>NW_024070190.1:6578935-6619584 GCF_014754425.2 Oryx dammah | reverse complement strand
TGTGTGTGTGTGTGTGTGTGTGTGTGTGTGTGTGTGTGTGTGCGTGTGTGTGTGCGTGGGTGCTCAGTCGTGTCTGACCCTTTGCAACCCCATGGACTGTAGCCCGCCAGTCTCCTCTGTCCGTGGGATTTCCCAAGCCAGAATACTGGAGCGGTTTGCCATTTCCTTCTCCAGGGGATCTTCCTGACCCAGGAATTGAACCTGAGTCTCCTGCATTGGCAGGTGTGTTCCCTGCTGAGACACCAGGGAAGCACTCGCAGTCTACTAGATCAATGATTATAGCAACATCTCATCTTGGCTGAGAACTCTTTAGTTTACAAAGTATATCTACAATCTCACCTATTCTGCAGGAGTACTTTAAACCTCATCTTACAGATGAGGAAACTGAGGTTCAGACTAAACACTTGGCTCAGGGACACTCAATTAGCAAAAGGCACTGCTCGGTCTTCAAAGGCAGAGCTCTTCCCTTTAAAGAGCTATGAGAGGACAGCTCAGATCAATAGCGGCCATTTGGTCTTTGTCCGAGGAGGCTGCTGCCCAAGAGTCGGCTACATTGGCTTTTTGAAATAATGTTGACTTCTACACTTGGCTGGGCAGCCTCTTCAACTTTCAGAAACTCCACCAGGTTCCAGAAAAACACTATCTTCCAGAAGAGTGGTTCCCAGTAGGGTGGGCTGAGAGGTGAGAGGCAAGGAGAAGGGGTGTGGGGTCAGAATTCCCTTCCCTGGATTCCAGTAAGCTTGGGTGTGTGCCCAGGTCTGGGAAGTAGGTGGGACAGCAAAGTGGGAAGGAAGGGGCTGGACAGATGGAGAATCATTGATCAAAACTGACCATCTACTGACTGTTGGTACTGAACTTTGTCCTCAGCCTCCATTCCAGATAATTCCCATCATTCCATTTAGTGCTGATTACAAATGACCCATTCCTTATCCACAAATGAAGAAGTTGTAAGAACAAAGAAAATTTAAACGCAGACAATGGAAAGAGATCAAGGAGGGGCATTTCAACTTTTCTTCACTTTTTTTTTTTAAAGTTTATTTTATTGAAGGATAGATGATTTATAACATTAGGTTAATTTATGCTATACAGCAAAGTGATTCAGTTATACATATGTATACATTACTTTTCATATTTTTTCCATTATAGTTTATCATAGGGTATTGAATATAGTTCCCTGTGCTATACAGTAGGACCTTGTTTTTTCTCCATCTTATGCATACCAGTTTGAGGCTGCTAATCTCAAACTTGGGCTTCCCTGGTAGCTCAGATGGTAAAGAATCTGCCTGCAATGCAGGAGACCCAGGTTCCATCCCTGGGTCGAGAAGATCCTCTGGAGTAGGAAATGGCAACCCACTCCAATATTCTTGCCTGGAGAATTCCATAGACAGAGGAGGCTGGTGGGTTTCAGTCCATACCTCCCCTTGGCAACCACAGGTCTGATCTCTATTGAGTTATTTGATTAAAAGGAAAATGGTGTTCATTTATTTATTTGTTCATTCTTTCAGCATCTGCTATGTGCTGGGTATTGTTTTAGGCTGGGTAAGTGAATGCTTTCCGTAAAGGGCCAAATAGTAAAGACTTTAGTCTTTGTGGGTCAAAAGGTAATAACCTCAGCTCTTAAAACATTCTCTCCAAAAGGCTAAATAGTGAGTTTTTGTTGTCGTTTTGGTTTGTTTTTTTAAAAAAACATTTTAAAATGTAAAAAATTTCTGCATTAAACTTATATTAAATCTATATTCAAATGAAACATAGATAATGATATCAATGTGAGGGTGACCTCTCTAATAAATTAAACAATGGTCTAAATTGGTCTTAATATTCTGAATATATCATGAACACTTGTGGATTCTGAGACTAAATATTGAATGATGTCAGTCTTCAAAAAAAAAAAAGGAAGCTATTTTTACAACTTAAAAGAAATTTTAAAGTTCTTATTTCAGCTTTCAATTTAGAAATTCACTGGTCTTGGCATTCTATATCCCTGGCTAAGTCAATAATTATTTCACATAAGCTTATTTTTTAATCATTTCATTAAACTGCTTTTCCATCAAAATAAATAAATATAGTAAAATAATAAAATGTAAAAATATTTCTGAGCTTACTGACTATTACTAAAACTAAGGTGGGTGGGATTTGGCCAGTGGCTATTATTTGCTGACCCCTGGTTTCAGGCACTGGGGATAGAGCATTGAATGAAAGGATTAACTTTCCTTCTATCATAGAACTTACATTCTAATTGAGAGAGACAGAAAATAAATATAATAAGTAAATTATCCAATATGTAAAAAGGGCTAAGTGCTATCAAGAAAACAGAGATGAGCTGGGTATTGGGAATGTAGTGATAGAAGGAAAGTATGGATTTTGTTTGTTTATCAAATTATAGTTTCTTTACAATATTGGGTTATTTTCTGCCATAGGGAAGTGTGAGTTTTAAATAAGGTGGTCAAGGAAGGTCTCACTGTAAAGGTGTCAACTGAGGAAAAACTAAGAGGAAGCCAAGGAATGAGCTATGAGTATCCCAGGCAGAGGGAGCCGTCCGTGCAAAGGTCCTGAGGCAGGAACAGGCCTGGTATGTGAGGCAGTCAGAGTGGCTGAGCCAGGGTGAGAGAGGGGAGTGGTAGGTGAGGTCAGCGTGTAGACTCGTGTGTGTGCATGTATATGTGAGTGTGCGTGGTGTGTATACGTGTGCTTCTGTGGTGTTGGGGTGTGAAGAGCAACTGCTGAAAGGGCCACCACCTGGTGTCTGAATTCTGCCTTATTTTCTGAGCCTGATTCTGTTCTGTTCCTCCCAATTAAACCATAAAGGATCTGCTATGAGTCCTGGCCCAGGGTCATCTCACCTGACTCTCTCCAGTTTGTGCAATAGCTTGACCCAGGCCTGCTGCTTCTCCTGGTCTGTGGGGAAGAGTACAAGCTAATGAGCAGGGCCTCTGTTTTAAGGGGGAGTCAAAAACTCACTAGAACATCAGTTAACCTCTCAGATTGGAAATGAAGGGAAAATATAAAGGATTTCCTATTAGAGGTGAAAGGACAAATGGGAGGGGGGTGGATATTGTGGGTGGTTGTTTTTCAGGATCTTTACTGGAGGAGGGAAAAATGAACCACTTCCTGGGAAAGGAAAGACCCACCCCACCCCTACCCCCACCTGTGTGCACCAAAAGGAGGGGAACACAGATGGTGCTCTCTGTTTTAGGGTATCACCTAGTGTAGCCAGGCCAGCTGGGACCCTATTATTAATATCTCTTTTACTAGCTCCCAGAATTGTGGAATCCTGAGACCTATGAAATTTAAAGTGAAATTTGAGGGGCTCAACATAGAATCAGCAACTTTCAATTGTTATCACCATCATTTGGTAAATGACAGGACAATTTCACACTCAAATATAGGAATGACACAGGGTCAGAATCAAGAAGAGTTCTTTTAATTGAATATGGTTAATTATGAAAAATACACTTTACGTAAAGAATGAAAAGTGAAAGTGTTCATTGCTCAGTTATGTCTGACTCTGTGACCCTATGGACTGTAGCCTGCCAGGATCCTCTGTCCATGGGATTCTCCAGGCAAGAATACTGGAGTGGGCTGCCATTTGCTTCACCATGGGATCTTCCAACCCAGGGATCAAACCTGGGTCTCCTATATTGCAGGCAAATTCTTTACCATCTGAGCCACCAGTGAGTGAAAGTGAAAGTCACTTAGTCGTGTCCAACTCTTTGCGACCCCATGGACTATACAGTTCATGGAATTCTCCAGGCCAGAATACTGGAATGGGTAGCCTTTCCCTTCTCCAGGGGATCTTCCCAACCCAGGGATCGAACCCAGATCTCCAACATTGCAGGCCAATTCTTTACCTGCTAAGCCACCAGGGAAGACCCACATAAAGAATATAGAAATGTGTATGTAACTACATATGTCTGCCAGCTTGGGGCTCCCATGGTGTTGTGTGTAACGCACATGAATTTTCTCTTGGCCTTGAAACCCTCCAGATAAATGCCAGAAACCCCTGAGGTCATGTCTTTTTGTGAGTGTACAGACCTACTACCCATACAGTTTATACAGTTTATTTATGTCTGGTAACTGTAGACCTCATAGTTTTCATTCGAGTTAGAAGATCTGAAACAAAAACCATCAGCCGTCCACTCATTTCAGCCCAAATAAGGTGTGACGTTTTGGTTCAGAACATATGCCCCATGGGGCTGTCCTGCAGCCCCGGGAGGTTTAGGAAAGTCAAGTACTTTTCTTCTTCCAGGAACTTGAGTGCTAAATATTTACAAATGTAAAGAGAGACAGTACGCCTGAGATCCTCTCAAGGGAGGAGTGTTTAGCTGAGAAGGTTTTTTTTTTTGCTTTCTAGGTTTATACTAATGATAGATTATGGCAAAACAAATGATGAAAAATGAGAAGCGTGTTGAATGGGTTGTTTGGACAACATCTCACCAGCTGGCTAGTCTGGCCCATCTGTGGAGCAGTTCAGTCTCATTCTGCTCATCTTAGCTTTCGACCCACCCTTTATTACTGTCTTGTTATAGTACCAGGGCTTTCCACCCACTTCCCTGCTCTCTCTGAGGCTGAGGGAGCCATTAGAACCCAGAAGTGGGTTGACTTCTATTTAAAAAAAAAAAAAATTTTTTTTTTAAATTATTTGTTTGGCTCTGCCAGGTCTTTGTTGTGGCATGAGGGATCTAGTTCCCTGACCAGGGACTGAACCCCAGACCCCCTGCATTGGGAACATGGAGTCTTAGTCACTGGACCACCAGGGAAATCCCTGTCTTCTTTTCTGAGCTGCATTTTAAGCTAATGTTACCTCTCTCCATGGTATGTATTTTCCACTAAAATATCAGATTTAAACTTCCCTTTTCTAAATTATGAAAATAGGTGCATGCCTATTATAAAAACTTCAAACATTCTAGCTTGTATAATGTTAAAAAGAAAGTTTCTCTTTTCTGCTCCCTGCATCCCATACTCTAGAGGTTATTAGGGATTTCTCTTAGTTAGGAACATGGCCTCTGGAGTCAGTGCCTGGGTGCAACTCTGCCATGCTTCTTGGAAGACCCTGGGCAAGTCCCTTGATCTCCTCATGTTTCAGTTTTCACATCTGTAAAATGGGGACAATTACCGTATTCACCTCATAGGGCTGTTGTGAGGATTAAACAGGCTATTGCGAGGATTAAACAGGTTATTGCATGTAAAGTGGCAGGAGCAGAGCACGGCACGTAATAAGCACTAGATGTATGTTCATTACGGTTATTAGCAGTGGTAATACTATAAATACATACCATGCTACTTAGAATATAAGGTTAACTGTTACAGTAAATCAAACAAGATAGATGTTTCTTTCTCTTTCTAGAAGTGTTTGGAGGAGTGGTAGAGGGCAGGTAGTTGCCTCTGTTCCATGAGGTTTCATCCCCTACTAGGTGGGGGTCCTTGTCTGCATCAAAGCCTTATCTCTGGGCACAGCTGCAGGAAGGGGATAGAGGAAGTGAACCACTAACTTCCTTTAGAAGGATGTGACCATTTGGTTGCACAAATTACTTTTGCTCACATCCCATTGGCCAGAATTTAGGCTCTCTGCCAAAGCTGGCTAAAAGGGAGCTTTGGTCACCCACGTAAATGTAGGATTGGGCTACATCCCCCCACCTAAGCTGATCTGGTCTTTGTGCATTAGTTGCTTAGTCATGTCCGACGCCTGGCGACCCCATGGACTGGAGCCCACCAGGCTCCTCTGTCCATGGGATTCTCCAGGCAAGAATACTGGAGTGGGTTGCCATACCCTTCTCTGGGGATCTTCCCAACCCAGGGATCGAACCCAGGTCTCCTGGTATTGCAGGCAGATTCTTTACTATCTGAGCCACAGGGAAACCCAATATCATCTTGAGCTACCCACTTACTAATAAAATGGACAAGAGTGGGAGGAGACCTGAATTCTATTACTAAAGGAAATAAAGAAGGGATCCTGCAAACAGCTAGCTATCTCTGCCCCCCACACTTTCTTTAATGGTATCATTTAATGATACTATTAGTAATATTAATGCTATCATTCCAGACATAGATTTCCCATTTAGCAATATATTGAGTAGGTCTCCCTATGTTAATATAGACAAAGCTAGTTTATGTTGCCTCTTAGCTCACTATATTCCAGGAAATGGAATATAATGAATGTCATTCATTCAATGAATGATATTCATTGAACCAAACCTTAGTGATGGGCATTGAAGTTGTTTTCAACCCTTGTTCTTACAAAGGGGCAATGTGCATCCTTCTACATAGTTTTCTGCTAGCACTTCCATGTCATAGGGTTACAGAAGTGGGTTGCTAAGGAAAAGAGCATATGTATTTCAAATTTTTGCATACTGTGAAATTCTGTTCTGAAAATATTGTACCAGTTTGTGCTCTCGTGACAATACAGGGCGTCCCAGGTGGCTCAGTGGTTTAAAAAAAAAAAATCCACCTGCCAGTGCAGGAGGTGCCAGAGACCTGGGTTCAATCCCTGGGTCGGGAAGATGCCCTGGAGGAGGACATGGCAACCTGCTCCAGTATTCTTGCCTGGGAAACCCCATGGACAGAGGAGCCTGGACGGTTATAGTTCTTGGGGTTGCAAAGAGTCGGACACGACTGAGTGACTGAGCGTGAGCACGAACAATATAGGAGAGTCTTCATGTCATCGTATCTACAGAGGTGAAATCTCCCCTTTGGAGTGACAACTGTTTCCACCTGAAAACCTTGGAGAGATGGTATGGAGCAACAATGGCCCTCCTCACCCATACATGATTATCTTAATTTATAGTTGGCCCTGTCAGTGGGACTTGAACCCACTGTCTTTTAATTGAAATCACACACCTGGTCTCGGGACTTAATGAAGCTTGAGTTCTTTATGTCTGGTCACAGAAAGAATTCAGTAAGAGACAAAGTGATAGGTAAGAAAAGGATTGCCCTGCCCCTTCCCTCCTGTTTCACAAGGATGAAGTTATTACATGTAAAATACTATAAATAATGTCTGGGTCCATTAAGCATCAGGGATGGGTTTGCTATTCTTTCCCCATCATCCTCATCACTATGGATCTAGAAGTCAACTAAACTGGATTTCATTGGCATCCCAATATTTCCTTGCACAGTAACCAAAATAACTGTCCAGATGATACTGAGGGTCTGTGCACACTCAGCATAGTGGGGGACATGAGCCATCCTAGGGCAAGTACCCCAGCCTTTGATTCTGAGACACAGTTGTCTAGTCCATGGCAGGAGCTCTAAGGAGCATCTTTTGCAGTTTTGCAGTTTTTCACTAGGACACCCTTCCATGCTGGGAGGCAGAATTTGGCAGTCAGAGGAGCAGCAGAGGTAGTGCGTGCTGTCGCTTCTGTTGTGCCCAACTCTTTCACGACCCCATGCCCTGTAGCCCACCAGGCTCCTCTGTGCATGAGATTCTCCAGGCAAGACTAGTGGAGAAGGTTGCCATGACCTCCTCCAAGGGATCTTTCCAACCCAGGGATCAAATCCATGTCTGTTAGGCCTCCTACATGGGCAGGTCAGTTCTTTACCACTAGCATCACCTAGGAAGCCCAGAAGAGCTCCACACTAATCTGCTGACAGTGGCAACAAATATTAAGGGTTCCCACCCATTAGTTCCACTCAGTCAAACTCTGAATACATAGTTATACTTAATCAAATTACATAAATATAGCCTCTTGCCTGCCCCAGACATGCATGGCATTGTCGCAAAACGAGACAAGCTCTAAAGTTAATTTGAAATGCATGTGTCCTCTGCAATGCCAAAGATGGTAAAGCAACTGCATTGCATTCCCACAGACCTCCAACACTTCCTTCCTTCCTTCCTGGCTAGAGTATTTAACCCACTTCTCAAAGTGACAACTGTCTGGGGCTGGAAGGTGACGTGGGACATCTGGTTTCCCCGGTCCGCCCACGCAATGCATTCAGAGGATCTGCCCTCTACATGGGGGCTGACACAGCCTCCACCTTATGAGCAGAGACAGGCAGAAAAATTGTAAGTGAAGTTGTTTTGTTTTGTTTTTTTAATTCATAAGGAAGAGAGAAGAAAGCAAAGAGGAACTGAAACAGAATCACAGCCCATTAAAGGGACGTTGGAGGGGCTCCTGGAGCCTTCTTGAAAGCTTCTTCTTTTAAGTGTTTGTCCTATCTGTCTTTGTGAGCTGCCCTACAAAAAGCAGGCCCCCACCCACTGGATGGCAGCACCTCTTCTAGGAGGGCCTCTCTCTTCCATCAGCAACTATCCCAGCATCCTTGTTGGGGGCCCTTCTTCTGCCCCCTCTTCATGCTGGTGTCCTCCAAGTTTCCTCCTCTGCCTTCTTGAAGGCCTTTTTCTAAATGACTCCATTTAGAAGTCCAGCAGCAATCCCCAACCTTTTTGGCACCAGGGCCAGTTTTGTGGAAGACAGGTTTTCCATGATCCAGAGAGGGGGAGATGGTTTTGGGATGATTCAAGCACATTATATTTATTGTGTACTTCATTTCTGTTATTATTACATCAGCTCCACCTCAGATCATCAGACATTAGATTCCAGAGGTTGGGGACCCCTGCTCTACTGGCTTAAATTGCCTCTTTTGTGCTGTGTGTCCTCCAGTTCTCCAACTCCTGTCCAAATCTTTCTACCGAATGCCCGCTAGACATTTCCGCTAATGTCCCGCAGAACTCGAAACTCCCTCTCCCAGGTGTTCTCTTCTATCTGGATTCCTCACCTGGTCTGGACACTGTCTTTCCCCTACTTTCTGTCTCAAAACCTGAGTCTTCAACCTCTCCCTTCTCATCTCCTTCCACCCCCACGTCTAATTAGTAGTGATGGGGGTGATTGGTGATTTAGTTGCTGAGTTGTGGTGGACTCTTGTAACCCCATGAACCAGTTAGCCCACCAGGCTCCTCTGTCCATGAGATTTCACAGGCAAAAAAACTGGAGTGGGTTGCCATTTCCTTCTCCAGGGGATCTTCTGGATCCAGGGATCAAGTCCCAGTCTTCTGCATTGCAGGCAGATTCTTTACTGCTAAGCTACCAGGGAAGCCCAATCAGTAGTAGTAATTACAGCCAATATTGAATGGGCACATTAGTATACTAATCCCACACATTTTCATCTGAAACACCCATTGTACAAGGTAGGTACATTTATTAGCAGTGCTTTATACATGAGGAGACTAGCACAGAGATTGCTTACTTAAGGTTACAGAGCTAATAGACAGCTGGGCTGAAACTTGGATCTGTTTAATTCCAAAGTTCAAGCTGTTTGTCACCACCCTGCACCAGCCTTGATCACTTGTCCTAAACAGTCTCTCCTCTGCATCCTTTTTTTCTGTCTCCTGGGATGGCCTTTTTTTTTTGCTTGCATCATTTCTCACATGGACCAACGTTACCCTCTATTAATTCTTCAGCTTCAAGCCTCCACCTCCATATTGTTCATGAGATCTAAAACCTTTCAATGGCTTGGCACCACCTATAAGAGAAAGTGGAGAAATAACTCCAGAAAGAATGAAGAGACAGAGCCAAAGCAAAAACAACACCTAGTTGTGGATGTGACAGGTGATGGGAGTAAAGTCCAAAGCTGTAAAGAACAATACTGCAAAGGAACCAGGAATGTTAGATCCATGAATCAAGGCAAATTGGAAGTGGTCAAACAGGAGATGGCAAGGGTGAACATCGACATCTTAGGAATCAGTGAACTAACATGAACTGGAATGGGTGAATTTAACTCTGATGACCATTACTACTGTGGGCAAGAAGCCCTTAGAAGAAATGGAGTAGCCATCATAGTCAACAAAAGAGTCTGAAATGCAGTACTTGCATTTCAATCTCAAATGCAACAGAATGATCTCTGTTTGTTTCCAAGGCAAACCATTCAATATCATCATAATCCAAGTCTATGCCCTGACCAATAATGCTGAAGAAGCTGAACGGTTTTATGAAGACTTACAAGATTTTTTAAAACTAAAAAGATGTCCTTTTCTAAAACTAAAAAGATGTCCTTTTCATTGTAGGGGACTGGAATGCAAAAGTAGGAAGTCAAGAGATACCTGGAAAGTGAAAGTGAAGTCGCTCAGTCGTGTCCGACTCTTTGCAACCCCATGGACTGTATAGCCTACCAGGCTCCTCAGTCCATGGAATTTTCCAGGCAAGAGTGCTGGAGTGGATTGCCATTTCCTTCTCCATGAGATACCTGGAGTAACAGGCAAATATGACCTTGGAATACATAACAAAGCAGGTCAAAGGCTAACAGGCAAATATGACCTTGGAGTACAAAACAAAGCAGGTCAAAGGCTAACAGAGTTTTGCCAAGAGAACGCACTGGTCATAGCAAATACCCTCTTCCAACAACACAAGAGAAGACTCTTTTTGATTATATTCTTTGCAGCCAAAGATGGAGAAGCTCTATACAGTCAGTAAAAACAAGACTAGGAGCTGACTGTGGCTCAGGTCTTGAACCCCTTATTGCAAAATTCAAGACTTAAATTGAAGAAAGTAGGGAAAACCACTAGACCATTGAGGTATGACCTAAATCAAATCCCATATGATTATACAGTAGAAGTGACAAATAGATTCAAGGGACTAAATCTGATAGAGTGCCTGAAGAACTATGAACAGAGGTTCATGACATTGTACAGAAGGCAGTGATTAAGACCATCCCCAAGAAAAAATAATACAAAATGGTTGTCTGAGGAAGACTTACAAATAGCTGAGAGAAGAAAAGACGCGAAAGGCAAAGGAGAAAATTTGAATGCAGAGTTCCAAAGAATAGCAAGGAGAGATAAGAAAGCCTTCCTCAGTGATTAATGCAAAGAAAAAGAGGAAAACAATAGAATGGGAAACACTAGCGATCTCTTTAAGAAAATTAGAGCTACCAAGGGAACAGTTCGTGCAAAGATGGGCACAATAAAGGACAGAAATGGTATGCACCTAACAGAAGCAGAAGGTATTAAGTAGAGGTGGCAAGAATACACAGAAGAACTATACAAAAAAGATCATCATGACCCAGATAACCACGATGGTATGATCACTCACCTACAGCCAGATATCCTGGAATGGGAAGTCAAATGGACCCTAGGAAGCATCACTGTGACCAAAGCTAGTGATGGTGATAGAATTCCAGTTATGCCATTTCAAATCCTTAAAGATGATGCTGTAAAAGTGCTGCACTCAATATGCCAGCAAATCTGGAAAACTCAGCAGTGGCCACAGCACTGGAAAAGGTCAGTTTTCATTCCAATCTCAAAGGCAATGCCAAAGAATGTTCAAACTACCACACAATTGTATTCATCTCCCATGCAAGCAAAGTAATGCTCAAAATTCTACTAGCCAGGCTTCAACAGAATGTGAACCGTGAACTTCCACATGTTCAAGCTGGGTTTAGAAAAGGCAGAGGAATCAGAGATCAAATTTCCAACACAGAGAAAGCAAGAGAGTTCCAGAAAAAATCTACTTCTGCATTATTGACTACACCAAAGCCTTTGACTGTGTGGATCACAACAAACTATGGAAAATTCTTATAATAGAGATGGGAATACCAGACCACCTGACTTGCCTCCTGAGAAGTCTGTATGCAGGTCAGGAAGCAACAGTTAGAACCAGACATGGAACAACAGACTGGTTCCAAATCGGGAAAGGAGTATGTCAAGGATGTGTATTGTCACCCTGCTTATTTAACGTATATGCAGAGTACATCATGAGAAATACCAGGCTGGATGAAACATAAGCTGGAATCAAGATTGCCGGAAGAAATATCAATAACCTCAGGTATGCAGATGAAACCACCCTTACGGCAGAAAATGAAGAAGAACTAAAGAGCCTCTTGAGGAAAGTGAAAGAGGAGAGTGAAACTGTTGGCTTAAAACTCAACATTCAGAAAACAAAGATCATGGCATCTGGTCCCATCACTTCATGGGAAATAGATGGGGAAACAATGGAAACAGTGACAGACTCTATTTTTGGGGGCTCCAAAATCCCTGCAGATGGTGACTGCAGCCATGAAATTAAAAGATGCTTGCTCCTTGGAAGAAAAGTTATGACCAACCTAGACAGCATATTAAAAAGCAGAGACATTACTTTGCCAACAAAGGTCCATCTAGTCAAAGCTTTGTTTTTCCAGTAGTCATGTGTGGATATGAGAGTGGGACTATAAAGAAAGCTGAGTGCCGAAGAATTGATGCTTTTGAACTATGGTGTTGGAGAGGACTCTTGGGAGTCCCTTGGGCTGCAAGGAGATCAAACTAGTTCATACTAGAGGAAATCAGTCCTGAATCCTCATTGGAAGTACTGATGCTGAAGCTGAAACTCCAATACTCTGGCCACCTGATATGAAGAACTGACTCATTTGAAATGACCCTGATGCTGAGAAAGATTGAGGGTAGGAGGAGAAGGGGACGACAGAGGATGAGATGGTTGGATGGCATCACTGACTCGATGGACATGAATTTGAGTAAGCTCCAGGAGTTGGTGATGGACAGCCTGGCGTGCTGCAGTCCACGGGGTGGCAAACAGTCAAACAGAACTGAGACTGAACTGATAAGAGAAAGACCGACAAATTCCTTTGCCCAGATTCTCAGCATCATCTCCCTGCTTGCCCACACACGTCCTGTATTTCCATCTGCTCCATGGGGGTTATGACCTTTCACTTTTTATGGGCTTTGCCCAAGTTATTTACTCTCTGGGACCTGCCTTTCTACCTTCTATGATTCTACTTGTCCACTAAGACTCAGCTTAGATGGGAATTTCCCTGTGAAGACATCTGTGATTCTGTAGTGTATAATAAGAAAGATCTATTTGGTTTTCGTCCAGTCGAGTTCCTGGCATGGAGCTCCTGAAATCTTGGGATTTCTGAAGTGATAAGATAATTAAAAGAAGTGTCTTTTGTGTTTATCAGATGACCCTTTCAAACGACACACGAGTTGATGTTAATGAGGTGACTTTTGGGAAGTCCCTCAGGATAAGTGCTTGTTCCCAGGGGACTAATGATGGATAAGAGAGTTGGAATTGTCAGCCCCCAAACCTCCAGGGAGAGGTGAGGGGCTGGAGGTTGAATCAATCACCAAATGCCCAGTGATTTATCAAGCATGCCTATGTAATAAAGCATCTGTGAAAATCCCTAAGGGATGCTATTCAGATACTTTCTGCTGTTCAGGGAGATGCTGGGAGGAGTCCCAGAGAAGGCATGGGAAGCTCCGTGCCCCTCCCCTTCACAGATACCCTGTGCATCTCCTCCTTCTGGCTGTTCCTGAGTTGCATTTTAAAATTATAAACCAGTAATCGGGGCAGGATGAGAAGAGGGCAAAAGAGGATGAGATGGCTGGATGGCATCGCCGACTCAATGGACATGAGTCTGAGCAAACTCCAGGAGATGGTGAAGGACTGGGAAGCCTGACTTGCTGCAGTCCATGGGTTTGCAAAGAGTTGGACTCAACTTAGCCATGGAACAACAGCAATCTTAACAGTGGGGCTTCCCTGGTGGTTCAGTGGCAAAGAATCTGCCTGCCGATGCAGAAGATGCAGGTTCAGTCCTTGAGTGGGGAATATCCCCTCGCGGGGGAGATGGCAACCCACTCCAGCATTCTTGCCTGGAAAATTCCACGGGCAGAGGAACCTGGGGGGCAGGCTACAGTCCCTGGGGGTCGCAAAGAGTTGGAGACGATTTAGTGACTAAACAACAACTACAATCTAACGGTAAGCAAACTGTTTCCCTGGGTTGTGTAGCCATTCTAGCAAATTATTGAACCCAAAGAGGGGTTCGTGGGAACCCTCAATTTATAGTCGGTCAGAAGCATGGGTAACAACCTGGACTTGAGGTTGGTGTCTGAAGTGAGGGCAGGAGGTCAGTTTTGTGGGAGAGAGCCCTTAACCCGTGGGAGCTGATGCCATCTCTGGGAGATAGTGTCAGAACTGAGTTGAACTGTAGGACACTCAGCAGGTGTTGGAGAATCGTTTGGTATAGAAAACCCCCTCTCATATTTGGTAGCCAGACGTATCAACAGGAGAGTGGTCAGTAGAAGAGAAACAGTGAGTTTTTCTCTTGTGACATCCCAATTCTCCCAGGCAGAATTAAATGTTTTTCCCCCTGTGCTCATATTACTTTATTTCTTAATAAGTAGTAGTGATCACTCCTTTATCTGGGTGTTAGTTACCCTAGAATTGTCATTTCTCTTCTCAAGCAGATTTTTTGCCATGGTTACAAGAAGATTCTCAGTCATTGGCCAATTAGCCATTAAATAAACCCTACCTGAACTCCGTCACTTAAACCTCAGACACTGTGCTAAGCGCAAGGGGTGGAAAATGAGACAGGGAGGAGGCACTGACGAGTCCTCGATTCATGTCAAATACGCTTTTAGGATTTAACTAACCCCATAGGCTTGGGACCAGGTTCTAAATGCATATTGCATTTCTAATGCTTAAGATAAGGCATGCTCCGGTAAGTATTAAAAAATGTCAAATGAATGAACAAATCTGAATTCTACTTCTGATCCAATTTATGGATTGAAAACAGAAGTAAGGAACAAGAATAAAAATCTCCATTGAGAGACCAGCCTCCCATTCTCAAACTAACATCCACAGAGGAGTCCAAGAAAACCCCAAAGTACACTTTGGGGAGGAGCACTGTACTCGCAGCAATGGATCCCCACATGATCTATTTAGGGGCCCCTGGCTTGAGGCCCAGATAAAAATCTTTTTTTTTTTAATTAGGATTTTTTTTTTTTTCCTGTGCACTCTTAGTTCTCTGACTGGGGATTGAACATGTGCCCTTGGCAGTGAAAGCATAGAGTCCTTATCACCAGACCTCCAGGGAACTACCTCACTACCATCTTGATACTATTAGGTAGAAATTTTACAGGCCAAGGAAGGTAGGATTTTGCTTTCTCCCACTGACAGAACCTATCTTTGATCTTGGTGATGCTTTTAATATCTGAATGGAAAGTGCAGTTCACTTTCGAACACCTGAAATCACTTCCTTGCTTCCTGTGTTCTAAACACCCAAGAGGAATTGCCACAGGCGTTTTCAGGAACCTGCTCCATCTGCCAAGCTCCTCAAGCAGTCATGCCAAGGGGGAGGGGAGAAAGGGGCGTGAGGGGTGAGAGTGACACACACGTCACAAGCAGAGTGTTCCCTTGATGGAGAGTTCCTGCTGCCCAGATGCACACACTCCACCGTGGACCAATTTCAGTGATCACTATCCCATCTCCAGGAACCTCTGCAGACCCCGGCAAACAGAAATAGCTCGCAGGCCTGTAATTCACCACCAGGCCCCTTGGTTCCAGAACCCAGGCCAAGCTGCCTCATTGGCCCAAGCCAGTGACACTTTGCACAGCCTGGTCTCAGCAAGCTTCCCAGGTGGCCTTATGGTAAAGAACCGGCCTGCCGATGCAGGATACACAAGAGACTTGAGTTCGATCCCTGGGTCGGGAAGATCCTCTGGAGAAGGGAATGGCCACCCACTCCAGTATTCTGGCCTGGAGAATCCCACGGACAGAGGAACCTGACGGGCTACAGTCCATCACACACGGTTCCAGCAAAGCCAAAACAGATCCACAGTGTGAAAAAGTGAAGCGAGAAAGGCCTTTGCCATCGTCAGTTTTGGAGAAAATCTTCATGAATTTCAGCCTCATCAATACCTCTGTGACTTGCTCCATAGGGTTTTACATGGAGCTGGCCCTTGGTTGGGCCAGGGGCGGAGGGTGTCTCTGTCAGTGCGCGTGAGTATATGTGAGTGTGGTTGAGTGTGTGCGTCTGATCTCACACCATCCCTCACACATTTCCAGGCCCCCGTTAACCCCATCCCTGGTTCTACCCCTGCCCCACCTTCCCCTGCCGCCACCCCGCCCCCACCCCGGCCCAGCTTCCAGCAGAAAGGAACCTTTCTGCTTTGTATCACGGTTATTTGTAACGAGTTTGTACCCCAAGTAACCGAAAGCCCCTAGGACAGCACGGGGCCCAGCCCGGCTTCGGGTTCCCGGAGCAGCAGCTCCTGGAAGGTGCTCAACCATCAGCCCGTGACGGTGAATCCATCCCGCGCTCAACTCAGGTGTTCTCAGCAGGTTCTCCCGGGTCTCCTCCCTCCCTGCCTGCCTCCCGCTCCACGAGCACCGGCTCCGGCAGCCTGGGGTAGGGGGTGGCGGTAAGAGCAGGTCACCCAGGCTTGGTACGGTGGCCCCCTCTCCACTCCACACCGCACAAGCCGCCGGGTCCCCACGAGGCACCCTGGGCGATGGCTCTGCGGCGTCTGGACCACGCACTCCGTCCTCTCGGAGCCTCGGTTTCTCCTGCGTGGCAGTAGGAGCAGAGCAGCACCTTCCTGCCCACCTCGCGGAGTGCTGTGAGCTGACACCTTGACGGCCTTTGAGAAGCATCAAACAATGCGCAAGGACCGGGTAACATCACTGGGAAAATAGGTTTAGTCTTCCGGGGTGGAAGGCAGGGGGCGGTGATGATCAGTGTCCTACAAATAAGTCGTTGAAAATGAACGTGAATGAGGTTAAAGTCAAGAGAGGAAAAGGAGAAAAGTATCCTGAGCTTGTCTGAAGCTGCTCCTCGGTGTGAAATGAAGCTGCGAGGTCCGGCTCAGCCGAGATAACTTGCCCAGAGCAGCGGCGAAGGAAGGACCCGGAGATCGCAGCTCCGCGCCCCGGACAGCAGCGCGAGAGGCTCTCCAGCCAAGATGCTGCTAGTGAGGCTTGTTGCTGCAGGCAGCTGGCCTGTCTTTCCTTGATTCCGTTCTGCTGTGGTTACCTGGTTTTCAGAAGTTGCTGGAAGTACGTGTCTCTCCTGCCCCTAAGAGTGCGAGTTGCGCTAGCTTTGCGTCTAGAATCAGTTCTCAGGTTCTCCAGGTCCGTGGCTTTACACAGTCTTTGCTTTTTCCCTTTCTCTCTTCTCTAGTCGTTGCTATTCTACAGGACATTCGTGTTTGAGGGGAGGGTTGGAGGGGAAAGTAAGCATAGTAAAACTTCAATCTGGCAGCAGATTTGATCAGTGTTTTAGTAGGGGAGAAGCTTAGCATTTAATTAATGTTTTATTAGGTGTCTGTTTTCCATATTTCTTCTTACAAGAGATTTTCAAAATCGACCGCTTATCAGAGAATAGACTACAAAATTTCTTGTCGATTTTACTTCATGCATGGCTTGTAAAAACAGCAGCTCACAGAAGATGGCGCCAAAGTCTACCTTTTCCCCACCTTCCTCGTTCTCTACCGTTTCACAGTCAGCATGTTTTACCCCCCTCAAAAAGGGACGTTTCTGTAACAGCACAGACCAATTCTAGTGAAGATCTTCAGTAGAAAATCCCCAGTAACATGTTTAAGGGGAAAAATAGCCCCAAGGATTGTAGCTTTGGTTCGTGTAGCTAGCAGCTTCCAGGACTGCAAATTGTAGAACATTTCACAGGTGGGAAGCAATGGCAAACGGCATGCTTCCCTAGTAGCTCAGCCATGCAGGAGACCCCAGTTCGACTCCTGGGTTGGGAAGATCGGGTGGAGAAGGGATAGGCTATCCACTCCAATGTTCTTGGGCTTCCCTGGTGGCTCAACTGGTAAAAAAAAAAAATCCACCTACAATTTGGGAGACCTGGGTTTGATCCCTGGGTTGGGAAGATCCCCTGGAGAAGGGAATGTCTACCCACTACAGTATTCTGGCCTGGAGAATTATACAGTCCATGGGGTCACGAAGTGTGGGACACGACTGAGCAACTTTCACTTTGGAGTCAAGGTCCAACTCTTTCACTTATTGACTACCTGGCCCTGACTACTTCAGCCACAGTTGTAATTTTTAATAATTAAAATTTATTTTAAGTTGTAACCTTTTTATTTTATATTGGAGTATAGCCATCTAACAGTGTTATGATCCATCTTTCTTTATTGTTGTTCAGTTGTTCAGTGGAGTCTGATTCTTTGTGACCCCATGGACTGCAGCACGCCAGGCTTCCCTGTCCATCGTCTCCTGGAGTCTGCTCAAACTCATGTCCATTGAATCAGTGATGCCATCCAACCATCTCTTCCTCTGTCATCCCCTTCTCCTCCTGCCCTCATCTTTCCCAGCATGAAGGCCTTTTCCAATGAGTTGGCTCTTGGCAACAGATGGTCAGAGTACTGGAGTTTCAGCTTCAGCATTAGTCCTTCCAATGAATATTCAGGGTTGATTTCTTTTAGGAAATCAAATCTTTCTTTAATGGGACTAAAATCCTGCTTAGGTACAGAGCAGTTGTGAAGCTCAAATGAGTTGGGTTTGTACAATGTAGGTGTGTGTGTTCAGTTGTGTGCAACTCTTCACGACCCCATGGACTGTAGCTGACCAGGCTTCTCCGTCCATGGAATTTTCCAAGCAAGAATGCTGGAGTGGGTTGCTATTTCCTACTCCAGGACACCTTCCTGACTCAGGGATCCAACCCGAGTCTCTTGTGTCTCCTGCACTGGCAGGCGGATTCTTCACCACTGACAATGCTATGTAAATCATAATGGAGTTTAGCAACATAACAGGGGCAACTTGTAAAATGATCCCAATTGTGCCTATCTCATCACAGCTATATGAGGAACACATAAGGTAATGCACATTTATTTTTCACTTTATCAGTGTTTATTAATGGTTCCTATATATTAGACACTGGTTGCTAGGCAGTTGTAGAGAATATGTAAAAACCTTCTGTAAACTATAAAACTTGTATATAAAACTCTTTCGTAAATTAGAAGATGTCATTCATTTTTTTCCTCAACTTCATCTCTTCCTATCTGCACACACCCACATTTGCACTATAATGTACCTGCAACTAATATTATACTCTGATGCCTTTGTTTAAACTGTAATATATGGCAGCCATAACCAACAATGGCATGGAAACAAAACTATGACAAGAAAATATCCTTGAAATATTTTGGTGACTGGAAAAAGAGATAATAAAATTCATACATATTATGTATAGATGCATAATACATATGTGTATATGTGTGTAATCTGGGAGATTATACATTAAAATATTCACAGTATCTTTCTCTGGGTGGTAATATTGATGATTTTTACTTTTCTTTCCTCCTCAGGTGTAATTTTTACTTTACAAAAAATTAGCTATGTGATTTTTGAGTTAATAATAAAATTTTTCAGTTAGCTGTTGTGTAACTTGAATCCTAAATGTGAATTTTAAAGGGATCGTGGAGAGCATTATAGATGAGGAAGTCGAGGTTCAGGGAAATGAAATAACTGCACTAGTGGGACTTCCTTCTCTAAATTCAACATTTTTTTCTTCCTTCTCTTTCCAAATGTGTTTGCAGAGCTTTTGATTATTAGTCTAAGCTTATATACACTGTAATTAAATGCTCGTTTTTAATTATCTTTCTGGCTTTTTGATGTATCTACTTACTCTAGCATGGTAGTTTTTCTTTGACTTGTTTCTTTTTCTTCTTTCTTTTTTTAATGTTCAACTGACAGCTTGGTTTCTTTGACTTTTCTCTTTGAAAGTTGCCTGGGGTAAATAAGCATTTTATCCCAATCAGTGGCCTCTTTAATTATATTCATCTCATGTTTGCCTTCTGGTCTCTACCAACTCTTTTTCTCAGACATTTCCAACGGTGAATCATAATTCCTCAAAGACATCATTCCTGGAGTCAGAACATTCATTTTTAAAATTTGATGTAGACAGAGTGAACAGTGTTATTTAACACAAGGGTTTTTGCCTCTGGGGCCTCGGTATTCTCATCTGCCAAATGGATATTTTCCTACCTCATTGGATGACTCTTACTTATGGGAAACATCTTGAAATCTCTGAAGCCCTTCCAGCCTCAACCGACACTTAACTTCTTAAACTGCCTGTGAGTAAATGGATCTGGGGCTAGAGACTGTCACAGAAGCCAGAATATCAGAACTGCACCCCCAAGACGCAGAGCCCTGGACTACACAAGGGCTGTGGGATCTTATTCCTGGAATCCCCACCCACAGCAGTGAAAGCTTGAACTGACCTCCAGGGAAGTCCCTGACTCTGTTTTTAAATTGAAGTATAGTTGTTGTATAATATTGTATAAATTACAGGTGTATATTATAGTAATTCACAGTTTTTAAAGGTTCTACTCCATTTATAGTTATTATAAAATATTGGCTCTGTTCCCTGTGTTGTAAAATGTGTCCTCGAGGCTTATGTTATACCTAATAGTTTGGACCTCTTAATCCTCTAGCCCTTTTTTGTCCTTCCCTCCTTCCCTCTCCCCACCGGTCACCTGGTTTGCTCTCTGGATTTATGAGTGTGCTGCTTTTTTTGTTATATTCACCAGTTTGTCATATTTTTTAGATTCTACATGCAAGTTATTTGTCTTTCTCTAGTTTATTTCATTTACCATAATATCCTCCAAGTTCGTCCATGTCACTGCAAATGGCAAAATTTCATTATTTTTTTCTGAGACGCATTAATTTGACTTTTTCTAAAGCCCTTTCTATGACTGATGTCCTATAGCCAGTCATCCCATTCAGGATACCTGTGGCCACAGTTGGCCCCCTTCTCTGTGGTCCTTTAGAGCAGCGCCTATCATGAGGCCTAAAATGCACACACACACAGTGAATTCACAGAATCTTCCATGTGGAAAATCCCAGGGACAGAGGAGCCTAATAGGCTACAGTCTGTGGGGTCGCAAAGAATCAGACACAACTGAGTGACTTCACCTCACCTCTGTCTGAGAGTCCAAGGTAGACAGTCCAGCACAAATGTAGTTCAAGTTGCAAAGCTTAACCCCGTATATAATTTTAAGGTGTGTGTGTGTGTGTGTGTGTTAGTCTCTCAGTTGTGTCCAACTCTTTGTGACCCCATGGACTGTAGCCTCTGTGCATGGAATTCTTTAGGCAAGAATACTGGAGTGGTGGGTTGCCCTTCCCTTCTCCAGGGAATCGTCTTGACCCAGGGATTGAACCCAGGTCTCCTCCATTGCAGGCAGATTCTTTATCATCTGAGCCACCAGAAATGTGGCAATAATTTTAATAATATAGCTTATGTAGCCCAGTGAGTTCAGTTCAGTCCAGTTACTCAGTTGTGTCCAACTCTTTGCGACTCCATGGACTGCAGCACACCAGGCTTCCCTATCCATCACCAGCTCCTGGAGCTTGCTCAAACTAATGTTCATCCAGTCGGTGATGCCATCCGACCGTCTCATCTGCTGTTATCCCCTTCTCCTCCTGACTTCAATCTTTCCCAGCAGCAGGGTCTTTTCAAATGAGTCAGTTCTTCACATCAGGTGGCCAGAGTATTGGAGCTTCAGCTTCACCGTCAGTCCCTCCAATGAATATTCAAGACCGATTTTGTTTAGGATTGACTGGTTTGATCTCCTTGCTGTCCAAGGGACTCTCAAGAGTCTTTTCCAACACCAGATATCAAAAGCATCAATTCTTCAGCACTCAGCTTCCTTGATAGTCCAACTCTCACATTCATACATGACTACTGGAAAAACCATAGCTTTGACTAGATGGACCTTTGTTGGCAAAGTAATGTCTCTGCTTTTTAATATGCTGTCTAGGTTGGTCATAACTTTAATTCCAAGGAGCAAGCATCTTTTAATTTCATGGCTTCAGTCACCATCTGCAGGGAGTTTGGAGCCCCCCAAAATAAAGTCTGTCATTGTTTCCATTGTTTCCCCATCTATTTCCCATGAAGTGATGGGAGCGGATGCCATGATCTTCGTTTTCTGAATGTTGAGTTTTAAGCCAACAGTTTCACTCTCCTCTTTCACTTTCCTCAAGAGGCTTCTGAGTTCCTCTTCACTTTCTGCCATAAGGGTGGTGTCATCTGCATACCTGAGGTTACTGATATTTCTCCCGGCAATCCTGATTCCAGCTTGTGCTTCATCCAGCCTGGCATTTCTCATGATGTACTGCATATAAGTTAAATAAACAGGGTGACAATATACATCCTTGACATACTCCTTTCCTGATTTGGAACCAGTCTGTTGTTCCATGTTCAGTTCTAACTGTTGCTTCCTGACTGCATACAGATTTCTCAGGAGGCAGGTCAGGTGGTCTGCTATTCCCATCTCTTTCAGAATTTTCCACAGTCTGTTGTGATCCACACAGTCAAAGACTTTGGCTTAGTCAATAAAGCAGACGTAGATGTTTTTCTGGAACTCTCTTGCTTTTTCAATGATCCAATGAATGTTGGAATTTGATTTCTGCCTTTTCTAATTCCCGGTTAGCTCAGCTGGTAAAGAATCTGCCTGCAATGCAGGAGGCCCCGGTTTGATTCCTGGGTTGGGAAGATCTGCTGGAGAAGGGATAGGCTACCCACTCCAGTATTCTTGGGCTTCCCTTGTGGCTCAACTGGTAAAGAATCCACCTGAAATGTGGGAAACTGGGTTCAATCTCTGGGTTGGGAAGATTCCCATGGAGAAGGGAAAGGCTACCCACTCCAGTATTCTGGCCTGGAAAATTCCACTGACTGCATAATCCATGGAGTCGCAAAGAGTCGGACACGACTGAGCGACTTTCACTTTCACTTTTCTAAATCCAGCTTGAACATCTGGAAGTTCATGGTTCAGGTACTGTTGAAGGCTGATTGGAAAATTGTGAGCATTACTTTGTTAGTGTGTGAGATGAGTGCAATTGTGCAGTAGTTTGAACATTCTTTGGCATTGCCTTTCTTTGGGATTGGAACGAAAACTGACCTTTTCCAGTCCTGTGGCCACTGCTGAGTTTTCCAGATTTGCTGGCATAATGAATGCAGCACTTTCACAACATCATCTTTTAGGATTTGAAATAGCTCAACTGGAATTCCATCACCTCCACTAGCTTTGTTTGGGGTGATGCTTCCTAGGCCCCACTTGACTTCCCATTCCAGGATGTCTGGCTCTAGGTGAGTGATCACATCATCATGGTTATCTGGGCTGTGAAGTTCTTTTTTGTATAGTTCTGTGTATTCTTGCCACCTCGTCTTAATATCTTCTGCTTCTGTTAGGTCCATACCATTTCTGTCCTTTATTGTGCAATAGATCCTAAATGTTATCATTTCCACATGTAATCCTTAGGCCAAATTATTGTTGAGATATTTTACACAAATAAATAAAAATGTGCACAGAATGCTATAGTTTTCTATAAACTCTTTTTTACTTTTGATTTCCTCCCACCTCTTGAGTCTTCTGTTGTCTCCTCCTGGCTCAGAAACTCATCCCTACTCCATAGATAGTTGCAAGAACTGCCTGGCTGATTTTGCTGCCTCTTGGCTTGCCCTTTAGACAAGTGGGATCTTTCTAACAGGGAAACCAAATCCTGCCCTCAGGCCTGCAAATGTGGCTTGAATTGACAGGATAAAAACTAACCTCCTTAGTTAAGTGCAGAATGCTCCTTGTAATACGGCCCCTGGTGACCCCTAATACTATCTTTACCCTCACCCCTTTATGAACTATAATATAGAACCATTTGGTTTTCCAGCATTGGCAAACCAGACTGCCTCATGGCTCAGTATCTCCATAGAGGTGGTCACTCCATCCTAGAAATCGTGTCATAATTGCCTGTTTCTCTCCCACTGCAGGGCAAGCTCTTGGATGGCAAAGATCTTGCTTAACCTCTTTATATCTCAGTGTTGAGTATATAATAGCTTTCATTTGTACAATAAGTAAATAAATGTAAGCAGCTCTAGAAAACAGATTGGCGTCTGGATGGCGATCTGAAAATCCCTGGGGGAGGAACTAAGATCCCTCATGCCCCGTGGTGAGGCGAAAGAAAACAGAGTCAGAGATCCTACACTTAGAAAGACTTATTATCAGAAAGCACTTTACAAATACCCCCAAACTGGAAAATTTAACTACAGTTGACGTTTGAAGGCCAAGCCACAATAGTGAAGAAATCCAGGGCCGGAAGGGCTCCTCTCCTGACCCCTCCCCCAGAGGAGGAGCAGCTGGTGGGTGGGGGTGGGGGAGGGGTCACTCCATCTTCCCCAGGCCAGGGGGCCTCTGTCTACCTCTCAATTAATCGTAGCCCACAAGAACTTACACAACATGGGCAGAACAGTGTAGCTGAACAAAATCTTGTCTACATCGGAATACGCAAATTCTGTGTGTTTCTAGATCCGCCACGTGACTTCTGGGCTCAGGAGCCTTATTCATGCGTAAAACAAAGGATATTTAGATCTCTTTCAACTCTAAAATTCAGAAACAGGAAACATTTGCATTCAAAGTCTTGTTCCACTCTTTTAAGGATAAAAGAATCCTCATTTTCCAAGATATCAAAGCAAAGGCTGAGTCCTCTCTCTGGGGTAGTACTCACAGCCTCCCTTGTGCTCACGTATGTGAGTGCCCAGGTCATTCAAGGAGCCTCCTTGCAAGAAAGAACTCTAATTGCACCCTTGGTTTTCACTATCTTCATGTGTTATGAGTTGAAATAAATGATATATTTGATTAATCCACGTGAGAAGGCTCCTGCTCAGAGTTCTCTGAAAGATGGCTGTACTGAAGGAGACCCGAGCTGCTGCCCAGAGGGAAAGGAGGGTGGGGGGAGGGGAGAGAGAAGGGGGAAGGGGAGGAAGAAAAGGAAGAGGAGGAGGAAGAGGAAGGAGGGGGAAGGGGGGAAATGGTGGGGAAGGGACGGGGGAGAGAGAAAGAGAGGACTGATGTTCCTTTATGGACCTAGATCATGCTTCACACAAACCCCACCTCTCAATTAATCAAGACAGTTATTCAGGTGGCACAGATCTGGACCACTTGCCAGCCCCCGGACTGGTTCTTCACCAGCTCAAAGCCGCAATTAATTAAGTTCTTCACCAGCTCAAAAGCCGCAAAAGAGTTGGCGGCTGCAGCAGACACTGGAAACTGACGCAGGGCTGCCCCAGGAGGGGCTGCACCCCCAGATTCTAGACGACTGTGAGTCAAGGGCCTCTCACCCTCCAAATCCCCGCATAAATCTTACTTCATGTTTATTCACGACCATATAAGGAGTAATAAACATAAGATTTCGCTTCTAGATTAAGAAACTGAGGATCAGAGAGAAAACATAACTTTCCAACGTCACTCCCCTGGTGATGGAGGCGTCACTACTGACCTAGGGCCTTGCTCTGCCTTTCTGCATAACCAGATCCACCAGCCTCAATGCCTGCCCATCAGGCCTTTGCTGTGTCACCATCTACTGAACAAATCACACCCAGCTCCATCCCTCATTCTTTCTTCCCCAATCCCCCCTCTTTCTACACCTCTCTGATCCACAGGTCACTTTCAGCTCTCCAGGCAGGTTTTTGAGGTCAAGGAGCATGTTTTCTACTGTGTTTCCCCCCCCCAAACCTGGTGCCAAGCTGAGCACATTACTACATGTGGGACAGGTGATGGGCCAGCAGAGCACCTACAAATGCCATTCTGTTCCCAGGCCACCCAACATCAAGTGTCATCCCTGGTTAGTCTCTCTCTTGCTCTCCCTTCTTTTCATTTCCCTATCAATTTATTGTTTTGTTCTTGTTGAAGGTGTTATATAAGCAAGAACTCTAAGCCACCTCTTTTCCAGTTATCCTTTCCCATGTATGTATAAGATAAACATGTTAATAAACCTGTTTTGCTTTTTATTGCTAATCTGTCATTATATTATACAGTTTCATCTGAGAACCTGTGATAGGTAGAAGAAGGTTTTTTTCTCTCCTATGGTATGCCCTGATTGTTTTTTCCTTTTTTTTTTTTTTTGCCCTCTGGGTGTCATCTGACAAGCTCCTGATTGTCAGGTGGCTCAAGAGGTCTTCTTATCCACCTCAACAGGGAAGTGCCCTAGTCCAAGGGATGATGGGTGTGGCATCCTGATCAATGATGATTTGGTTTTAAGGAAGGGACTTTTAACGTGTGTAGACAGCGACACTTACTAGGCTCAAATGTTTACTGGGAGAATTTTCCATTTTGTACTTACTAGCAATTTATGAATATTTAACACAATAGCATCAGATATAAATATACTCTGTTGTTTTCTCATGGTATTTCTTTATTCTCTTTTATAGAACTTGCCATGACATGTAATTATATGCTCATTTGCGTATCTACTTGTTTTCCACCAGAAGGTAAACCCCAAAGGTTGGGGACTATGTGCATTTAGTTAACCAGAGACTCAAAATGTATTTGTTGAATGACTTTTTAAATTAATTTTTGTTGGAATAGAGTTGATTTACAGTTTGTATTTGTTTCTGCTGTACAGCAAAGTGAATCAGTTACACATATACCTATATCCACTCTTTTTAGAGTCTATTCCCATATAGGGCATTACAGAATATTGAATATAATTCTCTGTGCTATACAACAGGTCCTAATTACTTATTTATTTATGAATTGTAGAGTGTTTATGTCAATTCTAATCTCTCAATTTGTCCCTCCCCTGCCTTCCCCTTTAGGAACCAAAAGTTTGTTTTCTACATCTGTGACTATATTTCTATTTTGTTAACAGTTCACTTACACCATTTCTTTAGATTCCACATGTAAGTGATATCATGATATTTGTTTTTCTCTGTCTGACATACTTCACTCAATATGACAATTTCTATGTCCATCCATGTTGCTGCAAGTGGCATTATTTCACTCTTTTTATGGCTGAGTAATATCCCATTGTACATATGTACCACATCTTCTTATTCCATCCCTCTGTTGATGAACGTTCAGGTTTCTTCCATATCCTAGCTACTGCAAATAGTGAGTCATTGGACACTGGAATGCGTGTATCCTTTCAAATTATGGTTTTCTCAGGATACACCACCAGGCATGGGATTACTGGGTCATATGGTAGCTCTATTTCTAGTTTTTTAAGGACCCTGCATACTGTTCTCCACTGTGGCTGTACAAGTTTACATTCTCCAGCAGTGCAGGAGGGCTTCCTGTTGAATAATTGATAATAGTAATGCCCACTGTCCTCGTTTTCTAAGAACCAACCATGTGTGTAGTGAAGAGGAATCAGAGAACTGTCCCCCGGTTTAGGGTCAGTGAGCCCCTGGCTGAGTCGGCGTGTCTGCACCCTCTCCTGGCCTCAGTGTTTTACTTACAAAGCAAGGATAACAGGTCTGGGCCTACATATTCTTTGGTGAAGATAGTGGAATAATTTTTTTCTTTTTTTTTTTGGCTGTGCCATGCTCAGCTGTGGGATCTTAGTTCCCCAACCAAGGATTTAACCTGGGCCACAGCAGTGAAAGCACTGGACTGCCAGGGAATTCCCTGAGCTCCTATTTCACTCTTTTTTTTAAACCTTCATTTTATGAATAGTCCATACAGATACATAGTCATACAAAAGGATGTAAAGTGGCAATCTGCCTTGAATCTTCTGTCCCCACCCAGTTCCCCTACAGCTAGCTCTACCATGTATCCCTCTTGTCACATTCCAGAGCATCTTTATCCACATGCAAACAAAAACCTGAAATGATTTTCCCTCGAAGGAGCATGTCTTACACTTGCCATTTTCCAACTACCTTACTCTGGGTCCAGTACTGAGTGAGTCTGCAACCAATATCTGTTGATGAATTTGATTAACTAATGGGTATTATAACAAAAGTAGTTTCCTAGGTGACACTAGTGGGCTTCCCTGATGGCTTAGCAGGTAAAGAATCTCCACTAATGCAGGAGATGAGGGTTTGATTCCTGGATCAGGAAGATTCCCTGCAGAAGAAAGTAGCAACCCACTCCAGTGCTCTTGCCTGGGAAATCCCATGGACAGAAGACCCTGGTAGGCTAGTCCATGGGGGTCTCAAAGAGTTGGACACGACTGAACAACTACACACAACTGTAACAAGAAATTGAACAAGAAGGAACTTGACTTCATGATATGCATTAAAGATGAGGGGATGCTCATGCTGAATTCAGACTGTCCCAGCTGCCTATATCTTTCCTGCTCCCATCCAAGACTAACCCCAACATCTGGACCTTTGTTTCCTTCAGCTTTTTACTTTATTATCTTTTTAATGGAGGTAAGTAGTTTTGGGGGAACATCTCAACTCTTTGGTTGTTACAAGGATAAAATGTGTGACATCATGTCAAGGTCTTAGAACAGAGTCTGGCACAAAGACGAAACCCTGGGATCACTAGAAATTATTATTAATCCTACATCCTACTCACCACTCACCTCAGATGACCTATTAATTCTGCATCATGGGTTGAATTCTGTCCCTCTGAAGTTCAGATGTTGCGGCCCTCACCACCCTCATGCCCCAGAAAGCAACTGTGTTTGGAGATTTGGTCCTTAGGTAATTATGGTAAAAGGAGGTCATTAAGTTATCCAATCTGACTGGTGTCCTTATAAGAAGAGGAGATTAGGACACAGACACTCAGAGGGAAGACCATGTGGAGATATGGAAGAAGATATGGAGATATGGGGAGAAGATGACTGTTGAAAAACCAAGGAGAAAGACCTTAGAAAAATACCAACCCTACTGACACCTTGATCTGGGACTTCCAGCCTCTAGAACTATGGGACAAGGAAATTCTATTGTTTAAGCTACCAACTCTGTGGGACTTGGTGACGGAAGCCTGTGCAAATGAAGACGCCCATTTTAGCCCTTCATTTCCCAAACATATTAAAATAGAGAAGACCTGTGGTTAGCTTTTAGAGGCAGGTGCCTGCCATCACAAGGACATAAAGGTACGCCAGGCGTCTGTGAGGGTGTTCCCACCCAGAAGGGGGGCAGGAGGAATGTGTACCCCAGGGTGGACTGCTCAACGCTGCCCCAAGATTTCTCAGCTGTGCCTGGGGAAGGACACTGCCGGTCATCTCTTGTCCTGTAATGTTTGCCTCAGAAGCGCTTGAGGAAATCAGACATCCAGCAACAGTAAGCTCTGCTGTTTATTCTACAGCCAGAGTCTCGAATTAAGAAAAGGAAAAGAAAAAACGCTTATACGGGCCTTGGGTGTTTCCAGTAGCTGGAATTTCCCACTGCTGGAAACCTAATGAAATAGTCTCAAAACAGCATTTTATAGATCCTGTAGCAGAAGTTGAATTACCCTGAAAGGACCAGAAAGGCAGGCAGGAAGAAAGCCTGTTAGTGACCACGTCTCTAATAAATTAAACGGCTGTTTTTGTCTTGGTGGATGTGTGGTTATTTCACCCTCCTGGCCAGCTCCTTGAAGGTGTGTGTGCAGAGAGGTGGCAGCCACTGCCCTGCCTGAGAAGCTGACCCCAAAAGAGGAGACACAGTAGATGCCTGTCTGGAGCTCTGCCTTCACCCAACCCCCCTGAGGGGTTCAACCCACCTCTGCCTGCCCTGAGCTTTGACCGCTTGATTCACTTCTTTGTGCTTAAGTGAATCAAGATGGTGTCTAAGTTTGCAAACATGGTGTGCACAGTCATGTCCGACTCATTGTGACCCCATGGACTGTAGTCCGCCATGCTCCTCTGTCCATGTGATTCTCCAGGCAAGAATACTAAAGTGGGTTGCCATTTCCTTCTCCAGAGGATCTTTCCAGCCCAGGGATTGAACCCTTGTCTCTTCCCTCTCCTGCATTTGCAGGCAGGTCCTTTACCAACTGAGCCACCGGGATATGTTTGCAGAGCATCCTGACAAATACATCTCTGCAGAATAAGGTCCTCATTCAGCAGCTGCTGGCCAGCCTCCCTCTCCCTGTGGCCCTGGTGGTGCAACGATGCTCCAGGATCTGGGGGCTTCTCTTACCCCTGGGACCCCAGACAGGCCTTCCACCAGAAGAGCCACCCTCACTGTGCAGTGCCTGCTGACACCCACCCAGCCACCCCCTCCAGGGACATGGCTCGGATTCTCCACCAGCAGCTGAGCTTCCCTCTATTGGCCTCCACGTGTCACAGGGCCTTCTAAGCTCATCTGTCTTGGGCTCCTTGAGGCCCAGCTTGTGTTGTGTTGCATCAACAACTGTGGAGACATCTGTGCACACTCTCCTGTGTCCCTGGTGGTTTGTTGCTCACTCCCCTGAGTCTGGTTGAGCTCACAGACAGCAGCCCTGGACCAGCATCGGGTCTCTCAGATGACTGTCTCTCACGTGACTGCTATTAAAGAGTCATGTGGGACCCAAAACAAGCCTGTAAAGAAGTTCATGGCTACGATGCCTTTTTGCAGAGCAGTCACTGGGCAGCTCGTACTGGAGTGGATCTGAGCTGCCTGTCTGCTGGCCTGGGCTTTCTACCCTCTGTAAGCTGACCGGAGTTCAGCTCCTGGCTACTCATTAAAAGACAGAGGATGTTACGGTTCATAAAGTCACCAGCTCCAAAGGCTGGTGCTGTGGCCAGGCAGCCCACGGAAGCGACTGTGGTCTCACCCCAGACTGGAAGGTGTGGGCCATTCTCGTGCTCTCTGGGCTGCCTTGGGTGGTAGCTCAGAGTTAGACACGGGGCTTTCTGGGCTGGCTTTGCCCTCAGTATGCTGTATGCCTTTAGGGAAGCCCCTTAACCTCTCGAGCCTTTCATCACTCATTAGCCAGAGAGAACCATGTTATAAATTAATGGGGACATGCTTAGGAATGACTGAAATACTAGGCATGAAAATGTTTTATTTGAACACCTTAAAACTGTTTGTGGTTGCTTGGTTGGTTTGGTTTTCCTCGAGCCTATTTAATTCTATCCCTGGCTCTCCCCATCCCCATCTCCTCATGTTCTGACCTCCTCATGCATTCATGCGTGCTAAATCACTTCAGTAGTGTCCAACTCTTAGTGACCCTATAGACTGTAGTTTTCTGGGCTCCTCTGTCCAAGCCTCCTTGAGATAATCCCAAACCTGCCTGTTGTCCACCATTACAGCTGTCATGACCTGTGATACCTGACCCTTCTACTCAGCTGCTCACTAAACGTTTCTCTTTCTGTTCATACTCCTTGTTTCCTGAGCCCTCCCTAACTCTAGACACTTCCTTCTCCTTCCATCCTGCCCTCGTGACTCTTGGTCCTGGAGCTGGGGGATGACACAGCTCCCAAGCGCCTGTTCATCTCGGGGCCACCTGTAGCTGAGTCACTTTTTTTTCCCTTTGGCCACGTTGTGCAGCACGCAGGAACCTAGTTCCCCAATCAGAGATCAAACCCACTCCCTCTGCATGGGAAGCACAGAGTCTTACCCACTAGACCACCAGGGAACTTCCAGCTGAGTCACTTTTGTTACAATAGGGAACCAGATAAGAGGAGACCGACAAGCCGGTGCACTCCCACATCCTAAGCTAAAGGCGGTCCCTGTCCACCACACGGCTGAACTGACATTCAGCATTGACACCTCTCACCATTCCCAGTGGGTGGGCTCTTCCAGATCCGGGGCTAAGTGCTCCCATGCATTATCTTGTTTCATGTTCACAACAGTCCTATGAGGCTAATCACTTAGTCTGGACAAGAAGAACCATGGTTATCAGCAAGGCTGTGTTTAAATCAATGAGGTGGGCCTTTCCTGGTGGCCCAGTGTTTAAGACTCTGTGCTTCCAATGCAGGGGGTGAGGGGAATTAAGATTCCACATGCACGGCCAAAAAAAATTTCAGTCAATCCATGAGGCACAGGTATCCATCATGAACAGAGGCCAGAGCAACCCCTTTCTTGCCCCAACAGCTTGGCACCAGGGGTGCCCATGGCCTGCCTCCTCTTCAGGGGCCTCACATCTCCACAGCCACCTACTCAGCTCACTGCTCGGAGGGGCTCAGGCTGCATGCCCTGAGCTGGTGGGGGGCTCTCCCTGCACCAGGCCCCCCTTGTGCCTGAGATGGTAAAGAGTCAGCCTGCAATGCAGGAGACCCAGGTTTGTCCCCTGGGTTGGGAAGATCCCCTGGAGAAGGGGATGGCTACCCACTCCAGTATTCTTGTCTGGAGAATTCCATGGACAGAGGAACCCGGTGGGCTACAGTCCATGGGGCTGCGAAGAGTCAGACACCCCTCGTCAACTAACACTTTCCCCTTCAGTTTTTACTCCCTGCCTCACCGTGTTCATTGCTCTGCAGCTTGGTTGTTGGGCTTGTCAAAGCAGAAGGCTGGCAGTGTTCCTGGGTCCTGGACGTGCTGAGGCAGCACTTGTTGGTCAGGCTGAGTCTGTTGTGGCTACGGTGTGGCTTTGAGCTGTCACTGTGAGTAGAGGGGAGCAGCCGTTCACCCACACATTGGTCCCCAAGCTGCCTCTCAATACCTATGACTCTGCTTCTCCCCAACTCACCTGAACTTTTTTCCAGGTTTTTCCATTCCCTCCCTTTAGTTGGTGCTACTAAGAACCTAACTGTGTCTCCCCCTTTCCTAAAATTCACACATGGAAGCCCTAACCCCCAAGGTGATGATATTTGGATGCGGGACCTTTGGGAGATAATTAGGGTTAGGTGAGGTCATGAGGATGGGGCCCTCATGATGAGGTTAGCACCCTTACAAGAAAAGACCAGAGAACTCACTGTCTCTCGGCCACATGAGGACAGGGAGAAGACGGTCACACGCAAACCAGGAAGAGAGCCTCAGCAGAACCCCACCATGCTGGCACCTTGAGCTTGGACTGTCCAGCCTCCAGAACTGAGTAATAAACTTCTGTCATTTAAGCCTCCAGATTGTGGTATCTTGTTATGTCAGCCCTTACAAACTAATACAGTTAGTTTCCTTATTCTCGGTCCAAGACAAGATACAAAGGTTGAGATTATTGTCCCAGGGGCTGTTTTCACAGTTCGAGAGCACAATGGGCAAGCACCTTGCAAAGGATCTGCTTCTGGGTTCTCTTGGGTCAAGTTTAAATTCTCTATCTACTATAGAAGTGTTGGGCCAATACCAGGGCATCTCTGAGATACTGCCAGCCCCTGCCCGGACCCCCAGAGCCCGGCCTTCATACCGGGACTGCTTTCTTTGCATCCTCTTCCTCCCTTTTCCCTGGTCTCCCGATGGAGGACCAGAGGATGTGGGGGGCAGCATCCTGGCTCTGCAGGCAGAGAACTCATTCTTCCCTTTGTAAGCACAAAGCAATCTCTATGCCCTGTCTCACCGAGAAAAACTGCAAATGAGGCTCTGGATGTGGCGAGTCTGGGCTCCAGGAGCTGGCAGGCATTTTTCCTTAGGGAGACTTTTGTTTTCACTTTCAGCTGACTGGCCTGAAATACGGAGGGACCTCAAAACTCAATACACCATGACCTGGACTTCATAGCACACTGGGTAAGGACTGCCACCAACTCCAAGACTCCCTAAGATGTATCACCACACTAGAAAACTTGAGATGCCCTGAAAGCTACAGATCACAAGTGAAAAAATCTCATTGAGAATCCGCCTGCCAATGCTGGAGGCATGGGTTTGATCCCTGGACCAGGAAATTCCCACATACCTTGGGGGCAGCTAAGCCCTTTGTTGCTGTTGTTGTCCAGTTGCCCAGTCATGTCTGACTCTTTGCAAACCCATGGACTGCAGCATGCCAGGCTTCTCTGCCCCCCACCATCTCCCGAACTAAGCCCGTGGACCACGACTATTAAGCCTATGCTCTAGAGCCTGGGAGCCACAGCTACTGAAGCCCTGTGCTTCTACAGCACGTGCCTCTCAATAAGAGAAGCCGCTGCGGTGAAATTCCCATGCACCACAACCAGAGACTAGCTGTTGCTCACCACAACGAGAAAAGGCCCTGCCCTCACAGCTGGGAAGACCCAGCACAGCCAATAAATTAACTAATTTAAAAAAGAAAGCTCAAAAACAAAGGAAAAAGCTCATTGAGGTTTTCCCAAACTGACAACAATCCTAAAAATCCCCATGACTAACAATAACGAGTTGTGTGGCTGAAACTCTCCTGAACTTCAATAATAAAAGCAGTGTTTTATCAACTGGGCTAGAGAAAAGAATTCTCTCTGTCTATTATAGAAAGAGAATTCTATTTCTCTACAGAAAATTATATTACAGAATCACTGTTATATGAAGAGGAGTATGAAGACCAAAAAAATGTAAGGAAAGGGTATTTAGAGATGCTTCAGATAAGTGAAAATACTTACGATTCTTCTGGATTTTATGGTGTTCGTGGGACTGTTAGGCTTCTTAAATGTGATGTGTTATTCTAAATAAATAATTCACTTTAGTACCCAGTTTTGTATTTGTAGTTTTGTTGTTCTTTTCCTAAAGAAGATCTCTAACAGTAAAGAAACTTCAGGACTCACAGAAATTGGATGTAGTTCAACCTCTTGAACTGCCTTCTCAGAAGGATTTTTTTTTTTAAGAAAAATCTTAATAGTTTTTTATTTTTTTAAGATGAACATTTATTTATTTTTTGGCTGCACTAGTCTTCAGAGAAGGCAATGGCACCCCACTCCAGTACTCTTGCCTGGAAAATTCCATGAACGGAGGAGCCTGGTGGGCTGCAGTCCATGGAGTGGCTAGGGGTCGGACACGACTGAGTGACTTCACTTTCGATTTTCACTTTCATGCATTGGAGAAGGAAATGGCAGCCCACTCCAGAATTCTTGCCTGGAGCGTCCCGGGGATGGGGGAGCCTGGTGGGCTGCCGTCTATGGGGTCGCACAGAGTCGGACACGACTGACGCGACTTAGCAGCAGCGATTCTTCCTTGCTGCGCTCGAGTTGCTCTCTAGTTGCAGTGCTCGGGCTTCTCGCTGTAGTGGCTTCTCTTGTTGTGGGGCACGGGCTTTAGGGTACATGTGCTCAGTAATTGCAGCTCACAGGCTGTATAGCACAGACTCAGTAGCTGTGACGCATGGGCTTAGTTGCCCCATGGCATATGGGATCTTCCCAGACCAGGGATGGAACCCTGGATTCCTAACCACTGGACCATCAGGGAAATCCAGAAGGATTTTCAAGAGATTTATCCTTCATCCTTTTGGTTCTGCCCTTGGGGTATCAGCCAGTCTATCTCCATAGTTCACTGGACCTAGAAACTCCAACCCCTCTTGGGGGCTGACCATATGTATGACAGGGAGACCGATGGTGCCATCATAACAGATCATTTTCCTGCAGTACAGACACCCCTGAAAATAAGATGTGGCCATTCTCAGACCTTGAGACAGAATGAAGTTCCACGGGTAGAATCCTTGTTCTCTTCGAGTCAAGCTACCTGAAGTGCTATTTCTGGAGACGAAAGGGCTTATAAGATCACAGAACATTAGCCAGCACCATGCCTTTCCAGGAATCCCTAGAAAGGACTTTCCTGGTGGTCCAGTGGTTAAGACTTCTTGCTTCCAATGCAGGAGCTCAGGTTCAAGTCCTGGTTGGGAAACTATTAATAAGATCCCATATGTTGCATGGACAAAATGAAATAATAAACAATTAAAAAAAACACAAAACTTCTGGAAAGAACTGGATCTAGTTTTCCCCATAGAAATCTGAGGAAACCTCTGACAGTACCTTCCCTGGAGCAGAGTATGAGGTGAACACGCTTCTGGGATTTGCTGGAAGGAAACATTCCATTCTGTTTTCAAGCAAATAAGCAATATTGCATGCTCCTGATTACCACTGGCGTCAGTTTATACTAAGTTCCCTTTCTACCTCAGGTCTACTTAATGCCAAAGTTTTAATGAGATTATTGAATCATTAAAAGAGTACTTCTGAGCGACACTAGGAGGGCTGTATCATCTGCCTGTTTGCTTAGACAGTGGTTAAGGATTGCCTTGGATTTAGACTTTGCTATAAATAATCCCATACCTGGCCGAATTAAAATCTGTTATGCTTATTATTGGGGGTGGGGATGAAACAGTTCAACATAGATTTATGATGATAGTTGCCCCACGAGGTGAAGTTACTAAAAATCATTGAGTTGTGCACTTGAAATGGGTGAATTTTATGATCCGATAAAGTTGTTTTAAAACTCTGCTATGTTTCATGGTCTTTACATTTAGGAATTACAAACATGAGATTGAGAAAAGTAGATAAGTGAATCATATTTCATAAAACATGAGACGTATTTGTTGAAACAAAACTTTCCCACGAGAATCAGCTTGCAAAACCCTTATCGCTTTTGCTATCTCACCCCTTGACTCTCTTAGCATTCCTGAAACCTTTGACACCCTTAGCTTTCAAAGTTTGATTGCAATTTAGATCAAAAAAAAAAAAACCTCACAAGTGATGTTTACTTTGTCCTGAATTGCTGAGCAAACTACTGCCAGCAAATTCATTGCTCATTCAGTAATTAATCAAACATACCTAACTATGTGTTGTGTTAATCATAGAAATGAAGGGGTTGTCATTTAAAAAAAAAAAATCACTTTACATTTGGCAAAGCAGGACATGTCACTTAGAGCAAATACCAGACCAAACCAATAAAGCCAGTCTTGTTAGGAGTGGAATCTGAAGGCTGAAAGCCACATGACACAAAGTTTTCAGGGGTTGAATTTTAAAAATGTAGAAAAGCAATAATTCTGTGGCTGCTGTAATGGCTGAGCAGTTTCATCTAACAATTTATATCTATGGATACAAATAAGCCTAGTGTCCATTGTGCAGGGGGTGTGCCCTCTTTACTTGACCCAGTTCCTGTTTAGTATGTCCCTTCTAGGTGTCTGTCATTGTGCCCTAGATTGAGCAGGCTGTGGTTAGTTCTGTTGTTTCTAACTATCATACATTTCTCTAGCTGGAATCAGCAGTACCGAGGAGTGCTCTTTCCCAGGAAAATGCCAGCAAAGATTTATTTATTGACATAAGCTACTCTAGAGGAAATGGCAACCCACTCCAGAATTCTTGCCTGGGAAATCCCATGGACAGCGGAGCCTGATGGGCTACAGTCCGTGGGGTCGCAGAGTCAGACACGACTCAGTGACCGAGCGTGCACACTGAGCTGTTAATACTTACCACCTTGGAAATTCTAGTTCTCTGAAGTGGAACACAGACAGACACGTTCAACCTGGTGTGGAGCCTGGCTGGAGGTGTGACAAAGGTCTGAGGCCGGGCTTGCTCGGGTCACTAGGCCCCAGGCAGCTGCACAGCTGGGGGTCCTGGCTACCTGGGCACTCAGTCAGGACAGGAAGTTCAGAGCTGGGAGAGATGCCCGGTAATAGTTGGATCTCATTGACCAGCCAAGAGGCAAAACAGAAATTCTTTCTTTGGCCTGCCTTCTTCTCACCCTTTAAATATTTAAAAGAATTTCTGAGGGACTTCTCTGGCAGCCCAGTGCTTAAGACTTCAAGCTTCCACTGCAGGGGGTACAGGTAAAATTCCTGATCAGGGAACCAAGATCTTGCATGCCATGGGGCATGGCTAAGAAATTAAAGAAAAAAAAACACCCCACAATTTAAAAAAAAAAAGGAATTTCTGAGGATAGCTGGCAGATAATTTAAAAGAGATAATTTCATGCAAATGTTATATTCCTTTTCCAAAAAGTTACATCTAAACTTTTAACTATGTGCATATAATCATCTAGTGTTTCCCAGGTGGTACAGTAGAAAGAACCTGCCTGCCAGTACAGGAGACACAAGAGATGTGGGTTCAATCTCTGGGTCAGGAAGATCCCCTGGAGTAGGAAATGGCAACCCACTGGAGTATTCTGGCCTAGAAAATCCCATGGACAGAGGAGCCTGGCAGGCTACAGTCCATGGGGTCACAAAGAGCTGGACACGACTGAGTCACTGAGCATGCACACATGTATAATCAACTGGGGGAATCTAGAGCTGTATAGGAAATTATCTGCCACCAGTTTGTACCCCCAGCATCTGCACTCCCTTGCTACACTGGGGAGTTTCCTACTCTCGGAAGTAGAAGCACCCACCATGGAAGCAGAAGATGCTACATTCTCATGTTCCTAGCCACTATAGCTGCTGGGATGTGGGCACGTGGTCTAGGCTCAGTCAATCAAATGGATCTGCCCCAGACTTCGAACTGGAAGCTCTTGATTCAAAGCAGCATGAACTACATCCTCTATTCTAGAGAGGGATTCACTCCCCTAACACCCTTTACCAACCTTTTTCTAAGCCTCATCCAGGCTGGGCATGCACTCCTAACTTCTTTTCTTCTCTCTGGATGGCTGTATGGCACACTTCTGACTGGGGAGATATAGATGGAGCTTTGTCTTGAGATTTCTGGAAAACTTTTGCCTTCTTGATATAGGAATCACCCTTTCTGTCTTCTCTCAATTTCTACCTTGAATGTATATGCAATATCTAGGCCTGCAGCAGCCATCTTGCAACCAGGAGGGAACAACTCTGAAGATTAAAGCCAATAAGCTAAGGGTAGTAGAGCAGACTGAAAGAACCAGTATTCCTGGCAGATTTTTTAGAGTTGATTCCACGTTTGCAGCTATTAACTTCTAGATAGATGAGAAAAATAAGCATTTATGTTTAACCCATTATTAGCCAAGTTTTCTGTCATTTGCATTATCTTCGTTCCTAGTTGATAGAGACCATTTCCAATGTCCAGCACTGGGGAGGTCTGTGGTGAGCTACCACGTAAGAGCCTGGGGTGGCAGCAACAGTACTCCTACAGAACCAGTTCTGCAGCATTATCTTGGGTGTCATTCTTCTTTCTTAGCTTCCAAACTCCTCCAGAGCTCCTGAGGATTTTGTGAGCTACATAAAGTACCTTTTAATACATTCTTTTTCTGCTTAAATTTACCAAAGTTTAATAATCAAAGATGAGGTCAATAGAGTGGGTCCTAATCCACTATGACTGGAGTCAGTAGAAAAGGAGAAAATTTGGACACAGAGAGAACACATGTGAAGAAGAAGGCAGAGACTGGGGTAAAAGAAATTAAACAAAATTTATTTCTCTTGCATGTAATCAAGAATCCTGAGAAGTACCGAAATTGATGGGGTAAACAACAGCCACATAGCTTCAGGGGATGGGATTGAATTTGAGATTGATTGTCTGGTTGGATCTAAGGGCAGTTAAAATTCAAGTTGTATTAAGACAGGCACAATGTCGCTTGTGGTTGCTTGTGTGAAGGTCACCCAGCACAGTGGAGGTCCCATTGAAGTTAAGGCATTGAAAAACCAAGGGGTGGCTGCCAGAGAACAGCATGAAGGGCACAAAGGATTGGAAAACTGTGGGGTGGAGTGGCTGATGCTAAGTCCAGAAAGCTTAAGAAGTAATTGTAGTTGTGTTAGTCACTCAGTCATGTCTGACTCTTTGTTCCTCTGTCCAAGGAATTCTCCAGGTAAGAATACTGGAGTGGGTAGCCATTCTCTTCACTAGGGGATCTTCCCCATCCAGGGATCGGACCCGGGTCTCCTGCATTGCAGTCAGATTCTTTACCATCTGAGCCACCGGGGAATCCCTTGGCAGGATCTTAAATTCTAGTTCCAGGCAGTCTGGAAACCAGGGACTTTCACTGACAATGCTAAAATCGTATCTTATCTTTTGCAACCACAACTAAACCAAAAGAGAGGTTATGTGGGTTCCTGACTTAAAATATCTGACTTTAATCAAAACCTTCTCTTGTCTCTCATGGATGGTTAGGGGACCAACTGGAAAGAGCAAGAACTGGGAGATTACGAGGGCCTGAGGACTCAATTCCTTGCTGTGTTATATGCATGTTATATTTGTGTTAATAATATATTAAATAAATTTACCCAAGTTAATAATAATGATAATAATAAAAGATGAGATCATTAGAGTGGGTCCTAATCTAACATGATTGGTGAAAGTGAAAGTCACTCAGCTGTGTCCAACTCTTTGCAACTCCATGGACTATCCATGGAATTTTCCAAGCCAGAATACTAGAGTGGGCCTTTCCCTTCTCCCAGGGACCTTCCCAACCCAGGGATTGAACTCAGGTCTCCCACATTGCAGGTGGATTCTTTACCAGCTGAGCCACAAGGGAAGCCCAAGAATACTGGAGTGGGTAGCCTATCCCTTCATCAGCAGATTTTCCCAACCCAGGAATCAAACCAGGGTCTCCTGCATTGCAGGTGGCTTGTTAACCAACTGAGCTATCAGGGAAGTCCTGGAGTTAGTATATAAAGAGGAAATTTGGACACAGAACACATGTGAAGACGAAGGCATTTTTGCAGAACTGTCGCGTCACTTGTTTCTTGATAGTGGTGGTTTACTCACTAAGTTGTGTCCAACTGTTGCGACCCCATGGACTATATAGCCTGCGAGGCTCCTCTGTTCATGGGGATTCTCCAGGCAAGAATACTGGAGTAGGTTGCCATTTCCTTCTCCAGGGGACCTTCCCCACCCAGGGACAGAACCCAGGTCACCTGCCTTGCAGGTGGTCTCCTGCATTGCCAGCAGATTCTTTACCAACAGAGCCACCCGGGAACATTGTTTCTTGCACCCACCCTAATACTGAGTCCATGGTGATGTGGTTAAGAAAGACTCTGGAGGAAGTAAGCAACCCCATTACAAGGAATAGGATTTGGCCAGCTGTTGGAGTAGGGGTGGAAAGGTTTCCTTGGCAACAGTAGTTAAGAGGTGTTAACATTCATTAACACCTCTTAAGGGACAAGTCAATGAGGCAGCTAGGGTAGGAGTTTGGACTTTATCCTCAGAACAATGAGGGGCAAGCAAGAAAGGGAAAGGAGAGAGTAACTAGAAAAGGAGCTTGACACCAAAGGCACCTGATGAATCACCTGAAACGTTTGAGCAGGGTGCAAGCACTAAATAATTGGTTGGAAAAGCATGGCTGGTCTATGTTCCACCGGTGCGGGGCCGGGAGGGGGAGGACGCTGTTTTAATGAAAGAGAACACACGATTAGGAACAAAGGCGATTATTAACTAGAGATGAAAAAATAAATCACAAGATATTACTGGAGTCTTGGAGATACAGGTCCCTTTCTTCTGTTTACCGAAACCGCTTGCCTAGAACGGCTTTCAGAGGGCAGCTTGGCGAGCCCTCTCCTCCACGGCACTCTACAACTCCAGCACCCTTAAGGCGATGCTGGAGAGGCCCCC
>NW_024070190.1:6569830-6573935 GCF_014754425.2 Oryx dammah | reverse complement strand
CGGCAGCCGCGGGAGCGGGTCACAGAGCCCTCGGGCTAAGTGTGCGTGTGTGTGTGGGGGGGTGGAAAGCATTGATTCTGGGGTGGTCCGAGCCCTGTCCCACCTGCAGGCCCTTGTCCCAGGTAACGCCGTCTCATTCCCGAAGGGAGGAGAAGGGGAAGGGAAAGGGGAGTGAGGGCTGGCGGCCACCCGTCCTCTGCCCGCAAGTCGGCATCACTCAGCGCGGCAGCATCTCCGTGCACCCATCAGACTCGGTGCTGATGGGAGATGTGCCCACCAAGGAGACTGGCACTCCAGTTTCCCCTCTGCCCCCTCGTCCCAAAGCGTCTAACCACCAGCCTGGAAAAATCGCTGCCACCTTGGCCTCCAGATTGGGGCCAGACGCTGGCTTTTTTGAGGACAGAGTGGGACTGCCCTGGTTTGGATGGAATGTTTGGAGCCTCCAGCATGGGAGCCCTGCTGAAGGGCAGCCTGCTCACTCGTTCCACAGGATTGCTACACAGCCGTCGGGGTACCACCCAGCTCCCGAGCTGATGCCTTGAGAGCTCAGGGTTGCCCGGAGAAAAAGCCGAAAGTTTCCTGGCGCCCTTTTACAGGCACTGGGGAGTCGTTTTATGAGCAGATTGTTAATAAGCTAATGGGAGAACGTGCGAATTGACTTGGCTGCTGCGACGCTTAAGTACAGTAATTGGAAAGTGTCTTGCAAAGAGCGTGTGAAGTATTGTATAAAGGTGTAATAGCACAATACTGTCATCAGCAGCAGCATCTCTGCTTCCCATTAGCTTTCCAAGCACTAAAACGTCCATTTTCACTAGGATCCTGTCCAGGGGGAAGGCCAATGATATCACCTGGTAAGGGGAGTTTAAGAACTGTCGCTTGGCTAAACGCTTTGTGCCAGCAAGTATTACATTCCTTTTAATAGTGTCCTTATTTATTAAAATGCTGTTGGGGCCTCACCTTCCAATGCAGGGGGTGCAGGTTCGATCCCTAGTTGGGGAGCTAAGATTCCACATGCCTTGCAGCCAAAAATTCAAAACAGAAAACAGAAGCAGTATTGTAACAAATTCAATAAAAACTTTAAAAGTGGTCCACATCCAAAAAAACCTTAAAAAGAAAAAAAAATGCTGTTAAAAAAAAAAAAAAAGGAAGAAAAGGTAGAATAAGAATTACTCTGGTGTAATGGGAGCCCCTGAATGACAATTTGGAGGAAACACTTTTGGCTAAAAGCTAGCATAAGTAGCTATTGTAATTTTATCAAAAGGGATCTATAGATAAAGCAGTCTCCTCCGTCCAGTGTATCAGCATATTTTCCAGTCCACGAGTCATGTATGTCATCTGTCCAAATACAGCTTTTAAATCCAAAAACCAGTTCAGGCAGTCAGCTACAGTGCAGACACTCTGACTTCTTCTTTTTTTTTTTTTTTTATTGGATCCAAAGCGGGTGATTCCAGGAAGATTCAGAAGTCAGGTATGTTGATGTTCCTTCAAGAACTGTGACAGTGGTCTGATGGTATGTTGTGGTCAGGTCCCTTTTTGAGAAGGAAAAAGGACAACTTAGAGCACGGCCATGGCTGTCTGGCAGTCACATGCAAAGTTTGCGCTCAGAGCTGGATTAGGCACAGAGCCACACATTTTCTGCACCATCTGCCGGTTGGCGAGTAAATGCTGAGTGAGGGAAAGAGTGACCAGGCCAACAGCCTCGCAAGCCGAGAGGCCACAAGCCACCGCCCTGGCTTCTTGATGACTCCCAGGTCTTGTTTTCTTTATATCTCCAGGGTGGCTGGCAGGAGGAAGTGGTACTAACTGCTGGCATCACAGATACCCTGGCAGATGAGCTGTTCCCTGGCTTCCTGGCAAATAGTCTGATACTTCCAGGGTGTTTTAAAGGGGTCGCCCTTTGACTCCTAGCTCCAACATCCCTCTCCCCCCACCCCTCCCATGTACCTTCTGTTAGGCCAGGCTCTTCAACCACTGGAATGGCTGGGGGAGCATTAAGGATTACTGCGGCTTGAGTCCCCTCTTAGAGCATGTAAATCAGATTTTGGAGGCTGGTGGGTAGTGGCTAACAATGAAGAACCCTGTGCTGTGTGCTAGGCACGATTCTGAGCGGTCTTATTTATTCTTCCCAACTACCCTCTGAAGGAAGGATGGATGGTGTCCCTGTTTTTCAGAGGAGGGCCAGGGAGGTTATATATGACTCCCTTAGGGTCACACGGCCAGTGAGCCCTAGAGCCAGGAATCACACCCACATCTGTGACATCAGAGTGCCAGGCTTGTCCTTCATGGTACAGTATTTGAAAAATCTTACAGTGGGAAAGCATACCCTCCTCTGAATGTCACATTGTGTCCTCTGGGAGCTTGGCATCCAATTGAGGAGATGCCAAGTATACATCCAACACAGCTGAGTAATAAGTCAAGGGATTTAAGGGAGAGTATATTTCAGTTCCGAAGACTGCAGGAGATTCCTCTCTCTAGCTCCTGGTGGGACTGGTTCAGTCATTAGCAGGCTCTGTGTGTGTATGTCTGGCTCCGAGTGTCTGAGCTCTCCTGGAAGCCCCAGGCATTGAGTTGTTTCTAGCTCCGGGCCGGGCCCTGCTGGGTCCAGCAGACTCATGCCCAGCTCCTGCTGCTCTAGGAGTTTTCAGGGCCGAGGCTGGAGTGGAGGCATATACTCCAGAATCTGTTCTTCTAGCTCAGTGCTCCTTTGCTTTTTAAAGGGGTCTTAGAGGGGGCAGGACCCTGAGACCTGAGGTGCACAGGGATCTCTCTGCATGAGGTGTGATAAGCCCTCTGCCCACCAGGCTGTACAGTAGAGGCACCAGGGCCAAGGCCACCAGCTTCTGGGCCAGTGAAGTCCCCCGTGAGGCAGGTCTGTCTGTAGAACTGGGTTGGAGGGTCCTGGCAGCTCAGTGACACCTGGGTGGGTATGTCCCCCAGCTGTCCCCCTCTAGAATTTTGGGCCTGGACCTCAGACTTCTGGGGTTCCTGGGTGTGAAAGAGTGTGGCGGGCTCAGCTTCCCCCTGGTGCAGCCTTGTCTTGACCCCTGAGACAGACTCCTACCATTACAGGCCGGTTTGAGGAAGGAAAAGAAGTGAACCCTCCCATGGGAAAGAGGTGGTTTGATTAACGGACAGTGACGTAGGAGCCAGCACCTACTATGCCTTAAGAGTGTGGGTGGGAGGATGCAGGGGCTTTCCTGTGGGCACCTGAGGCTCTTGCTGGGGGCCAGGGAGTCGTGGTGGGGGTTGTGTCTCATGGTGGGGGTCTGGGGGTCATGGTGGGGGTTGGACTTCCTGGTGGGGGTCTGGGAGTCATGTTGGATGTTGGAGCTAATGGTTAGGGTCTGGGGGGTCATGATGGATTTTGGAGCTAATGGTGGGGGTCTGGGGGTCATCATGGGTGTTAGATCTCATGGTGGGAGTCTGGGGGTCAAGGTGGGGGTTGGAACTCATGGTGTAGGCCTAGGGGTCATGATGAGTGTTGCATCTCATGGTGGGATCCTAGGGGTCATGGTGGGGGTTAGAGTTCACAGTGAGGGCTTGGGACTCGTGGTGGGCCAGGGAGTCGTGGTGAGCTTGCAAAGACCTGTGAATCAGGGGACGGAGCCTAAGGAGCCAGCCCTCCTTGGGCTCTCTGGGTCGAGCTGGGTTGCTGACCTGCTGTAGGACAAGGGCAGCCCGAGTGCCCTCCCTCCGGGTTGGAGCAGGTTAAAGGAGGTGCTGTTGGCACTGCATCTCTCACCCCCTCCTCTCCCTCCACTGAGATGCTCTGCCTGCATCTTTTAATAGCCAGAGCCCAGACTGGCCAAACGGCAGTCCTGAAGGTCAGGCCCCAGCACTGGCTCGGCTCTTCATTACCCACTGTGTCACTGAAATGACTTTTTCCTCCAACCGGCAACTTTCATGTTTGTCGAATGGCAATGGCACTGGGCCTCTCCTTGGGAAGAGGTTGGAAGTCCCTGGTTCCTCATGGCTGTGGCTCCTGACCCCAAGAGCTGATGGGCCTGGGAGGTCCAGAAGCTCCACCTTCATTCTGCACACAGCCAGCCAAGGCCTCGAGGATCCTGGTGACTTGTCCAGGGTCCCCGGCTAGGCACGCAGAGCC
>NW_024070190.1:6555268-6569820 GCF_014754425.2 Oryx dammah | reverse complement strand
TAGGCACGCAGAGCCAGGAAGAGTGCTTGCTGCACACAACAACCCCCGCCCCCCCACCGCCTCCCCTGGCCCCTTGAAATGCGTCCTGGTCCTTATCTCTGCTGACAGGAAACAAGGAGGCATCTGAAAATCTAATCCGGGGACCCTGTCTTCACCTGCACCAGGAAAAGGGAGGAGGAGGTGAGGTCCTCAGGCGTGAGTGGATCTCACTGTGGTGCTGGGCAGTCCATTTTATCAAGAACGTTGTGTGCCAGGCCCTCATCTGGGAGTTGTGAAGAGGGAAGCTTCTAGGCCTCTTGGTGATTAGGAAGGAGTAAGAAGCTTAGGAACACACAGGGCAAGTTTGTTGGTCCCCGGGGATTTTATTTCAGAACCGGGGCCACACAGCCACACAGGGCGGGGAATCCTCACGTCTGCACCACACTGTGGCCGCCTGACCCCTGCCCTGGCTCCTTGTGGTCGCCCAGTGGGCTCCCAGCTGCCAGAGCTGTGTGTGTGGTATGTGTGTGTACACGCCTGTAGTGTGTCCATGCAGACACACAGGTTCATGAGACGTCTTCCTTATTAGTGTTCAGTCTACGTTTATCACCAGCAGCCCCCAGGAAGTCAACTCCTAATTTTGCTGCTAAAAATCCCCCACCCCCAAAAATTAGCTTTCTAATTTTACAGCCCAGTCTCCTCAGATCTTTCCTCGAAGCTCTCGCTTTGTTCTCTCTCCCCTGACTTTTGGCTGCTTCTGTGTAATAGGGCAGCAGCATGAGGGGAACCAAATTTCACGCCCTCGGCCCTTGTGGGAAAAGTTAGCCTCCTCTCAGCATATCTGAGGGGCTTCCCCCAGGGGCTCAGTGGGTAAAGAATCCGCCTGCAATGCAGGAGACAGAGGAGAAGCAGGTTCGATCCCTGGGTCAGGAAGATCCCCTGGAGAAGGAAATGGCAACCCTCTCCAGTATTCTTGCCTGAAAAATCTCGTGGACTGAGGAACCTGGCGGGCTCTGATCCAAAGGGTCGCAGAGAGTCGAACATGCCTGAGAGACTAAACACACACACAGAGGCGGACGTGACTGAGAGCCGGAGTGTGGGTCCCCCCCACTCTCACGCCTGTAGCTCTTGCTGCATCCTTCTGCTCTCCTGACTTTCCCGCTGTCAGACAAGCAGGAACTAGCAGAGAGACAGAAATAGAGCACTGTCCTAAGGCTCTTGGTTGCTCAGGTGGGTTGTGCGGGCATGTCCAACGGCAGTGCCCTCCCCACCAGAGGGCTGTGCTGTACCCCATTCTTCCGTCCCCAGAGCCATCAGCTCGGAGGTGTGGGGTGAAGCACGGAGGGGCGGGATGATCGGAGAGCAGCGTCAATCAAATTGACAGCCCCTCATCCGAACGACATCCCTCAGTCTTAGGATTTTGAGAATGACATAGTATGTGATCCAAAATCTGCTGTCGTCCCCCAATTTCTGATTGTCTTGCAGCTCCAGGGAGAGGAGAGAAGCCTCTTGGTTGTGGGTGTGGCGGGTCAATTTTCTCCAGACGGATGGGCTCGGTACACAGTGCTGACCATCCCTGGCGCCCCTGGAGGTCTACAGAAGCTTGTAAATATTTCACTTTTGATTTATCCCATGGCTGAAGTTTAGAGTCTGTTAACCTCTGAGGACAGATGACCCCGTGGTTTTAGTGGCTCGTTTCCTTAAACTTGGGTGTGGAAAGCACAGGAAAGGAAGTCGTGATGGTGTCCACATCAATATTTTAGGCCTTGTAGCTACACATGATCTCTGTTGCGTAATTTTTTTTCTTTTTAGACATATCTTTAAAAAGATTAAAAAAAAAAAAAGCTGTTCTAAGCTCGTAGGCCATAGGATAACAGATTGCAGGCTGGACTCAGTTCTTCGGAGAAACTTTGGACAAGTCCAGTGTGTGTCACCTTGCTGTTTTGGGGGCAGGTCCTTCGGGCACTTTGGAAACAAGCCATAACAGGCCGTGACTTCTCGTCTCCCAGTTACAGTGTCATTTACTCAGCGACCTGTGCGCAGGTGTCCAGGGTCAGAGACAGCTGGATTTGTGCCCTGAGGGGCCCCAGACTGTAGGGGAAGACAGACACAAACAGAGCTGCATGTCACCCACGGGGTCCTCTCCCTGCCTGCAGAGCCTGGGGAAACACAGGTGAGGGGCCTTGGGCTGGATGTCTTATGATGTCCTCCGGTCCCCGCCTTTTAATGACACACCCGCCAGCCAGGCTACATAGTGTGTAAAACACAGGGTAAATGTCTACAAGGGCTGAAATCAGCTCTCTGGCCTGCACCCTGCCTCATATACCCTCCCCTTGCTACCCAGACCTAAGAGATGCCAGAGGTCGTGCTGCCCATCAGGTGGTGTGACGGTCCGTGGGTGATGTGTGACCAGGAGCAGAGGCATGTGGGCTGAATGGGAGCCTTGCTGGCCCCTGGACCCCGATCCTGAGTCATGCAGTCTGTGGACATGAATTTGGAGATTCATTTCATTCACTCGACAAGAATGCTCTTAAAATCGGGGTGACATTCACATGCCGTAAAATTAACCATTTTAATATGTACGACTTAGTGTGGCCTTTAGTGCACTGACATTTTTATGCAATAGCCACTGCTGTTCAGTTCCAGAACATTTGCGTCACTCCAGAAACACCCTCCATGCTCATTCAGCAGTCAGTCCACTTTCCCTGCTCACCCCAGCCCCTGGCAAGCACCCGTCTGCTCTGGATGTGCCTGCGTGCGTGCATGCTAAGTCGCTTCAGTCGTGTTCCGCTCTGCAACCCCGTGGACTGTAGTCTGCCAGGCTCCTCTGTCCATGGAAGTCTCCAGGCAAGAATACTGGAGTGGGTTGCCATGCCCTCCTCCAGGGGATCTTCCTGAATCATCTCTTATGTCTCCTGCATTGGCAGGCAGCTTCTTTACCTCTAGTGCCACCTGGGAGGCCCCCTGTTCTGGATACTTCATATCAGAGGGATCATACACTAAGTGGCCTTTTGTGTCTGGCTTCTCTCACTTTGCATGATGTTTTCAGGGTTCGCCCGTGTCATAGCTCCTTCTTTTTTAAGGCTGGATGGTATGCCACTGTAAGCATCTTCCACAGTTCACTTATGTGCTGATCCTTGGAGGGACACGTAACACATTCTTCTGAGGCCTGTTATTCCCTGCAGGCTGTGCAGACTGGGTAATGGTCACATGTAGTTCCTGTCTTCAGGGAACTTGACCTTGAGTGGGGAGAACAGACCACGTAAAGTCTGTCTCTGCGGTGCCAGCGGCCCCTGTGACTTAGTGACAGTCCTTACGGTGGTGACACCGTGAGTGAGATGTTTCCGATGGAAGGTTGGGGCCTTAATTCACTCCATCATCTCTGTAATTCTGCCTGCAGGACACACACTTGACAAAGAACAGGTGGCTTTGCTACTTGTTGTCATTGTTTAGTCGCTAAGTCGTATCTGACTCTTCTGCAACCTCATGGACTGCAGCCTGCCAGGCTCCTCTCTCCATGGGGTTTCCCAGACAGGAGTACTGGAGTGGGTTGCTATGTTCTCCTCCAGGGGATCTTCCCAACCTGGGGATCAACCTGCAGGATTTCCTGCATTGGCACTGGGGAAGCCCCTTGCTACTGTTCAGTTCAGTTCAGTCGCTCAGTCATGTCTCTTTGCGACCCCATGAATCGCAGCACGCCAGGCCTCCCTGTCCATCACCAACTCCCGGAGTTCACTCAGACTCACGTCCATCGAGTCTGTGATGCCATCCAGCCATCTCATCCTCTGTCGTCCCCTTCTCCTCCTGCCCTCAATCCCTCCCAGCATCAGAGTCTTTTCCAATGAGTCAACTCTTCGCATGAGGTGGCCAAAGTATTGGAGTTTCAGCTTCAGCATCAATCCCAGGGTTGATCTCCTTCAGAATGGACTGGTTGGATCTCCTTGCAGTCCAAGGGACTCTCAAGAGTCTTCTCCAACACCACAGTTCAAAAGCATCAATTCTTCGGCGCTCAGCTTTCTTCACAGTCCAACTCTCACATCCATACATGGCCACTGGACAAACCATAGCCTTGACTAGACAGACCTTTGTTGGCAAAGTAATGTCTCTGCTTTTGAATATGCTATCTAGGTTGGTCATAACTTTTCTTCCAAGGAGTAAGCGTCTTTTAATTTCATGGCTGCAGTCACCATCTGCAGTGATTTTGGAGCCCACAAAGATAAAGTCTGACACTGTTTCCACTGTTTCCCTATCTATTTGCCATGAAGTGATGGGACCAGATGCCATAATCTTCATTTTCTGAATGTTGAGCTTTAAGCCAACTTTTTCACTCTCCTCTTTCACTTTCATCAAGAGGCTTTTGAGTTCCTCTTCACTTTCTGCCATAAGGGTGGTGTCATCTGCATATCTGAGGTGATTGATATTTCTCCTGGCAATCTTGATTCCAGCTTGTGCTTCTTCCAGCCCAGCATTTCTCATTGCGACTGTTAGTGTAAGTCAAATCCTTTTACCTTCCTTTGTTCACGGCAGCTTCCTGGGATCTAGGCCACCACCAGGGATGCAAAGGTGCGAGGGCTGGCCCCGACCCTTGGGGCCCCTGTGAGTGGTGCCACCCCTCCCACAACACACTGCTCTTCCCAGGGTTGGTGGCACTCGTTGCTTCCTCTTGAGTCGTCCCTACTTGGGTTGTGATATTCTCAGTTCCCATCCTTGCTTCTTTTTTTAATTTTTATTTTCAAATTTTTGGGGCCATGCCACATGGCATGTGGGATGTTAGTTCCCCAAACAGGGTTTGAACCCACACCCTGCTGTATTGGAAGCACAGAGTTTTAACCACTGGACCACCAGAGAAGCTTCCCTTCATTGCTTCTGATGGGATGTGAGTTTGTTCCCCTCCGCCCTGGTTGTTGCTGTATGTGCCCCTGCCTGGCATCCCACAGTGAGTTGGGGGCAGTCTAGCTGCAGACCTGTGTCTGCTCCCATGAGCAATTTCTGTCACCACATTCCTTCTCTTGGAGGGGGTCCCACTGGCAGTTCTCTGGGCAGGATACTGGAGCATCCTCCGATCCTGTCTAAGTCTGTTTGGCTCCTACAGTGGAACACTGCAAACTGGGGCAGCTTCAACACCAGATATTTCTTTTCTTTTTCTTTCTTTCTTTATAATCAATCCATTGCTTTCTTTTTTAATTTTTATTTTATATTTGAGTATAGCTGATTTACAATGTCATGTTAGTTTCAGGTCTACAGCAAAGTGTTTCAGTTATACATGTATCTATTCTTTTTCAAGTTCTTTTCCCATTTAAGTCATTACAGAATATTGAATCGCGTTCCCTGTGCTATACAGTAGGCCCTTGTTAGTTATCTGTTTTATATATAGTGGTATGTATATGTTAATCCCAAACTCCTCTAATTTATCTCTCTCCTCCCAGCCTTTCCCCTTTGGTAACCATAAGTTTGTTTTCTAAATTGATGAGTCTGTTTCCATTTTGTAAGTAAGTTCTTTTGTATCTCTCTTTTATTTCAGTTCAGTTCAGTTCAGTCGCTCAGTTGTGTCCGACTCTTTGCTTTAGATTCCACATATAAGTGATGTCATATATTGTCTTTATCTGTCTGACAGTATGATAATCTCTAGGTCCATCCATGTGGCTGCAAATGGCATTATTTCCTTCTTTTTTACGATTGAGCAGTACTCCATTGTATATACACACCACATCTCCTTTATCCATTCATTTGTCAGAGGACATTTAGGTTACTTCCATGTCCTGATGATGGGCTGTGTGTATCGTTTTGAATTGTTTTTTTTTTTTTTTTCCAGATGTATGCCCAGGAGTGGGATTGCTGGGTCATATGATAGCTCTGTTTTTAGTTTTCTAAGGAACCTCCATACTGTTTACCGTGGTGGCTGCACCAATTTACATTCCCACCAGCAGTGTAGGGCATTCCCTTTTCTCCACCCTCTCTCCAGCATTTATTGTTTGTAGACTTTCTGATAGTCATCCAAGGACGGGGTGTCAGCAGGGTCAGGTTCTAGCAAGGGCCTCTTCCTGCCTGCGGACGGCCAGCCTCTCATTGTGTCCTCACGTGGTAGAGAGCAGAGAGAGGGCTCCTTGAGTTCCTTTTGATAAGAGCACAAATACCACCTATGAAGGCTCCACTCGCGTGACCTCAGTGCTCGGAGCCCTTACCTCCTAACACCATCTACCCTGGGGGTTAGGATTTCAACTTGTGAATTTCCAGGGGATGTAAAGTTCAAAATAAATACCACCCTGCTCCCAGCAAGGACAAGAGAATTCTCCTTCTTTCCGAGGCAGAAAGTTATTTTCTGCAGGAAAAAAATAAACCCGAGGCTTCTTCGCTGTTAACCTATTTTGTAGTTATATATCATTTGCTTCGAGGATCAGGGTCCAGTGGTGAGACAGCGTGATGCTGCTGTAGCCACACCAAAACCTTCCTCCTAGATCCTTGGGGTCTGGCTGGCTGGTAACCCATCTAGGCTTCCCGGGTGGAGAAATGTATCCTGCCATGCAGTGTGTCACTTTATTTAAGCACATTTCACTTTTCACTTTTATGCATTGGAGAAGGAAATGGCAACCCGCTCCAGTGTTCTTGCCTGGAGAATCCCAGGGACGGGGGAGCCTGGTGGGCTGCCATCTATGCGGTCACACAGAGTTGGACAAGACTTAAGTAACTTAGCAGCAGCAGCAGCAGAACAATTATGGGTAGGGCCCTGGCTGGTAAACTCTGAACTGGGATGATGGCAGTAGCAATTCAGAAACATATAGCCATGATGGTACCTTGCGTGGCCACAGCCCTTCCCATTCATGAGCCCAGGGAGGGAGATGTGTGCCAGGAAGGCTCACGGGCCTTGTTCCGTCTCCACCTGCACCAGCCAGGGCACCTGGGGAAGCCCTAGGGGTGGCTGGCCCCACGTCCCTTCCCTCTTTCGCAACAGTCTGGGCTCATCCCCAGTTGAAGCAAGACTGCCAGTCCTGTGGGGCTGCCCTCTTGAGAATTTTGTGTTACAGGTTGAAAAGCAGAAGTCACTGTGAGGAACTCTAGTTCTGACCCCCTTATCTTAGGAGAAGCACTGAAGCCCGGGAAGGTAAAGAGAGTTTATCAGGGACGGAAGAAAAGCAGGTTCAGGGAATTCCTGGAAGTCCAGCAGTTAGGACTCAGTGCTTTCACTGTCGAGAGCCCAGGTTCAGTCCCTGGTTGGGGCACTAAGATGCAGTAAGCCAAGTGCAGCCAACAACAGAAATGGCAAGTTCATGGCAGTCTGGCCAGCTCCACATCTGGATGCAGATGTTCGCGTGGCGAGAGAGGCCACTGGCAAAAGCAGGGCGACTGAAGGCAAGTTTGGTGCTGTGTTAAGTGACTCTGAGCGTGTTTGGACAAGTGTACTCTCCAAGGCCTTGAGATGGTCGCCAGCCCTCGTGGGTGGTGCCTGCGGGCCTGACTTGGCCACCGTGGAGCCAAGAGCTTGCAGGGCAGCCTGGAGGGGGTTGCATGGGTAGATGGAGCCACAGTTCAGTTGATGGAGACAGGGAGGCGCTGGTGAGCTGCTGGGGCAGGGCTGGAGGAGAGAGGAGCTTGGCTGAACCACTGGGAACTAGAGGAGGAGAGGCACTCTCAGGAAGGGAGGGGGCAGGTGGAGACGCCCTTCTCCACTGAGACCTCATCCCTTCATTTATGACGGGGCCCTGAGAGGAGTCGGGGGTAGGTATGAGGCTGAGCTCCTGTCTGCTTGGGGCCCCCAGGTTGACTGTGGGGGTAGGATGCAAATGTGCTGGCTCAGCTGGACAGGACAGGACTGGGCAGGAAAGCTCTCAGGAGGGCGGGTGAAGGCTGAGGATACTTCCAGGGAGTTCTGGGCTTTACTGAAGCTCAGAGAAGAGAGTCATTGTTGATCCCGAGATCACATGTGAAACATGCATTCTCAGTCATGTCCGACTGTCTGTGACCCCATGGACGGTAGCCCTCCAGGCTCCTCTGTCCACAGGATTCTTCAGGAAGAATACTCGAGTGGGTTGCCATTTCCTCCTCCAGGGGATCTTCCTGACCCAGAGATCAAACCCCTATCTCTGTATTGGCAGGTGAGTTCTTTACCACTGAGTCACCTGAGAAGCCCCTCGCATATGAAAGCAGCTCACCTAAGGGGGGCTCTGTGTCCCAAAGGTCAGTGTGAGACTGGCCAGTGAGCAGGACTTGCTCCTTGAACCCTGCACTTGCCAAGTTCAAAGGCAGGAGGTGACAAGGTGAAGACCTGACCTTGGGAGCCACTCAGCTCCCTGGGGGCCTGTGACATCCAGCCAGGTGGGGACACAGAGCATGCCTTGGCTCCTGCACCCAGAATGACATGATGTGGACAGCATACTCCTTTTTGTATCATGGGGTTCCATGGTTTTAAGATTAAAAAAAAAATTATTGATTTACAATGCTGTTTTAGCTGTTGGTAGGAATGCAAACTGGTACAGCCACTATGAAGAACAGTGTGGAGATTCCTCAAAAAACTGGGACTAGCTCTGCCATGTGACCCAGCAATCCCAATGCTGGGCATACACCCCGAGGAAATTAGAATTGAAAAGGACACATGTACCCCAATGTTCATTGTAACACTATTTATAATAGCTAAGACATGAAGCAACCTAGATGTCCATTGGCAGATGAATGGATAAGGAAGTTGTGGTACATATATGCAATGGAATATTCAGTTCAGTTTAGTTCAGTTCAGTTGCTCAGTCATGTCCGACTCTTTGCGACCCCATGAATCGCAGCACGCCAGGCCTCCCTGTCCATCACCAACTCCCAGAGTTCACTCAAACTCATGTCCATCGAGTTGGTGATGCCATCCAGCCATCTCATCCTCGGTCGTCCCCTTCTCCTGTCCCCAATCCCTCCCAGCATCAGAGTCTTTTCCAATGAGTCAACTCTTCACATGAGGTGGCCAAAGTACTGGAGTTTCAGCTTCAGCATCATTCCTTCCAAAGAACACCCAGGACTAATCTCCCTTAGAATGGACTGGTTGGATCTCCTTGCAGTCCAAGGGACTTCAAGAGTCTTCTCCAACACCACAGGTCAAAAGCATCAATTCTTCAGTGCTCAGCTTTCTTCACAGTCCAACTTTCACATCCATACATGACCACAGGGAAAACCATAGCCTTAACTAGATGGACCTTTGTTGGCAAAGTAATGTCTCTGCTTTTGAATATGCTGTCTAGGTTGGTCATAACTTTCCATCCAAGGAGCAAGCATCTTTTAATTTCACGGCTGCAGTCACCATCTGCAGTGATTTTGGAGCCCCCCAAAATAAAGTCTGACACTGTTTCCACTGTTTCCCCATCTATTTGCCGTGACGTGATGGGACTAGATGCCCTGATCTTCGTTTTATGAATGTTGAGCTTTAAGCCAACTTTTTCACTCTCCTCTTTCACTTTCATCAAGAGGCTTTTTAGTTCCCCTTCACTTTCTGCCATAAAGGTGGTGTCATCTGCATATCTGAGGTGATTGATATTTCTCCCGGCAATCTTGATTCCAGCTTGTGCTTCTTCCAGCTCAGCGTTTCTCACAGTGTACTATGCATATAAGTTAAATAAGCAGGGGGATAATATTACTCAGCTATAAAAAGGAATGCATTTGAGTCAGTTCTAATGAGGTGGAGGAACCTGATGCCATTATACAGAGTGAAGTAAGTCAGACAGACAAAGACAAATACCGTATATTAACATACATATATAGAATTTAGAAAGACAGTACCGACGATCCTACATGAAGGGCAGCAGAGGAGACACAGACATAAAGGACAGACTTTTGGTCTCAGTGGGAGGAGGCGAGGGTGGGATGATTTGAGCGAATAGCATTGAGACATGTACATTACTATATGTAAAATAGATGACCAGTGCAAGTTCGATGCATGAAGCACTCAAAACCGGTGCTGTGGAAAAACTCAGAGAGATAGGGTAGGGAGGGAGGTGGGAGGGGTGTTCAGACATGGGGAGGGGGCACAGGTATACCTGTGGCTGGATCATGTTGATGTATGGCAAAACCGTGACAATATTGCAAAGTAATTATTCTCCAGTTAAAATTAATTAATTGAAAAATGTGTTTCAGGTGTACAGCAAACTGATTCCATTTTCCGTATATCTATTCTTTTTCAAGTTCTTTTCCCATTTAGGTTATTACAGAGTACTGAGTAGAGTTCCCTGTGCTATGTCATAGGTCTTTGGTGGTTGTCTATTTCATGTATCCTGGGGCTTTAAACACATGGCCAGTGTCTGCTGACGTAGAGACGTCCCCCCTGCCTTTGCGGTCTCAGAGAGGAGACCTGAAATGCTGGACCCGTCTTGCTCTTCTTAGGGGATTGCTCGAGTCGGACACGACTGAAGCGGCGCAGCAGCAGCAGCGCAGAAAGGGAGACATCTGCATTTGGATTCAGCAGACTCCAGAAATGAACAAACTGCAGGTCGAGCCACCCTGCTTTGGTGAATGAGGATGCTCAGCATGTGGAAACACAGACTGATGACTGTCAGCCAGGGAGCCCGGGGCCTCAGGCTTTGCCTAATTTCCCCAATGTATCAGGAAGTGGGCAGCGCAGAGGGATCACGAGCACACATGGTGAACGTGTCAGTGGTTCCTAGCCTTTCTGAGTCTGAAAGTGCCTTTTATGGTCAGGAGAGCATTTATGATCACAGTTTGGTAGTTGTGTGCTTAGAGTTGTGGTTTGAGAGCAAATGCTGGGACTAATAATAATCAGATCAGCAGAGGCCACACACGTAAACACTGAGAACGTGTCTGATAGGTGAGTGCTCTGTGTGAATTCACCTCATCCTCAGAGAAACCTATGAGATGGGCACTATTATTAGTTTCATTTTACAGATGAGGTTCTTGAGGCACAGAGAGGTTAGGTAACTTTTCTAAAGTCACACAGCTGATCACTGGTAGAGCCAGGATTCAAACCCAGGGAAACCAGCTCCAGAGTCCACACTTTTTTAAAGGTTTTTTTTTTTTTTTTTTGGTGTGTGTGTGTGTGCTTAGTCACTCAGGCATATCTGACTCTTTGTCATGGTGACCCTGTGGACTATAGTCGTCAGGCTCCTCTGTCCATGGAATTTTCCAGGCAAGGATACTGGAGTGGGCTGCCATTTCCTTCTCCAGGGTATCTTCCTGACCCCGGGGTCGAACCTGGGTCTCCCATGTTGAAGGTGGATTCTTTACCATCTGAGCCACCAGGGAAGCCCCTTTTAAGTTTTATGTATATCTAAATATATCCTGCATGGGTTGCAGGACCTTAGTTCCCTGACCAGGGATCAAACCTGGGCCGTGTCTCTGAGCTGAGTCCTAACCACTGGAGTTACCAGGGAATTCCCACACTCTTAACAATCCTTAAATGTTTCTCTGCTGAAATGGACACACATCTGTGACTTACAGACAGTGGGCTACCGCCCTTAGTGAGAACACGTGAATGAGAGCCATGTGTTTCAGTATCGATATATTTCAAACTCCTCATGACAGGTGAACAGACAAGTTGTAGAAGGGGATGGAAAGCATTGATTCAAAGTGAGATGCCATGCAAGATCGGACTATATATTATTTATCCTCTTAAAAAGTAGAAGCCTGCTGGCTCTCAGAACACCAGAGTGAGGTGGACATTCTCTCTGTTCTGAGGAATCAGAACCAAGGAGAGAGATGCTGGGGGCTTCAATGGTGTTTTTTCTTTTTTAATTAGAGATAAAATTCAGGACTTCTCTGGAAACCCAGTGGTTAAGACTTCACCTTCCAATGTAGGGGGTGTGGGTTCAATCCCTGGTTGGGGAGCCAAGATCCCACATGCCTTGTGGCCAAAAAAACCCAAAAAACATAAAATAGAAGCAGTATTGTAACAAATTCAATAAAGACTTAAAAAATGGTCTACATCAAAATAAAATCTTAAAAAAAAAAAAAAGAAAATGCCCTGGAGCAAGCAGAGCAGTGTCAAAGGAACTGAACTTCATGGTGGGTTCAAGAGTTTTGGTTAGGTTATTTCTTTGTGTAGGTGACACGGTTTATGGTAAAGTTTAAACCTACCATAAATGTGTAACATTTGCAAATGAATTTTCATACATACACTTAAAAATAGTATGGGGGTGGCCGAGATTGGTTTAGACATGGGTCTGTATTTGGTGCACACAGGGTTGCAGACCCTCTCAGTTGCTCTGAGAGTCTCCAGGGGCCTTAGCCCCCCGGCAGGATCATAGATGCAGGACCAAGTGTCCAGCCTGGGCCTGGGATCTGGAGCCTGTTCAGGGTGGGAAGGTTGCAAAGCGTCCACCTGCCTGTTTGCTTCTGAGGGGACAGCCCTTCAGGAGGTGGTGGCACCAAAATGGAAACTGTTGCCACGGGCCGTGCCCTGCGCCCCCCCCCGGGGGCTGGAATTTGTAAAGCAAAATGGCTACCTAGAGAAATTGTGAATCAAGTACAGATCTGGAGGCATAGCGCTTCATTGAGCTGTCACGGCCGCTGCCTCTGGGGACAGAAGAGGTTACTTTTGTTTAGTTTCGCTTAATGCACAAGGGACGCTGTCATCCCCACAGGAAAGAGCCACAGACCTTTCTGCCAGAAACAGCCAGTATGACCGGAGGAGAAATGACTGTGAAGCAGCAAAGGCCAGCTGGGGTTGGTAGGAGGAAAAGGCAGACAGGCAGGACTTCAAAGCCTGGGAATAGAATCAGTGAGGCAGACAGGGCCTGTAATTTATGAGGGGAGGGAGGCCCAGGGCAGCGGCTGCTTCTGGAACCTTTGTGCTTCTGTCGAGAGAGTACGTCATAGGCTGCGGCTCTCTGGGCCCTCCTGCGTCATCTGAGAGGTGATGGGAAGGGCCTGAGGTTGCCAAGAGGGCACAGAGCCTGCATCTGGGTGAGGGGCTGGTGGGGGAGTGAGGAAAGTGGGTGGGGGGAGCTGGGAACAGAGGTGGGCTCTCCACTTCCCCAGCCTCCTTCAGGCCAACTTGGGGGTGATAGTTCTGCTTCCCCAAACCTGAATTAAATCTTCAGAGTGTCACTTGACTTTCCTGTCGTGGGCATCTGTTCTAGGTAGGACTTTTAAAGGCCATGGAAATGATGCTGAGACCAACAGGCCTCTGTGAGAGGAAGATGCTTTATTCCCACCACAGGATGGATGGGAGTTTCCATGGAAACTGCTGCTCAGCTCCTCTCTGTCTTCTGCATCCCTCCCTCCCTCTGCTCTGTAATCCTGGGGCCCATGCTGCTGATCTTAAACCTGGTCCTAGTTCCCTTGAATAATCTCTCTCTCATTTCACAAAGACATTTTTAAAGAGTAGATGGTGCTCTAGAATAGACTCCCCACTCCCACTTCCTCTTGCCGCCTTCCGTCCAGCGATCCCCACTTCCTCCTCCAGGCGCGTTCTCATCTGCCAGAGCCAAGCCCAGCTCTCTGCAGTTATCCTGTCCCTCTTCTGGGCTGCATCCAACACCCTGATGGTCCTACACCTGGGTTTCCTTCTCCCCATTTGCCCACCCATGTGCTGTTCCCCGCCCCTCCCCCACCTGCTCCTTTCCCGCCTTTCTGCTACTTTATGTTGATTGAGACAAATTCAGACTCGATGCAGTTCCCCATTTAAAGTTCAGTGTTCACAGACTTGTATAGCCATCACCACCATCGGTTTCAGAACATTTTTAAAAAGTTGAAGTATTGTTGATTTACAAAGTTGTGTTGATTTCTGCTGTACAACAAAGTGATTCAGTTATACATACCCACATACTCATATACATATATATATATATATATACACACACACACACACAAACATACATACACTCTTTTGCATTCATTTCCATTATGGTTTATTCCAGGATGTCAAATGTAGTTCCCTGTCTATACAGTAGAACCTTGTTTATCCATTCTAAATGTAATTATCCCAGGATGTCGAATGTAGTTCCCTGTCTATACAGTAGAACCTCATTTATCCATTCTAAATGTAATAGTCTGTACCTGCTAACCCCAAACTTCCAGTCCATCCCTCCCACCCCCTCCCCCTTGGCAACCACAAGTCTCTCCTCTATGTCTTTGAGTCTGTTTTGTTTCATAAAAGTTCGGAACATTTTTTTGTCACCCTCAGAAGAAATCCTGGAACCCTTAGCAGTCACCCCATATCTCCCCAAGCCCCCAGACCCAGGCATCCCCTAGACTACATTTTGTCTTCGATTTCCATATAAACACCCACCTCTGTTTTCACAAACCTCTCTGAACCGCTAGCCGGCCCTTTGACTCTGGTTCCCTCGCACCCCCACCCCCGACCTTGAAGCACAGCTCCGATTTGTGATTGTGTTGATTCTACTAAAACCTTCTGTGATCTCTTACCAGGGACATGCACCTGCCTTAACTGACTTCAGGTTGCCGCCTCCTTCCTCACCTGGACTTGCATCCCAGCCTAGCCTGCTGCCGCCCTGACCCTTCCCAGGGAGTCCAGGTTCCTCTCAGACAGCCTCATCTCCCCATAATCTCATTTCTTCATATTTCACACCTCCTCACATCTCCTCACACCTCCTCATGTCTCCTCACACCACCTCACATCACCTCACACC
>NW_024070190.1:6296330-6555258 GCF_014754425.2 Oryx dammah | reverse complement strand
CATGTCTCCTCACAGCACCTCGCGTCACCTCACACCTTACACCTCCACACATCTCCTACCTCTTCCCATGTCCTCACACATCCTTGTACCTCTTCAGGTCTCCTCTCACCTCCTTAAATCTCCTTACAACTTCTCATGTCTCCTCTCACCTCCTCACGTTTCATCAGGTTTCCTCACATCACCTCACACTTCCTCACATCTTCTCACATCTCCTCATACCTCCTCACACCATGTCTGTCTCTGGTTGTGTTTGCCGAGGTCAGGGACCAGTCTTTCCGTCTTTTCTTAATTGTTAATCTCAGATTTGGTGCTCAGTGTCAGTTGATCTACCACAAATACCACTAATCTGAGTGTGGGGAGAACTGGAATTTTTATCTGGTCTCACTTGTCCCCCAGCCCTTCTGATGGTCCCTGTCACACCCCCCTCTCCAATTTGGTGGGTCTGGTTTTACAGGGAGGAGCCTGAGCTTACCTTGTCAGTAGCAGTAGCTGTAAAATATGGAGGAATAGTTCATCCTTGTCTGCTCCCTCCCTCAGGAACCCTGTCCCCTTCCTAGCCAGTTCCTGCTGAGGTCAGCAGGAGCCAGCACAGACTCTAGGAGATGGACAGCCTGATAAGAGAGCTGGAGTCAGTCCAGGAGGGTTAGCTCTACTTCTGAGCACTAATCAATCTTTAATGAAGTTCCCTGGAGCATAGACAGGAAGGGGGGAGGGATGAGTAGGAGAGTTTGGATTAAAAAAAAAAAAGTGGTCCAGACATTTATGTACTTTATTTAGTGAGGGCAAAAGTTAAATATATACAGTGTGAGTTTGAAATGCCAGGAATTTAAATACAGCTTTAAGGAACTTAGGTTTAAGGGTTAACTTGAAGGACAGGGCAGTTTTTAAATTTTTAAGTACAGCTTGAAAAGGCCCAGTTGAGTTCAAGACATAAACACTTTTAATTAAAGTTTTTAATAATATAATTTTTTAGCTGTGCTGCACAGCATGAGAGATCTTAGTTCCCTGACCAGGGATCAAACCCATGCCCCCTGCAATGGAAATGCATGGCCTTAATCACAGGACCACCAGGCAAGTCCCAAGACATAAACATTTGCTTCTTAAACAGCACCGGTCCACTTCGATGTGGATTTTTTTCTGCAGTAGATACTATAGAACTACACCATAGAATCCATAGATACATAGAAGCTGTCTTTACACTGAGGACCCATGATGAATTCTACTCAGATTTTCACCTGTGTGGACAGTGAAGTGAAGTGAAGTCGCTCAGTCGTGTCTGACTCTTTGCGACCCCATGGACTGTAGCCTACCAGGCTCCTCCCTCCATGGGATTCTCCAGGCCAGAGTACTGGAATGGGTTGCCATTTCCTTCTCCAGGGGATCTTCCCGATCCAGGGATCGAACCCGGGTCTCCCTCATTCCAGGCAGATGCTTTAACCTCTGAGCCACCAGTGTGGACGGTGGGTGCTCCTAATTCCTTTGTTGTTCAGGAGTCAACAGTAATTGCCACAAATTACAAAGACTGGACAGAGCTGTTACAAATCATGGTGGAGGCTTTTATTTTGAGGTAATTATCTGTCACCCTTGATTTTAGCTTCAAGACTGTGAAACAGTTTATTAATATTGTGTATCAGATTGTGCCCTTACCTGGTAATGACTTTTCTCCTTCAGCCAGGGATGTGGATTTTAAGAGGGTATGAGTTTCGTGGGGTTCCCCCATCTTTTTACAAGGTGAGGCTCTGGGTCCCTTTGGGGTAGAATGCGGGGGACCCCTTGTGCTCGGTGCCTTGGTTGATTGGTGCCTGTGTCCATGGAGTTGAAGGCTGAGTGTGATTTAAAGTCATCATTGTTTCCTGTTTGTTGTGGCGATAGTGATGATGATGATTAAGGCTGCAGTGAACATTCCACCCATGTTTAGTGCCTTAAAGGCAGTGTTTCCCAAACTCTGTTTCCTGGAACACTCACTAGGAACACCTTCAGTGGCCAGATAGCTTTGGAAAACTGCTGCATACGGTGCATTTCCCTTGAAGACTGACAATGTAGAGCAAAGCCTTTTAAAGGCTCTGGGAATTCCTGCAGGGAAAAGCAGGGTAGCCTAGCAGGTTCTAAATTTGTTTCCTAACATGACCTGTTTTCTTAGTCACTCTTGTGATTTCCCAGTTCTGTGGGTGCACCTTGAGAAGCCCAGCCTCAAAGTCATTTCTTAAAAGGAAAATTGTGGGGGCAAAGCATGTGATGGTTTATAAAGTTCGAGTCCTGGCCCAGATATCTGATGGTCATGGCTGGGAACCCTGACCTTTACTGTGTTCCAGGAAGGAGCCTCTGGGGTCAGGCTGTCCTCCCATGTCTGATTCTCTTCTAGTTCATGCCCTATCCAGCTGTGGGAAGTAAACAAATGGCTTTTGTTTTGTTTATAGAGGAGGATGGTGTGCAAGTGGGCTATGCTTTTGGTTGGGAGGACTTAGCTGCTTTTGCCCCCAAAACTCAGTTCTGGCCAAGTGGTGGCAGTGAGCTGGGCACCCGATGGGCTGTGAGTTGACTCTGATCCACACATGTGCCCTTGTGCCAGCCTGGTGGCACCAGGAGCCATCTCTGTGAGATGAACAGAATGAGCCGATGTGCCCACCACAAGGCTGAGCCTCTGACCTGCAGATCAGCCTGCTGTGTTCTGACCACCTGAGTCCACAGGCTTTCTGGGTTACATCTCCTCTTGTCCTTTGCCCTGTCCAGGTCTTGCCTTGCCAGTAGGACCATAACCCTATTGAAGGCAGAAGGGTTCAAATTTTTCTTTGATCCACGACTGCACTTTGCACAGAGCTGAGTCCATAGCATAGACCTGTGGATGGTTCTCAGGAGCCCAGCGATGGCCCTGGTATCAGAGTCAACTGAGTTACCTGCCAACGAGATAGCCCCCCAAAAGTGTTAAAATATTGTGTATTTCCTTGGTAAGTTCAAACACTTTTAAAAAATACTGTACTTTCAATATCATATGACATCACTTATATGTGGAATCTAAAAAAAAAAAAGGCACAATTTCACTTATTTACAAAACAGAATAGACTCACAGGCATAGAAAGCAAATTTATGGTTACTGAAGAGATGGGGATAAATTAGGCATTAACAGGGATTAACAGATACAACTGCTATGTATAAAATAGGTTAACAATAAAGACCTTCTGTATAGCACAGGGAACTGTGTTCACAATCTTGTGATACCTTAATGGAAAAGAATCCGGAAAAGAATATGTATATGTGTGTGTGTGTATGGTGACTGCAGCCATGAAATTAAAAGATACTTGCTCCTTGGAAGAAAAGCTGTGACAAACCTAGACAGTGACGTGTGTGTGTGTGTGTGTGTGTGTGTGTGTGTAACTGAATCACTTTGCTGTACACCTGAAACTAACAGGAAATTTATAAATTAGATATACTTCACTTTTTAAAGAGGTTTAAAAATGCTAGAGTTTCATCTTACTCTGATATCTGTGAAGAATTCTCTCAATTATTTAAAAGCAAAATCCTCAAGTATTATGTACTCTATACAAGTACTAGTAGCATTTTTCTGAGAACATTGTTATATGTTGCATGGGTCCAGATTTTATTTTGTAACAGAACTTTGGAGTCACTTACTAATCTATGCCTTATTGAGGTTGTTTTTATAACATTTCTCTTTATGGACTGAAGAGAAATACCAGAGGTGATGTGACTTGCAGAAAGTCCCACGGGAGCTTGTCAGAGAAAGCTGAGCTAGGGGCCTGTTTGACGTAAGGGCGGTATACTCACGTCATCTCTTTGTGTTATCACCGGGCACTTTATTTACGATGTGAACTCCTACTTCCGACCTCCTCCCAAAAAGGATCTAGGACAGAGACAAAACTCATTGCAGCAACAAAATGATTCTTCTGTAAGTCTGGAACGCTCTTCTGTGACAATCTGAAATGTGTTTCAAAACGTGAGGTGTGGATTTGCTTATTGGAAAGTCTGTGGGAATATCTGCAGTCCCTTCTCCCCCAGATGTGGATTCTGCAGATGAGAGTTCTCGATTGGTGGCGCGTTAGTGTATGTTTGAGACCTGGGGAGGCGGTCCTGCCCATGGACTCGGAGCGTCTCCTGATCTCTGCTTGGCACCCCTACCTGCACTCTTGCTGTCACCTAACTACTGTGATCACCTATTTCAGTGTTTGAAATGCATGATCGCAAAGCTGTTTAAGAATATTGGGTGAAGGACTTCCCTGGCGGGCCCGTGGTTAAGACTGCTTCCGCTGCAGGGGGCTCGGTTTGATCTTTGGTTGGGGAGCTAAGACCCCACATATCGTGCAGCAAAAAAATAAAGATGCCTAGGATTTCTGCTGGCCAGATGGGGAGAGGGCATTCTAAGCAATAAACCGTAGGGGGTTCACCAGTTACAAAACACAAGAAACCTTTTTGATATTTGCTACCTTTAAAAGTAAGAAAAGAATATTCAGTTCAGTTCAGTTCGGTCACTCAGTCATGTCCGACTCTTTGCAATGCCATGAATTGCAGCACGCCAGGCCTCCCTTTCCATCACCAGCTCCCAGAGTTCACTCAGACTCACGTCCATCGAGTCAGTGATGCCATCCAGCCATCTCATCCTCTGTCTTCCCCTTCTCCTCCTGCCCCCAATCCCTCCCAGCATCAGAGTCTTTTCCAATGAGTTAACTCTTCACATGAGGTGGCCAAAGTACTGGAGTTTCAGCTTGAGCATCATTCCTTCCAAAGAACACCTAGGACTGATCTCCTTCAGAATGGACTGGTTGGATCTCCTTGCAGTCCAAGGGACTCTCAAGAGTCTTCTCCAACACCACAGTTCAAAAGCATCAATTCTTCAGCACTCAGCCTTCTTCACAGTCCAACTCTCACATCCATACTTGACTACTGGAAAAACCATAGCCTTGACTAGACGGACCTTTGTTGGCAATGTAATGTCTCTGCTTTTGAATATGCTATCTAGGTTGGTCATAACTTTCCTTCCAAGGAGCAAGCATCTTTTAGTTTCCTGGTTGCAGTCACCATCTGCAGTGATTTTGGAGCCCCCAAAATAAAGTCTGACACTGTTTCCACTGTTTCCCCATCTATTTGCCGTGACGTGATGGGACCAGATGCCATGATCTTTGTTTTCTGAATGTTGAGCTTTAAGCCAACTTTTTCACTCTCCTCTTTCATTTTCACCAAGAGGCTTTTTAGTTCCTCTTCACTTTCTACCATAAGGATGGTGTCATCTGCATATCTGAGGTTATTGATATTTCTCCCAGCAATCTTGATTCCAGCTTGTGCTTCTTCCAGAGAAAAGAATATTAGGTCAGGCAATTTAATCTCTTTAATATTTCCTAAGAGGTAGTCCTTGGGCTGGGCTTTCCAGGCGGCACTGTGATAAAGAATCTGCCTGCCAATGCAGGCAGGAGACTCAGTTTCCATCCCTGGGTTGGGAAGATCCTCTGGAGAAGGAAATTGCAACCCACTCCAGTATTCTTACCTGGAAAATTCCATGGTCAGAGGACCCTGGTAAGGTATAGTCCATGGGGTCGCAAAGAGTAGGACACGACTGAGCAAATGAACGCACACACACAGTTCTTGGGCTAGGCAAATCTGAATTACTCGAGGTGGGCACTGGGCCCCAGTCCAGGCCCACTGGCTTGGCATCTCTGAAGGTGGGGCCCTGGGGTGTGCATCTTTAGCAAGTTTTCTGGGCAGTTCCTATACACATGTAAGTTGGAGAATTACTACTGACGGTCCTCAGAAGAGTGTCTCTAAGAAGATTCCAAGGGGATTGGCTGCTTCTGTTGCACATGGGTTGTGGGAATTGGCCCCTAGAGTCACCTGGAGGCTCGCTGCCCCTCGTGACATCTGGCTGCACCCCCAGACACACCACCAGGCATTTGGACCCACTGACGGCTTCCCCTAGATTACGTTCACATACCCCTCTAGCAAACTGATTCTCACTGCTTGCTTCTCAGACAGGATAACAGTATCAAAGCCATGTGACCAACCCCCGCCACCACCACTGCACCCTAGAGCTGCCTGTCCCCTCCTCCCCTGTTGCCAGGACCATGCCCTCACTCCCCTTGTCCTTCACTCCTTACCACTCAGGCATGATTTCTCCCCTTTAGATAGGTGCTTGGAAGTGGAGGCACTGAGGAAATCTCTAGGGAAGTACCAGGGGCCCCAAGGACTGAGGATGAGGGATGGCACATAAAGCCAGCCGATTAGTGAGGCGGGGTGGGGCCAGGAGGGCGGGGCCAGTGAGTTCCCAGAGGGTCACGGCAGCCCTCAGCGTCAGCACGAGGCAAGGTAGGGACCAGGGCCTGTGTTAGGAGCTCCGTGGAGAGGGGGTGCCTGGGAGCAGACCATCTGGTCCCCTCCGTCCACAGCACGAGCATCTCTGAACGAATACCCTCACTTTCCCATGCCCTTCCTTGCCTCCTCTCTGTTCTGCCCCCATCCCCCCAAACACCAGGGGTCAGGAGAGCAAATGTATGAGCGGGTGTCCTCCTGCCCTTCCTCACCCCCAGCCGGACCCCAGCTGGTGACCTCCTCAGGCTCCCTTGCATACACCGTGGGAAGAGCCATGTGTCTGGTGGAGCTGGAGGCTGGGCTGACACCTGCATTGTCTTCCCTTCACTTCCTCGCCTGGCACAGGCTCTCCCAGGCCAGCTTCTGCCCCCTGGGTGGAGCACATTAACAATTGTGCAGGCTGTGAAAATCTGGAGAAATTCCCACAAGCAATGTTTTATCCATAGATAACGATTGAGTTTGACACTGCTATAGTCCAGTGGGCTGCCAAGTTTAAGGCCTGAGTTGATGGACACATATATTCAAACCATATTCTTTTGGTACCAATGAAAATCCTGATAAAGTGTGAGAGTGAGTTGTTTATCTCTGGGGGAAGTATGAGCTCAAATGCAAATCTTAAAATAAGAGATGGTACTAGGCAGTGGTAGACCAGTAATACTTTTTTTTAAAAGCCATTTAACCATTTTTAAATACTTTTGCTTTTAAAATTTAAATTAAAATTAAAATTTAGGCACAGCTTAAGGACTTCCCTGGGGGATCTTAGTCCCTTTGCCAGATCCCCAGGTTGGGAAATCTGTTGTGGGGCCTAGAACTTTCTTAACAGTGCAAGATTAAAAAAACTAAGACCTTGGCATTCGGTCCCATCACTTCATGGCAAATAGATGGGGAAACAATGGAAACAGTGACAGACTTTATTTTCTTGGGCTCCAAAATCACTGCAGATGGTGATGGCAGTCATGAAATTAAAGGATGCTTGCTCCTTGGAAGAAAAGCTATGACCAACCTAGACAGCATATTAAAAAGCAGAGACATTACTTGCTGACAAAGGTCTGTCTAGTCAAAGCTGTGGTCTTTCTAGTAGTCATGTATGGATGTGAGAGTTGGACAGTAAAGAAAGCTGAGTGCCAAAGAATTGATGCTTTTCAACTGTGGTGTTGGAGAAGACTCTTGAGAGTCCCTTGGACAGCAAGGACATCAAACCAGTCAATCCTAAAGAAATCAGCCCTGAATATTCATTGGAGGGACTGATGCTGAAGCTGAAACTCCAATACTTGGGCCACCTGATGCGAAGAGCTGACTCATTGGAAAAGACCCTGGTGCTGGGAAAGATTGAAGGCAGGAGGAGAAGGGGATGACACAGGATGAGATGGCTGGATGGCATCACCGACTCGATGGACATGAGTTTGAGCAAGCTCCAGGAGTTGGTGATGGACAGGGAAGCCTGGTGTGCTGCCGTCCATGGGGTCACAAAGAGTTGGACACGACTGAGCGACTGAACTGACTGAGGACTTCTCTGGTGGTCCAGTGATTAAGACTCCATGCTTCCACTGCAGAGGGTACAGATTCCCCTGGTAGGGGAACTAGGATCCCACACGCATCACAGTGTGAGCGACACAGTGCTGTGTGACTCAGGGAACTCAAACCTGGGCTCTGTAGCAACCTAGAGGAGTGGGATGGGGAGGGCGAGGGGCGGTTCAAGTTGGGGAGACGTAAGTACACCTATGGGCGACTGTTGGTGATGTTTGGCAGAGACCAACACAGTATTGTAGAGCAATTGTCCTTCAATAAAAATAAATTAATTACAATTTTTAAAAAAAATTTAGGCACAACCTAGAAAATGTTTAAGTAGACATTTCAGTTTTAGAGACAGTGACCTGGGCATGAAGGGAAAGAGAAGTTCCAAGCAATGACATTAGTTTGTCAGTACAAGTATGTTGTGGCCCCAACTTGCTGTATTTTTTTGTTTTTGTTTTTGTTTTGTCATTTCAGGTGATTTTTAAAGCCAAGTCAAAATATTCTCCAGAATTACTCAAATACCGGTAAGTACCCCCTGAGGCAATTCTCTTTTTGGCTGCGGGTAACCATTTTTCCAGCCAGGATTTTCACACATCACTCCTCTGTGACCTGCCTGCTTGTCAGGGGTCAAGTTCACTGCTCACTGGGTCACCACTTACCAGGCCTTGCAGCATATTGGCCTTGATTAGAAACAAAAGTCTAGTAGGGACTTCCCCGGTGGTCCGGTGATTAAGGCTTGGTGCTTCCAATGGAAGGGACTCGGGTTCAATCCCTGTTGGGGGACTAAGATCCAACATGCCACGTGGAACTGCCGAAAATGAAAAAAGAAATGAGAGTCTGGTGTGTTTCCTACCAGAGAGCAGAAAGGGAAGTAAGCCGTGCACATGGCGTTTAAACCTTTTGGAGGCACTTGGGATGGACTGGGCCTCAGCAGAAGGAAGAGGGGCTCCCTGAAGATGTCTGTGTGGCCAGGTGGCCCCCCCCCCCAACCCCGGGGGGCAGGTGCAGCTGAGATCTGGGCAGGGCTGAGTAAGAGAGGCTCATAATCTGGACCAGAGGAGGCCTGAAATCATAGGCTGAATTTACTGCAGGAGGTGGACTTGCATATTTTTCCCGTGGGCAGGATCTGTTACTTGCCCCAGGTTTTCAAATAAACCTGTTGACTTCCCCTGTGGCTTGAATGGTCAGCCTCGGCCAGAACGGGAAGGGAGACAAGGTGTCAAGAAGCCATGAGACAGTCGCCACATGAGTCAAGGTGTCTCAGTTTCCTACCCGGGAGAGCTCGACTGTCCAGGCACACATTTCTGGGAAGGAGACTTTGGCCTCTTACCTTCTGGAGTCAAAGTGAAATTTTAATTATTTTATTACTTTACAAATATGTAAAACTATACTCCTATTATATTTTATTTAAACACGTTGAAAGGGAAAGTGTTAGTCACTCAGTCGTGTCTGACTCTGCAACTCCATAGACTGTAGCCCACCAGGCTCCTCTGCCCATGGAATTCTCCAGGCAAGAATACTGGAGTGGGTTGCCATTCCCTTCTCTAGGGGATCTTCGCAACCCAGGGATCGAACCCAGGTCTCCTGCATTACAGGCAGATTCTTTACTGCCTGAGCCACCATTTAAACAGGTACCATCTTAAATTCACAAAGACTGTTTATTTAAAGTTCTGAAAGTGTATATTCTGATCCCCCTTTGCATCCCAGGAAGCTGAAGTTCAGGAAGTTAGGTGACAGTGTACTTAGGCCAAGATACAAGTGATGAGACTTGTGTGCTGTGTTTTTTTCATCTGATCTTGTTGTCTCCCTTCACTACTTAAAGAAAAAATTATCGAAGTATAGTTGATTTATAATGTTGTGTTAATTTCTGCTGTACAGCAGAATGACTTCTTTTTCATGTCCTTTTCTATGCTTTATCGCAAGATATTGAATAGAATTCCCTGTGCTGTGCAGTAAGACCTTGGTGTTTATCCATCCTGTATATACTAGGTTGGGTCTGCTAATCCCAGACTCCCAATCCTTCCCTTCCTCTTAGCAACCACAAATCTGTCCTCTTTGTCTGTCCCTTCACTGCTTTTTGAGAAGTTCAGTTCACGTTTCTGCCAGACTGTTGATTCTAAGAAGGTCAGTTTAAAGTAACAATGCTTTACAGTCAGCCCTCCGTTGTGGAATCCAAGGATTCCACACCTGTGGATACAGAGGGTGGGGGGCCCGATATGCCTTAGATGACATGTACTGCAGCGCTCTCTGTCAGGGACTTGAGTATCTTTGGGTTTCAGTGTTGGCTGTGGGGGCCTGAAAGGTGTCCCTTGCAGATGCCAAGTTATGATTGTATTAGGAAAACTTGGAGAGGGGTAGGAGGGGGAACATTAAGAATTGAGCTTGGATGTGGGCCTCAAAAGAGGCTGTTTGGAGTGTGAGTTGATTTGGGCAGAGGCAGTGGTTTGAGACAAGAGCTTTGGAACTTGGTTGAACAAGAGCTATGACAGAGGCTGGAGGAAGGAATGTATTTCCCGAAGAAGAGGATGCAGGGCAGAGAGACACGGACACCGTCACTCTGGGGGACGAAGAGGAGGAAGAGGGACCAAGGGCCTCCAGAGACAGGCTCAGATGGGGGAAGGATGGAGCGGGGGTCACACCTTTGAGGTCAGGGAGAAGACAGTGGGAGGAGGCGGGGCCAGCAGGGGGTACCTGCAAAGGAGGTGATGAGGCAGGAAGGGACACCTTTTTCTAGAAGTTGCTCTTGAGGGTGAGGATGAGGCCTCACTCTTCCCTGGGTAACATCGGAGGAGAAGCACAGGGTCCCTTGAGTTCTCACGGCAGCTCTTGGAGGCTGGAGAGGAGGGGTCAACTCTGCATTCAAATGTGGGGGCACAGCAGCCCTGAGTGGCCGAGGACTTGCCTGGTGTCGCATCTGTGACCCTTGCTCTCTGGGCCACACCCAGCAGATGCAGGCAGAGCAGTTGAGGCCCGGAGGGGAGCAGAAGCGGAGTGGGTGGCTGGGGCCACGCTCCAGCAGGGTGGGTGCTGCACCGTCCGGGTGGTGAGCGGGGCCTGCTTGTCTTTTGCTTCCTCTGTTCCCAGTGCCCTCTCACTGTCCCATAGGATTTTCACAGTGAAGAAAGAGGAGTAAGAATTTATACCCACCTTAGTGGTTAAGACTTTACCTTCCGATTCAGGTGGTGCGGGTTCAATCCCTGGTCAGGGAGCTGAGATCCCACAAGCCTTGTGATCAAAAAACCAAACATAATGCAGAAGCAATATTGTAACAAATTCAGTAAAGACTTTTGGGGCTTCCCAGGTGGCGCTAGTGGTAAAGAACCCACCTGCCAGTGCAGGAGACGCCTCATAGGAGACACAGGTTCAATTCCTGGGTCCAGAAGATCCCCTGCCGGAGGGCATGGCAACCCATTCCAGATTCTTGCCTGACGAATCCCATGGTCAGAGGAGCCTGGCAAGCTACAGTCCACGGGGTCACAGAGAGTCGGACAGGACCGAGCATAGTATTTAAAACAATGCCCAGGAGGAGTCCTTTGGAAAAGCTGAATGTCCATATTAAGCTTTTTTCTGGAGCTTCATTGCTGTCACATGGATAGAATGTGTGCATACACACCAGCAAGGGGTCAAGAACAGTAGGGCTGATTCCAGAGGTTCCAGATGTTTCCAAATTGTGTTCTTCACAAAAGCACAGCAGATAATAATAGAACAATAAGAAATAGGGTTTTTGAGGAAGCAGATTGCAGATCTCTGCTGACTCCCAGTTGGTCCTTCCTCTGTGTCTGTCTAAGCCCCTGATTCCCTCCGTCACTATGGGAACGTGTAGAGAACTAATGAAAACCTTCATAATTTAAGGTTTTGTGGCTAATTTACCATGAGTTACATGTTGTGCTAATGCCCTATGTCCATTCTCTCCCCTTGCCTCAGCAGCCCTTTGGGCAGATGCAGACATATTCAACTTAAATGGTCTTTTTTGTTAAATTTAAAAAAATAGTGTAGGATATGGCTTAAGAAAATTATTTTTTAATTTTTAAATGATGATTGCTTTACAATGTTGTGTTGGTTTCTGCCATACAACATGTGCATCAGCCATAAGTATACATATGTCCCTTCCCTCTTGAACCTCCCTCCCATCTCCCCATCCCATCTCACACCTCTAAGTTATCACAGAGAACTGGGTGGAGCTCCCTGTGCTATGTAGCAACTTCCCACTAGCTATCTGTTTTACATATGTTAATATATACATTTTAATGCTATTCTCTCAATTCCTCCCACCCTCTCCCATCCCCTGCTGTGTCCACAAATCTGTTCTTTATGTCTGCGTCTGTATTCCTGCCCTGCAGATAGGTTCATCAGTACCTGAATGGTCTGTTCTTGAGCCAAACCAATATTTGCTGCTTGAGTGATACTTACCTGAAGTAAACACAATATGGACAGTCCTAGAGAGAAACTTGAACTGATCTCCATGTTGGTAAATGTGAGAAGTGTCTCTCTAGACCCTGCACAGGTCACGTAGGCAGCATGCAGCTCTGAGAAACTGCAAGTAAAAAATGGCCACCACCACTGTCCCGAGGCTAGTGCAGGGGTTCCCAGCCTCCAGGATCTAATAAAGCCTGATGATCTGAGGTGGAACTGATGTAATAATAATAGAAATAAAGTGCACAATAAATAAAATGCGCTTGAATCATCCCAAAACCATCCCCGACCCTGGTCCATGGAAGAATTGTCTTCCACAAAATTGGTCCCTGTTGCCCAAAAGCTTGGGGATAGCTGTGCTACTAGTGAGTGTTCCCATGCAAAGGGGGTGCTGCCCAGACTTGATGGCTTTTGAGGGGTAAAACCCTTTTGAAACATTATTTCACCTAATCCTCAGGAAGAGCCTGCAAGGTCCGTGTTATTTAGGCTGTTTTCTGGTGACACTAGGGCTCACCCAGGGCCACCTTGCCCAGGCTCTCAGTGTGCAGAATGGCTGGTGCTCTCCCCGAATCCCAGTCCTGCCTCGGAGCCCGGCTCTGCTCTACCATCCTTGTGAGCAGCGCGTGCATCAGCCCACGTCCACACAGCCCCCCTGATCCTCGTAGCCTCCCGGGGAACTGGGAAGCAGGACTCAGGTAAAGGACCTCCCTGAGGCACTGTTTGTAGTTGATTTAAATCTGGGGACCCTCCAAAGTCTGAACCGTTTTTTCATCGCGGTATAAATGTTGGTTTACAGTGTGTGCCAGTCTCCAGGCTACAGCCGAGTGGCTCAGTTATACACATGTATACATTCTTTTTTTATATTCTTTTCCATTATGATTTATCATATGATATTCGCTAGAGTCCCCTGTGCTGTGCAGTGGGACCTTGTTTGTCCATTCTAAATATAATAGTTTGCATCTACCAACCCCAAATTCCGAGCTCTTAAGTGTTAACTTTGACATGTTCTGCTTCTAGCATTTAACCAAACAACAAACAAAAAACCCTCAAAAAGCCACAGTTTCCTTGCGGATTGATCCAGAATGTACCGGAAGCTTGTGGGGAAGGCTGCCTTCAGCCTCTCTCTCTTCCTTCCCAGGTTGCCCCTCTACCTGGCCTCGCTCTTCATCAGCCTCGTTTTCCTGTTGGTGAATCTAACCTGTGCGGTGCTGGTCAAGACGGGCACCTGGGAGAGGAAAGTGATCGTGTCCGTGCGCGTGGCCATCAACGACACGCTCTTCGTGCTCTGCGCCGTCTCCCTGTCCATCTGCCTCTACAAAATCTCCAAGATGTCCTTGGCCAACATTTACTTGGAGTCTAAGGTAAGGCAGACACGTGGTTGAGGTCCTGCCATTAGACCTATTCTCGAAAGAGCTTTCTGGGATTTCCCCGGTAGTCCATTGGTTATGATTTGGCACTCCTAATGCAGGGGGCACAGGTTTTTATCCCGTGTTGGGGAACTAAGATCCCACATACTGTGCAGTGAGGCTCACCTCCACCAAAAAGAGTTCCCTGGTTTGCAACAGAAAACAGAAATCAACCAGTGCCTCTCCCACCTGACCTCTTGCAAATGATTAGCTGTGGTGGTGTTGCCAAGACACAGAGCCGTGTAGTTCATTGAACTTTGTGAGAAGAATTGACTCCGGGTGGCTCGAGGTTTACTGGGGTGTGCAGAGAGGTAAATCTCTGTTTCTGGATAGAGGTTTAAGTGAGAGCTTAGAGGACCTGTGGCATTGACTGTGGCACTAATATTGTTAGAAACACACAGCTTGTATTCCCTTTGTTCATAGCCCTTTTATAAGCACTCTGCATGTAGGTAGGACTGTAACCTTCAAAATTCAGGGGGAGTAGGTGTCACCTACCTAGGGAAATGGAGGCACCGGACGTAAGAGGCTCAGCCCGAGTTCACAACTGGGAGATGCAGAGCCACGGTGTGGCCGCAGCAGCCTGGCTCTGGGCTCTGGGGTCTGTCCTCTTTACCACCAGGTCGTAGTACAGAGACACTCAGATCCAGGCGCGCCCCTGCCTTGACCGTGCCCCTATGAGGGTCCCCCTTAACAGGGGGAGCTGCTCCTGGGGTTCAGGACGGCAGGCCTCTCAAGGTGACAGTTCAGAGATGGAGTCAGACCGTGTGTTGGGCTGCACTCCGTAGGACTACAAGGCCAGGGCATGCCCAGTTTCAGTACTGAAGAAAGAGCCTGGAGTCAGCGATGGCTTAATGGATCGGGGACCTTACATGTCTGAAGCACGGTCATGGAGCAACATTCCGCATGTGCAGTGGACGGCAGCAGGACATGGTAGCGGCCTTCGTTCCAGTGTCGGGGGTCGAGAAGGAAGACGACCAGTTGCAGAGGGAACTGACGTCAGGTGTGATCAGTGGCTCAGTGGTAAAGAATCTGTCTGCAATGCAGGAGATGCTTGGGACGCTGGTTTGATCCCTGGATTGGGAAGATCCCCTGGAGGAGGGCATGGCAACCCACTCCAGTATTCTTGTTTGTAGTATCCTATGGACAGAGGAGCCTGGTGGGCTACCGTCCATGGGGTCACGAAGAGTCAGACACGACTGAAGCGACTGAGCACGCATGGGCTTGTTAGTTACCAGGGAAACCAGCAGAGGGGCATGACACTCACCACCACTTTGATAAGAAGAGTCACCAGCTGGGCCTGGGGGCAAGTCCATAGGAAGGTCAGTCGTGTGAATGGGTGTAGGAGAAGCAGGCAGTGGTCAGGCAGGGCATGTGCAGAGACGATAGAACAGTCCCCTAGAGGGGCCTGGCCACACCCCGAGAGGGCAGCCCCTGCACATTCTCTGGTTTCCCTGCTGTGCCCCAAGCCCTGGAGTCCCTGTTTTCTCCTTTCCTTCCCCCAGAGTTACAGAGAGGGGCAGATGTGCTCCCTGGTGTGGTGGTTCTGAAGTGCCCCTCACCAGCCTGGTCCCCAGTTCCCCCTCATTAAGGAGCCTGGTGATGTGCGGAAGTCATAGTGGATGCTCTGGGCTCCCACTGGCCACAGGACCCTGGCCCACCAGCACGTTGCCCACTGAGCCTTGGTTTTCTCACATGTAAGGTAGTTGAGTGATTTCATAGCCCCTCTGCTTCTGAAATTCTGTGGCGCCCTAACCCTTGCCAGGGAACCCATGTGGTTGTAATGTTGCTGGTCTGAAGACCTGAGCACTCTGCTTCTTAAGATACCTGGTCTTCAGCAGCTATCAGTAGATTAAAATCTGTGCCTCCAACTTCAAAATTACAAAGCCTTCTACGTATCCTGTGATTTGCCTGAGCTCTTGCAAAATCTGAAAAGTTAGTGTGGCTGGGTCCTTTTCTCATTGATAAATGTTGACAAATTTTATACTTGACTTTGCCTTAGCTTTATTATTTACAGTGTCTCCTGTATAAGGTCTATTCAAGGCTTTTTGAAAACAGAATTACGGGGACGTCCCTGGTGGTCCAGTGGTTAAGACTCCATGCTCCCAGTGCAGAGGGCTCGAGTTCAGTTCCTGGTCACGGAGCTAAGATGCCACATGCCTTGTAGTGCGGCCAAAACAAAACAGAATTGTGGGTTTCATAGGAGCGGTCACATTTTAGACTGTCAGATTGTCAGATTTAGATCACCTCTGGGCAAACAATCTGATAGACTGCCATTGGCAAAATAAAATAATAGCTTAGATTTAGTTGGTGACTTCAAAAATGAATTTCAGTGTTTTGGTTACCTGTTTTTAATACCAGGGCTCTCCTGGTGGCTCAGTGGTAAAGAATCCACCTGCCGGTGTGGGAGACACAGGTTTGATCCCTGGGTCAGGAAGATCCTCTGGAGAAGGAAACAGCAACCCACTCCAGCATTCGTGCCTGAGAAATCCCATGGACAAAGGAGCCTGGTGGACTACAGTCCACGGGGTTGCGAAAGAGTGGGACATGACTTAGAGACTAAATGACAACTGTGACAGCTGTTTGCAGTTAGAGGTCATTTAGCTAACCTTGGACATTGATAGCTTCATTAGTGGGGGCACAGATGACCAACTTTCACACAGTCCCAAGCTCTGAATCACACTGGGACCCCAGCCTAGGACAGTTGGGTCTTGAAGACATGCTCCCCACCCAGAGCCACTGTCCACAGCTCCACTGTCCCCAGGCTGCCATCCCTCTGAGGTGGTTTTGTTGTCTCCAAGCCAGGAGGCAGGCCCTGGGCTCATAAGCTCAGAGCATCCTTGGAGCTGAGCAGTGGCACTTAGAGATTTAACCAAATAAGTCATCTGACTGTCTTGCTCTTCCAAGCGAAGGTCTTAGGCAAATAGTTCATGTTTTCAGGTTTTGAAGCATCTCTGTAAAGAGAATTGGAAGTTTTAGGGTGGGTGTGGAGTGAGGGGAGGCTTGCAGTGGGGTTGAGAGTCTGAGAGTGGAAGAGAAGCTGGGAGGGTTTAGCAGTTCTGAACAGAGGCCATGCTGGGGAGGGGACTGTGGTCTTGGGCCCGGATCTGGGACCCCGCTCACGGTCGCTACTTTCCAGGGCTCCTCCGTGTGTCAGGTGACTGCCATCGGCGTGACCGTCATCCTGCTCTACACCTCTCGAGCCTGCTACAACCTGTTCATCTTGTCGTTCTCTCAGAGCAAGAATGTCCATTCCTTTGATTACGACTGGTACAATGTGTCAGACCAGGTCAGTGTGCGCTGGATCCTTGCTTTGGCAGCATGCCGTGTGGCAGAGAGGTGTCAGCTCCTTGCTTTTGCTGCTGAAGAGCTGGGTGACCTTGGGAGTCACTTCACTGGGTGGTGTCTACATCCTCACCCATCAAGTGGAATCACAGTACTTGCCTTGTTCCAGCTCATACGTCTCCTGAGAAAATTAGAAAACAGACACGCTTCTCCTTGCTACTTTCTGGGGCTTTCGTCAAACAGTACTTAAAATTTTTAAGGGTTTTTATATAAATGTAATATGATTTTATTAAAGGGTGAAATTTGCAAAGATAAAAATGAATGGTATTCAGGTTAGAAAACACGTAAAATGATGAAGTGGTTTTTTTTTTTTTTTTTTTTAATGGAGCAGTAAGGGAAAGAAATGTAGGCAGAAGTGACCAAGGATATTAGGGGGTTGGAAAGAGCCCATTTTACATCTCAGTAGGACACACTTTCTTTTTTATAATGTTTTCTAGAAATTTGTAAACAAATGAACAAAGGTAATGAAATATAATATGGCATCCATGTTTGCAAAAGCTCAAAATGTAAATGACTGAGAGGGGAATTCCCGGGCTGTCTGGTGGGTTAAGACTCTGTGCTTCCACTGCAGGGGACATGGGTTCAGTCCCTGGTTGGGGAATTAAGATTCCACATGCTGCATGGTATGGCCAAACAAAGAGAAGGAAAAAAAGAATGAGAATGAATCAGCATTCCCTAATTTGAAAAGTATCATTTCTTTGTCTCCAGCCCTGGACAAAGTGCCAGACACACAAAAGTGAACAGACCCATCCTTCCATGTGGAAGTTTATGTGCACTGAAGAAAAGAGCCACACAGAGAAGCCGTTAGAGCAAAGAAATAGAAGCGTCTATAGTAGTTTACCGGGTTTAGTTGCAAATGCTCCTGAGATTTTCCTGGCTAAACTCTGAATATCCAACTATAGACAAATCCACCTCTAAAATCCCAATAGTGCTCAAACCTTGAATTAACACTCTGGAGGAAAGAAGAAAACAATCATGCTAAGTTAAAACTGATGGCAGGGACTTCCCTGGTGGGTCAGTGGTTAAGCCTTCACCCTCCCAGTGCTGGGGACTCGGATTCCATCCCTGATCGGGGAACTAAAATCCCACATGGTGCAGCTCAAATAGACAGATTCTACCAAAAAACAACAACAACAACTGAGGGCAAGATGAAATCCGTAAGAGGCTCGTGCAAGGCGTTAGACTGGATTCAAACCACAACAGTCATAATCACCACCAATCAAACCAACAGCACAAATGTAGGGTGGGAGGAAGGTGGGCAGGGCACTGGTGAAGAATTTCCCTGTTGTGAGAAATCAAATGCATAAAAATCTAAACGTTCAACGGTGATAAATTAGACACTTACTCATAATACCCAGAGGATTTTTATTGTGGTAACGTGTAGGTACAGTTGACTACTTTAATCATTTCTAAGTGCACAGTTCAGAGGCAGTAAAGTACATTCACAGTGTCATCACCACCATCCATTTCCAGAACGTCTTCATCTTCCCAAACTGAGACTCTCTCCCCATTAAACAACAAGGATTTGGTTTTAACAAAATACTTATTTCAATGCTTCTTTCCAGTATGAGCTTATAAATACAATGGATTTAAAATATCACAAACAACACAATTCTGTTGTTCTGGATGGCTGTTTATAGATGTCTAGATCTGTGTTGCAGCTAAAATAATCTCGGAGCGAGCAGATGGCCCCAAGCTGCAGGTTATTTGTGCAGAATGGTAGAAGCACACACTGCGCACTTGTGAGACGTGTGGGTGGAGTTTCAGTGCAGAGTTTGAGTCCTCTTTCTGAAGAGGAGCGAGATTGGTTTGGGGTACTGTACTTTAAGGCTTCCCAGGCAGCGCTAGTGGTAAAGAACCCGCCTGCCAATGCCGGAGACCTGGGTTCCATCTCTGGGTCAGGAAGATCCCCTGGAGAAGGGCATGGCAAACCCACTCCAGTATTCTTGCCTGGAGAATCCCATGGACAGAGGAGCCTGGCAGGGTACAAGTCCATGAGGCCACAAAGAGTCGGACAAGACTGAAGCGACTTAGCGTGCACACATATACTTTAAGCACAATGTGGTAGAGAAGGTGAGAGGCTTCCATTTAGGGGATTGGCCCTTTATAGTTTGATGACGTTTCTGTCTTCCTTTGAAATGCCGGCCTTTCTGATAGACTTGCCCAGAAATAGCCTCACACACCCTCCCTCTGGCTTTCAGAAAGGAGAGCGCTGCTACACCCCATCTGCTCAGCTGTCTCACTGGTCCAGGAGGCCAGCATCCTGGTGAGGGAACTAGATAGATCTCACATGCTGCAACTAAGAACTGGTGCAGCCACATAAATAAATATTAAAAAAAAAAAAGAATTAGGAGAGGGACTTCCCTGGTGGTCTAGTAGTTAGAATTCCATGTTTCTAATGCAGGGGGCACAAGTTTGATTCCTGGCTGGGGAACTAGGATCCCGCATGACACACAGTGCAGCCTAAAAATGATTTTAAAAAAGAATTGGGAGAAGGCAGCAGAACATTATCATTATTCAGTTGTCAAAGAAAAGTCAGCTTAGAGACTTTAGTTGGATGTAAGGAAGATTCATTCCTGGAGGGTGAAGGAATGAAGCGTCAGAGACCAGTCGGCACTTACTGTCTTTGAATATTTTGAAGAAGATAATTGTCTGTCCTGGGACTTCCCTGGTGGTCCAGTGGTTAAGAATCTGCCTGCTGATGCAGGAGACATGGATTCAATCCCTGGTCCCAGAAGACCCACCGTGCCAAGGGGCAACTAAGTGGGTGTGCCACAACTACTGAGCCTGCAAGCCCCAGAGCCTACGCTCTACAAGAGAAACCACCGCAGTGAGAAACCTGAGCACCACAGCTAGAGAGTGCCCGCACTCTCTGTGCCTAGAGGAAAGCCCGTGCGTTAATGAAGACCTAGCACAGTCAAAAACTACATAAATAAAATGTTTTTAAAATTATCCATCCTATATGGTTTAAATAACTCCTCCCCCCCCCCCCCTGCCCCACCACCCAGGCCTGGCACAGTAGTATTAATAGTATCTCATTTTAACATGCATGTTTTAGGGGGAAGAAATTACACTGTATTAGATTTAGTCTCTGTCATATTAGAACTGAATCAAACTTATTCTATCCTCAGTCTGGTGACTCTCCATTTTCTCCCTCTCTTCTCAACAGGCGGATTTGAAGAATCAGCTGGGAGATGCCGGATACATAGTGTTTGGAGTGGTCCTCTTTGTGTGGGAACTCTTACCCACCACCTTAGTAGTCTACTTCTTCCGAGTCAGAAATTCTACGAAGGACCTGGTAGGTAAACCACTTTGTATTTGCAGAAAGTGAGTGTGAAAGTCGCTCTGTTGTGTCCGACTCTTTCCGATCCTATGGACTATACAGTCCATGGAATTCTCCAGGCCAGAATACTGGAGTGGGTAGCCTTTCCCTTCTCCGAGGGATCCTCCTAACCCAGGGATCAAACACAGGTCTCCTGCATTGGAGGAGGATTATCAGCTGAGCTGCAAGGGAAGCTCAAGAATACTGGAGTGGGTAGCCTATCCCTTCACCAGCAGATCTTCCCAACCCTGGAATTGAACTGGGGATCTCCTGCATTGCAGGTGGATTCTTTTGCAGAAAACATCTCCTAATTCTAATCACAAAGCCTACAGTTGGAATTTTTTCTTAGATTTTTGATAGATTCTTCCATCTTATTCTAATATGAAAAGTTCCTTTGTTTAATTGAGACTTTCTTTTCCATTCATTATCTTTTGAGGGAAATTTGTTTTTCAGTTTAATTTTACCAAAAAACAAACAAACAAACAAAAAAAACCCAAAACATTGCATCTTGAATCCTGGAGATCGTGATTAACTTTTTTCCTAATGAAACAGCTGCCTCACTAGTATTTGAGCCTTGACTTGACTTGCTATGAACCAAATATAGAAGCTTTTATTTTAGCCAGGGAAAATAGAGAATGGTAACTCAGCTTTTTACCCCTGTGTTGTGCTGGATGGTGATTAGGGGAGGGAGTGGTAGGGAAGACAACTTTATTGTGAAGAATGCTTAAATCACTCCCCCAACTCAGTCGCATTTCTGGTCAACCAGCTTCATATAAATGTCCTTATGGGAGTGGGGCAGAAAATGCAAAACCTGGTAGTGTGAGGGAGCTCATGGAAGCTTTGCTCCATGAATTCTTCCACCCAGGGGAACTAGTGGGAGAATCACTGATCTGTGAAGCCCCCAGAAACATACGTATGTGTGTGAGACCCGCTCGGTCATGTCTGACTCTTTGCGACCCCATGGACTGTAGCCCTCTGTCCATCCAATTCTCCAGGCAAGAATACTGGAGTGGGTTGTCATTCCCTTCTCCAGGGGATCTTCCCGACCCAGGGATCGAACCCTGGTCTCATGCATTGCAGGCAGATTCTCTACCGTCTGAGCCACCAAAGAACCCCACAGAAAAGTAGAGTGATGGTTTTTGGTCAACATGAGCACAGTGTGGGTGGCAAGGAAAGTGCTGGTTTTCATGACCAACTTGTGTTTTATCTTGTCTCTTTCTTATTCATCTCTGGATAGTCACTGGTAAGCCAGGAATAGGAAAAAATAAAAAATAAAAGTAAGACTGGAAGGGGGTGCTTGGTGGAGAACTGCAGCCTGACCCATGAGCCCCTGAAGATAGAGTGGCAGTGGGCACCATTTTCCAGATCTGAGGATCAGTCTCCTCTCCTTTTGCCATTTTCAGCTTCAGACCAGCAATTCGATGCCCCCACTGACTATTCCTGGCATTGGAAACACCTGGAGGCTTCTGTAAAGTCAGACTCAAATTATTCTGCATTGGTAGCAGAGAAACATGTGGAGAGTGGGCAGTGGACTCTAGGCTAGAGTCCAGTGCCTTATTTTTCTTCCTTTTCTGAAGAAGTTGAAGTTTTCTGGGAAGAGCCTTTTAACAAAAATCCCTCTGCTCTCTATGCTTCTCCTTGGCTTTCCACAGCCTTCTCACCACTTCTTAGTATGTCAGAGGCTTAGCAACTATACTTCCCAAATCCAAGGCAGTCTGAAGGAGAGACTGGACATCTGAGCCCTAAGGAGTGAAAGATTGTCATTCAAAGTACTATTTTATCAACACATTATTGACCAGAGATGCATTAATATGTCTTTTGTTACCCAAATATTATTGGCCAGAGACAGCATGTTTTTAGAGAGTAAGGTTTCCTTCTATAGCTTATGATTGTCATTATCATTCACGTTTTGCTCCATTAGATTTTTGTTCCAACCCTATGTATATTATAAATGCAAATGTATTACTGTAAAATTTTCAAAATGATCCATCTCAAAATTTTGAATGAAGAATTTTTTGGTGAATTTTATGCAAATCTTTTCTCTAATTATCTGAGTGACCTGTATACTAGTGTCTCAAAAGATGATAGTTCTGCAAAATACAGTTCTGATTCAGACGTTGTGAATATTAGCCCAAAAGAAGACAGAAAGCCTAAGTGATTGGTTTTGATACGGAAAGTGAAAATGAAGCTCCCGGTGCTGGAGGAGACTTTACAGGTGTAATTACAGGTGTAATTACTGAATATAACAACCCACAAAGTGCTAGTGAAAAAGCAGAATTAATTTTTGGCTGGTCAAAATAAAAATCGCCAGCCACAGGCATTAGTTTCTACAAAATTCCCTGGTAAATAATGAGTTAAATGAAGACAATAAAATGGATAATTCATCTGTCCTCTTAGGTTGCATTATCCAAGGAAACATGCAGCCTAACACACCCTATGTGTATATGGAGTTACTTGGCTCTTGTGTTTGAATATATCTACTGTTTAGGGTATTTTCTAGAGCAGTGGTTCCCAAACTTTTTGGCCTCAGGATACTTTACACTGATACACTATTAGTTGTTATTTGTTTGTTGAGGTATAATTGATATAAATTAGTTTTAGGTATACAGTGTAATGATTTGGTATTTATATATATTGCAAGATGATCACCACAATAGGTCCAACTAATGTGTTACCACACATAATCTACAAATTTTTGTGTATGTGATAGGAACTTCGAAGATCTACTCTTTCAGCTACTTTCAAATATGCAGTACAGTATTAACTATCGTCACCATACTGTATGTGAATCCTCATGACTCATTCATTTTTATAACTGGAAGTTTGTATCTTTTGACCCCTTTCACCCATTTCGCCCACCTCCTTCCTATCTCAGGCAGCCACCAATCTGTTCTCTATATCTGTGAGCTTGGTGTTTGTTTGTTTTTAGGTTCCCTATATAAGTGAGATGATACGCTATCTATCTCTTTTTACCTTTTTCTAGTTGACTTATTTAACTTAACATAGTGCTCTCAAGGTTCAACCATATTTTTGCAGATAGTGAGATTTCATTCTTTAAAAAAAAAGTGTAGTATAGTTGATATACAATGTTGTATTAATTTCTGCTGTACAGCGAAGTGACTCGGTTATCCATATGTGTATTCTTTGTCATCTTCTTTCCCATTGTGGTTTATCAGGAGGTTTCATTCTTTTTATGACCGAATATTTTGTGTGTGTGCCTATCATTTTCTTTATCCATCCATGCATTGGTGGACATTTGGGTTGTCTCCATATCTTGGCTGTGGTAAATAATGCTTCAGTGAACATGGGGATGTGTATATCCTTTTGAATTAATATTTTCATTTTCTTCAGATAAGTATGCAAAAGAGCAACTGCTGGATTATGTGGTAGTTCTGTTTTTAATTTTTTGAGGAACCTCTATAGTGATTGCATTCATTTATATTCTCACCAACAATACACAATGATTCCCTTTTCTCTACATCCTCACTAACACTTCTTTTTGATAGTAGCTATTCTGACAGGTGTGCAGTGGTACCATTTGTTTTTGCTATTGAGTTGTATGAGTTCTTTACATATTTTGTATATCAACTCCTTATCTTGTCTAGGACTTGCAGGTATTTTCTCCCATTTGGTAGGTTGCCTTTTCATTTTGTTGATGGTTTTCCTTTGCTGTGCAGAACCTGTTAAGTTTGATGTAGTCCCACTTGTTTATTTTTTATTTTGTTTCCTTTGCTTTTGGAGTTAGACCCCAAAATCATCACCAAGATGAATGTCAAGGAACTTACTGCCAATCCTTTTTTCTAGTTTTATGGCTTCAGGTCTTACATGCAAGTCTTCCATCCATTTGGAGTTAATTTTTGTGTATGATGTAAGATTATAGTCCAGTTTTCCCAGCACCATTCATTGAAGAGGCTGTTCTTTCCTTAGTGTGTGTTCTTGACTGCTTTGTGGTAACTTCAGTTCAGTTCAGTTCAGTCGTGTACAACTCTTTGCGACCGCATGAATCACAGCACGCCAGGCCTCCCTGTCCATCACCATCTCCCAGAGTTCACTCAGACTCACGTCCATCGAGTCCGTGATGCCATCCAGCCATCTCATCCTCGGTCATCCCCTTCTCCTCCTGCCCCCAATCCCTCCCAGCATCAGAGTCTTTTCCAATGAGTCAACTCTTCGCATGAGGTGGCCAAAGTATTGGAGTTTCAGCTTTAGCATCAGTCCTTCCAATGAACACTCAGGACTGATCTCCTTTAGGATGGACTGGCTGGATCTCCTTGCAGTCCAAGGGATTCTCAAGAGGCTTCTCCAACACCACGGTTCAAAATCATCAATTCTTCAGCGCTCAGCTTTCTTCACAGTCCAACTCTCACATCCATACATGACCACTGGAAAAACCGTAGCCTTGACTAGACGGAACTTTGTTGGCAAAAGCATATTCTGCTTTCTAATAGGCTATCTAGGTTGGTCATAACTTTCCTTCCAAGCAGTAAGCGTCTTTTAATTTCATGGCTGCAGTCACCATCTGCAGTGATTTTGGAGCCCCCCAAAATAAAGTCAGCCGCTGTTTCCACTGTTTTCTCATCTATTTCCCATGAAGTGATGGGACCAGATGCCATGATCTTCGTTTTCTGAATGTTGAGCTTTAAGCCAACTTTTTCACTCTCCTCTTTCACTTTCATCAAGGGGTTCTTTAGTTCTTCTTCATTATTTAAATTCTGTGACTCTTTTTAATGTCTGGCTTAATAGAAGACAGCTGGATTCTCCTATCTGCTTCTGTTGTGATATGTTATTTTGAAGTATATGAAGAAAATCAAGCCTCACATTTTAATATAAATGTATTTTTTAATATATACCCAAACTCAATGAGGTATGATTTCTTAAGATTTCATAGCTGTTGTCAATCTATGCCAAAACCAATACAGAATTGTAAAGTAAAAATTAAAAATAAATAAATAAATAAATTGTAAAAAAAAAAAAAAAAGATTTCGTAGCTGCAATTTGGAATTTAAACCTGTATCAGTGAGCTTTTCATGCTGTTTTCTATGTTAACATCTGTTGGTCTGCCTTGCACTTTGATATTTGCTCAGCGTTCAAATGGTCTTTCGATGAATTTGTGTCCTACTCCTGTCCTTTTCCTCCGCCATCTTCTCTCCTCCCCATCTGCCTTGCACTTTGAATGGATCTTTATACCCATACATGGTTTTGTCATGTCATGTATTGGTCATTTGGAAAATTTTGGTTTATTGACTTATGCATATCTTTCAAAAGTGATATTTCCATTATACAAGAAGAATATCTCATTCATTAATCTCACCACTGATCATCAGAAAAATCAAATATTGGGAACCTGTCAACCTCATGGTGGAGAATACAAGGTTTGCAAAGCGTTAATGTTTGCTTAAAAGGTGAAATTTGATCAGTGAAAACAAATAGTCACATGTTTTCCTTGAATTTACAGCTCAGTTCATTCATTTTTGAGAGAGTGTCTGCCAAATGTCCACAGCTGAAAAGCCATGGTTGTCATGAAGCTGTCACGTTGCATGAAGAAAGTAACTGTAACTTGGAGTTGTACAGGTTCTTTTTCTTGTAATAAAATTACAGTAGTCGGTTTTTTCTGCTTTGTTAAGTGAGTCTTCTTTAAACTGTGACCGTGTAGTGGTGAGGAGCGCAGTAACTGCTAGTATAGTTGGTGTCACTGCTTTGAAATGTGCTCAGGCAGCACCAGCTTTGCTAACTACAGCCTGTGGATCACTAGTCCAGTGTCAACACAATAGAAAAGGTAAATAGCTTCTTAATATGCTAATTATGCAAATAGGGATGACCTTGCTGATCCTCGAAAGCATCCCGGGAACATCCAGCAGTTGTTGGGCCACACTGATAACTGCTCATCTGCAGTAGCGTGTTAGTGAGTGAAAATGATTCTTCATTCCCTAAAGGACATTATCTCCTGATTCATCCTGAGAGAGTTAATTCAGCATGAACAATGTAAAATCATAAATAGGAAGTCCTTCCCATGTTTTATATTGTAGTCATGAAGTAATTCTCATTAGGTAAATCTGAGTATCAGGTTTGGCTTGGTGAAGCACCAGTGTTCATAAAATACCCCTGGGCAAGACCGCCAGGGTTAAAAGCATTATTACATACAGTATTTGGTAAAAATAGCTAACAACTGTATAGCACTTATATGTGTTAGGTCTTGTTCTAAGCATTTTAAATATACTAAAGTATTTAATTCTCACAATAACTCTGTAAAGTAGATGAATATAATACTCATTTTGAGATGAGGAAACTGAGGCTCAGAATCATGGTTGGTAGGGGACAGAGTTCCAATTCAAACTGAGGCATCCTGGCTCCCAGATCCATGATTTTTTTTTTTAATGTATTTTATTGAAGTATAGTTGATTTACAGTGTTTCAGGTGCCCAAGTTCTACAAGTACACATGTATTATTTTTGGAATTATTTTCCATCATAGATTATTACAAGATATTGACTATAGTTCCCTATGCTATACATTAAACCTTTGCTGCTTATCTGTTTTTTAGTTAGAAATCTAGCATTCTATTTATACGAGGTCAAACAAGTGGAATCAAAATGTCATAATTTTTTTAGTTAGGCAAAAATTCATAAGTTTTCTAAAATATATACATATTTATATTTATGTATATAAAAGCTTTCCTACTATACCTGATAAAGGCTTGAGAAAGAACATCAAAAAAAGAGATGGAGAAACTGGAGAACAAACTAAATGAAACGGGAGCCCTGAATATGAAATAGAAAAAGTGAAACGAGCTAGATAAAAGAAAAAGATCATCATGTAGTCCAGATGTTTTTAAGCATGACTGCTCATTAGAAACATATCTGGAGCTCTGGAGAAAAAAAAGCAATAACTGAGCATTTGTATTTTTCAAAAACATTCAAGATAATTCTTACATGCACCTGGATTTTAAAAAGTGATTATAGGTTTTTTGATTAGATCCTAGTTTTGGTGACAGAGAGTTCTGTTATTTTTCTGTTGACCAATCATGATACAATGGTATCAAGTGAGTAATAGTTACATAATCACAATGGGAAAAGATGTTTATCAGTTTTCACAATCAATAGCCAGACAAAAAACAAAAGATAATTATAATTGTAAGCCATAATGGGAACGTGACTAAGGTAAAAATATAAAATAATTATGTACAATTTGGGAGCATCAAGCAGAGTGATATGGTGAGTGGAAGTGCATACATGCACACGTTTTCATCCACCCAGCCAGTCTATGTCTTCTGGTTGGTGCATTTAATCCATTTATATTTAAGGTAATTATCTATATGTATGATCCTGTTACCATTTTCTTAATTGTTTTGGGTTGATTTTCTGTAGGTCTTTTCCTTCTCTTGTGTTTCCTGCCTAGAGAAGTTGCTTTAGCATTTGTCGCAAAACTGGTTTGGTGGTGCTGAATTCTCTTAACTTTTGCTTGTCTGGAAAGCTTTTGATTTCTCCATCAAATCTGAAGGAGAGTCTTGCTGGGTAGAGTATTCTTGGTTGTAGGTTCTTCCCCTTCATCACTTTAAATATGTCATGTCATTCCCTTCTGGCTTGTAGAGTTTCTGTTGCGAAATCAGCTGATAGCCTGATGGGAGTTCCCTTGTATGTTATTTGTTGTTTTTCTCTTGTTGCTTTTAATATTTTATCTCTGACTTTAATTTTTGTCAGTTTGATTACTGTGTGTCTTGGTGTGTTCCTCCTTGGGTTTATCCTGCCTGGGACTCTCTGTGCTTTCTGGACTTGGTTGACTATTTCTTTTCCCATGTTCAGGAATTTTTCAGCTGTTATTTCTTCCAATATTTTCTCATGTCCTTTCTCTCTCTCTTCTCCTTCTGGGACCCCTATAATGCCAATGTTGGTGTGTTTAATGTTGTCTCAGAGGTCTCTTAGACTGTCTTTTCATTCTTTTTTCTATATTCTGTTCTGTGGCAGTGATTTCCACCCTTCTATCCTCCAGGTCATTTATTGGTTCTTCTGCCTCAATTATTCTGCTATTGATTCCTTCTAGTGTATTATTCATCTCTGTTTGTTAGTTCTTTAGTTCTTGTAGGTCTTAGGTAAACATTTCTTATATCTTTTCAATCTTTGCCTCTATTCTTTTCCAGAGATCCTGGACCATCTTCACCATCATTATTCTGAATTTTTTTTTTTTTCTGGAAGGTTGCCTATCTCCACTTTATTTAATTGTTTTTCTGGGGTTTTATCTTGTCCTTTCATCTGGGACATAACTTTCTGCTTTTTCATCATGATTAACTTTCTGTACTATGGTTTTTGTTTTAGCTGCAATGGGACTGTGTTTCTTGTTTCTTCTGTGTGTCCTCTGATGGATGAAGCTAAGAGGCTTGTGTAAGCTTCTTGATGGGAGGAACTGGGAAAAACTAGGTCTTGCTCTGGTGGGCAGGGCCTTGCTCAGTAAAGCTTTAATCTAATTATCTGATGATGGGTGGGGTTGCACTCCCTCCCTGGTAGTTGTTTGGCCTGAGGTGACCCAGCTCTGGGGTCTAAGGGCTCTATGGTAAGGTTAATGGCAAACTCCAAGAGGGTTTATGCCAAGGGGGGACCTTCCAGTGCCTCCCGTCCCTGTGGTATGCCCCTGAGAGCCCACGCCTTCACAGGAGGCCCTCTAATACTAGCAGGTAGTTTTGGTTCAGTCTCCTGTGAGGTCACTGCTCCTCTCCTCTGGGTCTTGGTGCGTGCATGGTTTTGTTTGTGCCCTCCAAAACTGGAGTCCCTATTTCCCCCAGTCCTCTGGAAGTCCCATAATCAAATCCTGCTGACCCTCAAGGCCAGATTCCCTGGGGATTCCCAGTCCCTCTTTTGGATCCCCAGGCTGGGAAGCCTGATGTGGGGTTTAGAATCTTCACAACAGTGAGAGAACTTCTCTGGTATTATTCTTGTCCAGTCTGTGGGTCACCCACCTGGAGGGTATGGGATTTGATTTCATTGTGATTGCACCCCTCCTACCATCTTGCTGTGGCTTCATTGTCTTTGGATGTGGGGTATCTTTTATTGGTGGATTCTGGCATCCTCCTATCGATGGTTCTTCAACAGCTAGTTGCAATTTTGGTGCTTTTGCAGGAGGAGATGAACACACGTCCTTCTACGCCACCATCTTGAAATGGAAGTCAGGTCCATGATTTTAATTCTGTCCTACACTGTGGCTTTGCTCAGCATAATAAGGTTTGGAGAAGAAACTAAATTCCTAATGACTCAGTAATAGTCCTATTACTATCTGTAACTTTGACCCTGATGCTGGGAAAGATCGAGGGCAGGAGGAGAAGGAGGCGATAGAGGATAAGATGGTTGGATGGCATCACTCACTCAATGGACATGAGTTTGAGCAAACTCCAGGAGATAGTGAAGGACAGGGAAGCCTGGAGTGCTGCAGTCCATGGGGTCACAAAGAGTTGGATATGACTTAGCGACTGAATAACAATCTGTAACTTCTGTAATTTGACAAAAATCAGATATTCTTTTGGGGAGAAACTTGTAATTTAATTAATACTTACTGACTTTTAAAAGAGCACATCCTGCAGGTGGGGTGTTTTTAAAACATGTTCTCTACCATTTGTATCCAGAACACAGTGGGTATAAATAAGCCTCTATACTTGACATTACTGGAGCCAGTGTAACAGTGTACTAGACGTGTGGCTCTTTGGATCCACATCAGAGACCCAAGGGGTGCTTGCTTGGTCGAAGTATTGATGCTTAGGCCATGTCCTGGACTCAGTTGAGAATCTCTCAGGGTAGGTTCTGGGAATCTACATTTTAAATAATTTAATAAGCACCCCAAGTGATTTGAATGCACTGTATAGTTTGAGAATCTCCATTTTATATATGTGTGTGTGTGTATACACACACACACACACACATATTTTAAACAGCTTTATTGAGATATAATTTCCATACAACAAACTGTTTACCCGTTTCATGTGTGTAATTAAATGGTTTTTGATATATTCAGGTATGTGCAATTATCACTACCATAGAACACTTTTTATCAACTCAGAAAGAAACGTCATACCCTTTATCTACCGTGCCCCATATGCCTGTCCCCAAGCAACTACTGATCTACTTTCTGTGTCTACAGATTTCCCTATCCTGGACTTTGATAAGAATGGGATCATATAGTATGCCACTTTTTGTCCCTGGTTCTTCCACTCGGCAGAGTGTTTTCAAGGTTCATCCACATTGTAGTACGTATTAGTACCTCACTCCTTTTTATGGCCAGTATTTCATAGTGTAGATATGTCACATCTTGTTTATCCAGCCATGGATGGACATTTGGGTTGTTTCCATCTCTTGACTGTTATGAATAATGCTGCTATAAATATTCATTACAAGTTTCTGTTTGAACATAGGTCTTCGTGTCTCTTCAGTATGTATCTAGCAGTACAACTGCTTGGGTCATTTGGTAATTCTAGGTTTAACTTTTTTGAAAAACTGCCAGAGAGTTTTTATTCCCAATAGTGAAGTTTCCTCTACATCCTCCCCAGTGCTTGGTTATCTGGCTTTTTGATTCTGGACACTGTGATAGGTATCTCATTTTGGCTTTTAATTTGCATTTCACTGATGACTACAGATGTCAAGCATTTTTAAAATGTATTTATTTGGCCATTTGTATATCTTCCTTGGAAAAATGGCTATTCAGATCCTTTGCCCACTTAAACATTTTTTTTAATTGGAGGATAATTGCTTTACAATATTGGGTTGGTTCCTACTATTCATCAACATGAATCAGCCATAGGTATACATATGTCCCCTCCCTCTTGAACCTCCCTCCCATCTCCCACCCTTCTAGGTTGTCACAGAGCACCTGATTTGAGCTTCTTGCATTGAGTTGACTTTTTACTATTGAGTTGTAAGAGTTCTTGTGTATTTTAGATTCAAGTCTCTTCTAAGATACATGATTTGCAAATATTTTCTGTGTGGCTGTCTTTTCACATTTTTGATGGTATCTTTTGAAGTAAAAATACTTAATTTTAATGAAATCCAGATTATGTTTTTTGGTTTGTTGCTTGTTTTTGGTGACATATCTAAAAATACTTTGCCAGGTCATGAAGATTTGTCCCTATATTTTCTTCTTAGAGTTTTATAGTTTTTACTCCTATGTTTAGGTCTTTGATCCATTTTGAGTTACTTTTTGTATGTGTGCGTGCAGTAAGGGTTCAATTTCATTCTATGTATAGATATTCTTGAACTGCTACAAATAGTAAAGTTGAAGGTGTTCCACCTTGTATAAGTTCTGCTTTGCTTCCTATGTTTGGCTAGATTAGTCTTAGAAAAGCAGAAATTCACATATAGATACCCATCCTATAATAACCTTTTTTCAGACTCTCTTGGTTAACTTTTAAATGTACCACTAGTGATACGGACAAAGATGCCAAACAAAGGCCAGATTGAATCCACAGATGTGGAACCCACGTAGACTGAGAGCTGACTGTACTATGTTATTTTATATAAGGGACCTGAGCATCCTTGGATTTGGGTATCTGTGTGGGGTCCTAGAAGCAGTGCCCTGTGGGTAACTGTGATTTTCTTAAGCGGTAAACTCAGCTTGGGGACAGAAACAGGAGAGGCAGATTGTATAAACTGGCTAAGAAACTCTTAAAATTTCATCATTTCATTATTTTAATTCATTGCTGTGAATGCCCACATAATTATACAGGTTTAGATCTTATTTGGAACTGTCTAGTTTGGCTGATTGGAGTACTGTCTGGTTTTTCTATGAGAGATTGAAACAGTGATAATTCAATGCTGTGGGGCTTCCCTGGTGACTTAGGCTGTAAAGAATCTGCCTGCGATGCAGGAGACCCAGGTTCGACCCTGGTTCTGGGTTGGGAAGATCCCACAGAGAAGGAAATGGCAACCCACTCTAATATTCTTGCTTGGGAAATCCCATGGACAGAGGAGCCTGGTGGGCTACAGTCCGTGGGGTCACAAAGAGTCAGACATGACCGAGTGAGTTAACACAATAACAACAATTCACTGCTTCAAGCAGAACTCTGCAAGATTTTGTCCATACCAATAAGAGAAAAAGTTAATACTCTTAAATATAAAAGCAACTGAAATGAACACTCCAGCTGAACAGGTGCCTGCACTCAGGTGAATACAGCATCTTTAGTCTCCTGCAAGAAAGGGACGTTGTTTTTCTTTGCCTTGTGCTTTCAGTGACGGAAAGCACACTGAACAATTAAACTGTCCCTCCAGACAAACCCTGGAATGGTCCCCAGCCATGGATTCGGTCCCAGATCTTACTTCTTTGACAACCCTCGAAGATATGACAGTGATGATGACCTTGCCTGGAACATTGCCCCTCAGGGACTTCAGGGAAGGTAAGACCCAACCTAGTTCCTATTAGAGGGGCATGGCTGGGGGCTGAAGGCCGAGCCAATGAGATAGATTCAAACTAAATGGGGGCGGGGGGGGGAGGGTGGCGCAGAATATCTACTTAAAACCCTGGAGCTGGGAGGTGAGGCAGACAGAAAAAGGAGGGGGAAACACCTGAGTAGTGAGACTGATTGCAGCCAGCGTCAAGACCCTCCCTCCAGGGACCATGTGCTTTACCATGGCTGCCAAGGCCATGGTTGTGGTCGTGGTCTGCAGACAGGAGGTGCGGTAGCTCCTGGGTCCTCTTCTCTGCCCCCTGCTCTCCCCTCTGCTCCCCCGCCCCAGCCCAGGGATGTTTCAGCCACACTCCACTGCCCAGTGCTCCTGTCCCCTCTTTCACTCTGGGGCTAAAGCGCTGACCTCATGCTTGCCAAGCTCCTCTCTTCTCTCTGCTGGTCCTTCCAGAACCACTCCGCTGTTCCTATGAAAGGACAGGTTCAGGCCGAGTGGGGTTTTTTGCAGTGAAAGCCAGTCTTATGTAATCCTTTGTGAATTTAAAGACCTGCCATTAACATTTTAAGGTAAATTCTTTTCCTCCTGGGGTAAAATGATAAAGAGAGGATATGCTTGCTTTTCTGCTCTTTATTACCAATAGTAAAATCCTTAGAAAACCTCATAAGAAGTCTGAAAGGAGCCCTTATTGTGGGCACAGGAGAATTCAGGAAAAGCTGGGAGAATACCTTACTCTCTCAGTGGAGCAGGGAGTGGAAACATCCGGTCAGATAGAGGAAAAGATGGTGATAGGGAAAAAGAGGGAGTAGAGCCATCCATCCAGTCAGAAGGTCTGGAAGGAAGGGAGAACTAGAAGGACTTCCTGAGGTCAAAGGTGTCCTACCTCTCTTCCCTAAAACTGTCCTCTTATCCAGTCACGCCCCTGCAGTGCCGGCTCCCTATTTACGTCCCCCTGTATCTGCTGGAGCAGTCCTAACCCCTCCACCTGCCAGTCTTTCCATTATATAGAGGAAAATAGTAATAGGAACACCAGTAATTCAACATGCATGATTGAGTGGTGACCGTATATTAAGATACTGTATGTTCTAAAAGTTTTACGGATATTAACTCACAAAAGCCCAAGTTAGTTCCTAATATTACTCCCATCCTAACCCATATTAACATTGAGGCACAGAAGTTATTTGTCCAAAAACACACTGGTAGTGAATTAGACTCTCCATTAGGATTCAGATTCAATTTGTGGCTAAAGCATTGTGATATACATAGTGATTGGTATTACTGTGTATATCAGTAATACTACTCTTCCAGGCTCTGAAGAGTTGAGGTGACTTTTGTGGGAGGTCTTCTAGCCACTGTGCATAGCTAGCACGGTTGTATGGGAAAACTAGCTTCAAGAAACTACTTTGAAAAGCTTTAGGATTATCTATACAGAAGCCCACTTCTGTCAACCTGAAATAGGCATGTCATCAGCAGTCAGCATAATGTTTCAAGTCACTGAAATCTCTCTTTTCCTTTTCAAGTTTTGCTCCAGACTACTACGACTGGGGACAACAAACAGCGAACAGCTTCCTGGCACAAGTAGGAACTTTACAACCAGACTCAATTCTGGATCCTGACAAACCAAGCCATGGGTAGTGTCAGTTAACAGTTTTATGGAAGATATGCCTCAGTTGAAACATTTAAGAAAGACTAACTTAATGACAACTGAATTTTTAGGGCATGTTTCCTTAAGAAATAGGACTTGAATTTGTTACAGGTTTCTGATGGCTCTATAGGACTAAGCAATAATTTAGATTGATAAAATCTTATTTTAGTACTAAAAAGTGAGCCCGGCTGCCTATTCCGTGAGTATAATTTAAACTTTAAAAAATTCTGTACTTTTATAAAGATGTATTTTATATAACTTAATGCTAAAATATACTAGGATTTTTTGAGAATATTATTGCAATATATGTCATAGTTTGCACAGACTTTTATGCATAATTCACTTTAAAAGTATACAGTATATAGTCTGATGGTTTTTTTTTTTAAAAAAAAGGCTTTTGGACTAAAGTATTCCTCAGACCCTTACCTCGTCAGGTCACTAAGATTCTGTTAGACTCTAAGTATAGTTGACATCTAGGAAGCCAATTGCAACTCAAGTGTTGAAATTTATAATGCAGCAGAATGTCAGCAGACTACACAGTAGGTAGTTGGTTCCTTACAGTGTTGAAAAGCACAGATGGTTGGTTCCTCAAAGAATCTCCTACATTTTTCCAAAATTTAATCCTCCTTTCAACAGGGTGCTGATGTACACACTTCAATGATAAGTTGATAACGTTAGAAACATTGGATAGAATTGATTTACACTATTAAACCTCCTCTTCTGTATTCAGAGATTTTTGCATAGTTTGTCAGCCCAGTAAATCTAATAGCCATTACCTCGAAACTTCAGTAAGACTGCACCTTTTCCAGCTTACTGAACATTCGTGACTGAACAAAGAAGTTCTTAAGAGGGGATGAATAACAGATATCCTTGCATCTTTGAGCCAGAACATCTATGCGGAATTCTAACAGTTTTATTTTAGATTCCAACCATATACCTTTTATTTTTAAATAGCTCTGAAAGCAGCCTACTGGAAGCTGCTTGTTTAAAAAGATATTAATAGTAGCATTGCAATATTCTATAGCATGATGCCTGCCTCTTAAGTCATGGAAAAGTGCATGTTCCAGAGAGCTACTTGTAAGTTGTCTTTCATCTAAGTGAAGCACAGGTCATAAAAATAGTTCCCCAACCATAAGTGCCATTCTAAAGATCTCCAAGACTATATATATATATATATATATATATATATATGGCCTGCAGGTATAAAACTGCCTATAATTAGAGGCTGTACATGGTTGAGGAAGTATTACCAAAGAGAAAGTACCATATCTGGGGACAGAGGGAGGGGCAGGTGAAAAGGAACTTAGTAAGTTCTGTCCTCATGGAGAAGCCCATTTCTGATCTCTTACTTCCCAGTTTGGCCTTCAGAAATAACTTGTCTCTGGGCATTGACTTCATAGGGATCAAGTCTGCTTTTCTTACCCTGATGGTATTTAAAATCAGAATTTCGAGTTTTCAGTGGGTCACAGTAGGGTTTTTCTTGGGTATGGGATACCTTCACCCTGCATAATCACACAACAACTTCTTTGCAATATGTGGAAGAATTTGGGCCACATATTTAAAATAGTTACTGCCAGGGAAAACTCTACAGTGAAGCAAAATTTGCACTGATAATTCAGGTTGCCTTAAAATGTTATAAGCTGTTATTCTAAATAGCTTTAAGAACACCCTACTTCTCATACTATTTTTGTTAATGATACTTAGAATTTAAAGGCAGACTCAGAAAATGCTTAAAAATCCTCTAAGTCATGCTTTCAGGAAGTAATGCAGTTCTGCAGTATTAGGTCATTGAAGGGTAGATATATTTTTTTAAAACATTACTAAAATCATACAAGTCCTATATTCATCCTATGACATACAAATATTTTATTATTATGTTGTTATTGGCAGGAAGATTGAAATACTCAGCATTAACTGATAGCCTGTTTTTATGATTAAGCTGCTAGTATTATTTGAACTATTATTTTTATTGGAAAAGATAAAAATGTCCTAAGTGCCTGTTTTTCTCTTCCCTTTTAAAAGAAGTATCAACATCCAGAATATCAAAAACTGTGATTGTAACAAACTCTCTCTCATAGTAAATAATCACTTTTACTCTGAAATGTTGCATGTATGGTATGGAAAGGAAAATTAAGTTTCCCTTAAATTTCTTTTTACTTGTGCTCCAAGTACACTAACAGCCCTACTCCTAGGTGAAATACTAAAGGTCACAAGAAGACATGAAATGGAGATTACTGGTTCTAAAATACCCAAACATCCTCTTGTTTTAAGGCAACATGATGAAATTATCCCCTCCCCATCCATAATGTGAAAGTTTAAGAATGGGATAGAGGCCGTATCACCGAAAATTTTGTACCATCACTTAGCTAACTCTGATTCGACACTAAAAGGCCGCATATGAATATTCTTGTGCACCCATTGGAAATATACACAATAGGATTAATTATGGAGTTAACTGTCTAAAGAATGCCAACTGGTTTGTGTACAGGCAGACCTTGGAGATTGTAGGTGTGGTTCCAAACCACTGCAGTAAAGCAAAATAACTGCAAAAACGTGAATCACAAATTTGGTTTCCCAGTGCATAAAACATTAGGGATTTTCCTTGGAGGTCCAGTGGTTGCCACTGCAGTGGGTGAGGGTTCATTCCCTGGTTGGGGAGCTAAGACTCCACATGCCGAGTAGCCAAAAAACCAAAACATAAAAAACTGAAGTGATATGGTAACAAATTCAATAAATAACAATGGTCTACATTTTTTAAAGAATTACATTTATACTTTTAAGTGTACAGTAGCATTATATAAAAAAATACATATACCTTAATTTAAAAATATTTTACTGCTAAAAAATGTTAACCATGATCTGAATCTTCAGCAAGTCATAGTAGTAACAAAGATCACTGATCATGTTCAGTTCAGTCACGTTACCATGACAGTAATAATGAAAAATATTTGAAATATTGTGAGAATTACCAAAATGTGACACAGAGACACCAGTGCTGTTGGGAAAATGGCATTGGAAGACTTGAGCCACATAGGCTTGCCTCAGACCTTCAATTTGTAGAAAATGTAGAATCTGCAGTTCAGTAACATGAAGCACAGTAAAATGAGGTCTGCCTGTAGATACCTTTCATTGGCTTTTTTCCCTTTCTACAGTGAACCCATTTAACTGAGCTGATGATTAAAACATCCAGTGTGTTCACACACAACTGTGAACTCTAAGAAGTTTTGATTCTGACAATATACACACATCAGTCACATTTAGCTATGCCAGTTCTTTCTTGAATATGTCAGGCAGTGTTAATGACTATGCTGGCTACTGTGTTTAGCTGCTTACATCAGGCACACTTGCTAATGTATCCCCCAATTTTTTCTCTACCAAAATCCAAAAGAACTGCTCTTTGTTGGCCTTGAACAATTAACCCCTATTTAAGAGGAAAGGAGTAAGAATTAGTAAATCCTAGAGCGTGAGAAGTACTCTGAGAAAAAGGTTCTCATTTACATTTACATAGTTAAGTATTACAAGAATATTGCTTTTACTTTTTGACAATAAAGATGAACTTGTATTAGAACTAAATGGGTCTAAATATTTGAAGCTGTCAAGATTTCCAAGAAACTTAAAAAAACAACTTGCTTTGCTTTAGATAACTGCATGATAAAATATAGACCAGCATAAGGCTGATCAAAGACACATCTAATATGTTACTTCTAATTTTTATCCCAGATAGGTGAGAATTTTGTTAATTAAAAGCATTGTTAACTGTGCATAATATTGCCTAAGAGTTTTCAAAGTGCAGGTGGAGGAGCTTTTGGAAATGATCAAGCTAAATAGTGGAATTCTGAGACTACAAACAAACTGATTAAAGTGAGGAAACTTTTAACATTTTTTTAAGGGACAGTGAGGGTAAGGAACTGGAATTAAGTGTTTATTGAACACTTGCTACGTGCTAAACCCTGGGCTTGGTATTTGTGGGTCCAGTCAGCACAGTCCTTACATTAACCCTGCTCTTGGCCCTAAGCAGGCATGTATGCAGAGCCCTTTCATCAAAGGGTCAAAATACCTGAACATCAGCTAATGTCGTCCATGTGCCCCCAACCTAGATAACTGTGTGCATTCCTCATTCCTGTCACCCAGTTCTTCTGGACCTGGGCACTGATGTGGGCTCATTCTGAGTGGGGTTCTGAGACTAAAACCCCTACTTGATGACCTGGCAGCCGAGTCCTTAGGTGCAAGCCCATTGACGCAAAAGCTCCTAATGCTATCTGCCTAATTTCTCTAAAGCTGGGTTGCTTCCCTCTGTCCCTTGATCTGTGGCTGGGTCTCCCCTCTATTTTCCTTGCCAGCATTCCTTCTTTAGCCTCCAATTCTGATCTGTTCTTTGGACAGGTCAGAGGCTGCCCTGCCATGCAGAATATTAGACTCTCCCATCTGTAGAACAGATTCTCCCTCTGAACTTTAAAAGCCCACTCCAAACTTCAGATGAGTGGCCTGATCTCTTCAGCTAGACCTGTTTCTTTTTAGCTTGTATGACCTCCAAAATCTGTCTCTTTCTCCACTGATTCCTGTCACTCTGACCCTCTATTTCCCATGAACCTTGCTAAGCTACAACAGTCTGTCCTGTCTCTTTGCAGTCATAAGTACCCTTGAAAGGATTAACTGGTATGAACGGGGTACATTTAGCATAAACAAATGCTGTTTTACCAGCACCTTTCAGTTTATGCCACTGTATAATCCCTTGGTGCATTAACTAGCCCAAAGTCTGGGCTTCAGGCTTGCAGACTGAAAACCTGTCAAAAAGAACAGAACACTTACCCATTTGGGGATATGGTCTGTGAAGGAAATCAGCATGGAAAACTTAAATGATATTAGAATGATGTGTGGTGAATGCTGACTCTGCCCTGACCAAGGGTGGTAGGTAGATTGTTTTAATTGATTTTAATCGATCTGTGACAAATTGATGGCACTTTTAAGCAGACACTAAGATTCATTCACACAGTTGTTCAGTCACTCAGTCGTGTCCGACTCTGCGACCCCATGGACTGCAGCACACCAGGCTTCCCTGTCCTTCACTATTTCCAGGAGTTTGCTCAGATTCATGTCTATTGAGTCAGTAATGCCATCCAACCATCTCATCCTCTGGTGGCCCCTTCTCCTCCTGCCCTCAATCTTTCCCAGCATCAGGGTCTTTTCTAATGAGTCAGCTCTTCACATCAGGTGGCCAAAGTATTGGAACTTCAGCTTCAGCATCAGTCCTTCCAGTGAATATTCAAGGGTGATTTCCTTTAGGATCAACCGGTTTGATCTCCTTGCTGTCTAAGGGGTTCTCCAGAGTCTTCTCTAGCACAATTAGAAAGCATCAGTTCTTTAGCACTCAGCCATCTTTATGGTCTAACTCACATCCATATATGACTACTGGAAGAACCACAGCTTTGTCTATACAAACCTTTGTCAGCAAAGTGATGTCTCTGCTTTTTAATATGCTCAGTTTGTCATAGCCTTTCTTCCAAGGAGCCAGTGTCTTTTAATTTCATGGCTGCAGTCACTGTCTGCAGTGATTTTGGTATGGAGGGTACCTTCTCCACTAGACAAGTTTCTATGTTACCTATTCCTCTTCTATTAAAATACAGTTGATTACTGAACATTATGAAGGTTAGTGGGGGCTGAGCCCCAGGGAGTCAAATCCATGTATAACTTTATAGTCAGCTCTGTATCTGTAGTTCCAAATTTGTAGATTGAGTCAACCACACATTAGGTAGTGCTGTAGCTCCTATGTATATACTGAAGAAAACTCACGTGTTTCCAAGTGGACTCATGCAGTTCCAACCCATGTTGTTCAAGGGTCAACTGTATTCTTTCTCTGGGTATATTATTATAAACTAGATATAACCCAGTGAGGTTACAGAATTTACCTGAAGGCAGGGATATTTGTTTTGTTCACTGCTATATGTCCAGCTCCTAGAAGAGCGAGCGAATACTCAGATCCTGTTATTCTGACAAGTTATTGGGGTTTTTTAAGGTGACTTATTACACATGCATTTTTATCCACTGCATATAGATTTTATAAGTTTAATACTCATTTAAGGGCCCCTCCCTGTTTTTTCATGAATCTTTGACAAATATCTAACTTTTGTACAAAGAATCCATAATGGAATAAAAAAGCAAGTAAGGATTATATAGCAAGATCATTCTGAAATCATTCTTAGAAGCTGAGTCTCAGCTGCATCTTCTGTCTCTTTGTCCTTACCTGTTTGGGCACTGGCAAATAGAATACTGCTGTGATTAACACAGCAGATAGTAAAAAGTAGATTTTTTATCAAGTGAAGTATAAAAAGGACAGTGACATATTGTGGTTAAAAGTGCAACTCTCCAAACATTTGAGGTGGGCAGAGTTTTAGCATCATTCATATATTAAAGGATTTTTTTTTGAAGCGTTAATGGAACAAATAACAGCTTTAAAAAATTATTTTAAAGGGGTGTGGGGGGAGACTGAGGGGACGAATGCAGTAGCTATTAAAACCTAGGCCCTGAGTAATTAAAACAATGTGGAACAGGTACAGGAGTAACAGACCAATGGGACAGAAAACCTAGAATTTTAGATATGATTACACATAGCATCTCAAACTCATGAGGAAAAGATGAATGGTGCTGGAATAACTGGGGAATCACCGGGGGGAAAAATAGGTTGGATACTTAATTTGCACTTTATACCAGGATACACTCCAAGGAATCAAAATTTAGATCTAAAAAAATAAAACCATGAATGTTCTAGAAAACATATAGATGAACTATTGCTGTGAACAACGCATTCTTAACTATCAAAGTCCAGAAGTCACTAAAAAAATCAATAAATTAGACTGCATTAAAAAAAAAAAAAAATTCCATGACAAAACCACCATAAGCAAAGTCAGAAGATAGACAACAAATTGGGGAAAAAGTGTACAGCTTATTATAGACAGAGGATTAGTAAGGGTGTGCATGCTCAGTAGTGTTCAACTCTTTGCGACCCCATGGACTGTAGCCCACCAGACTCCTCTTCCATGAGATTTCCCAGGAAAGAATACTGAAATGGGTTGCCCTTTCCCTCTCCAAGGGATCTTCCTAACCCAGGGATTAAAATCACATCTCCTTGCATTAGCAGGTGGATTCTTTACCACTGAGCCACTTGGGAAGCCCCCAGAGGATTAATATCCCTGACAAATAAAACATTTCTAGAAATTGATAAGATCAATAGTGCAGTAGAAAAATGGGGAAAAGATACAAACACAAAAGGAAATTAAGATAAACAATAAACCTTAAACAAATGAAAGGTAGTAAGCCTTACCTGTGATAAGGAAAAAACTAAAACACACTGATACATAATTTTGCATCTTATCAGGATAGCAAAAATCCAACATTTTAATAATACTCATGTTGGTCAGGTTGTGGGCAAGCAGGCATTGTTTTAAATTGCACACGAGTATCATCTGATAACCATCTCCTGTGGAGGGCATATACTAATATCTTTCACAATTACAAATGCACATGGTCTTTGACCTAAAAATTCCATTTGCAAGAATTTAGACTACAAGTACATATTTACATATGTGTAAAATGACATATATAGAATGTCTGGAAACAATCCAAATGCCCATTAATAGACTGGCTAACTAAACAATTGTACATTCATATGTGAGGTGTGAAGTGTATGAAGTGTGAAAGTCGCTCAGTCATGTCCAACTCTTTGCAACCCCATGGACCATATAGTCCATGGAATTCTCCAGGCTAGAATACTGGAGTGGGTTGACTTTTCCTTCTCCAGGGGATCTTCCCAACCCAGGGATTGAACCCAAGGTCTCCCGTGTTGCAGGTGGATTCTTTACCAGCTGAGCCACAAGGGAAGCCCAAGAATACTGGAGTGGGTAGCCTATCCTTTCTCCAGCAGATCTTCCTGACCCAGGAATCAAACCAGAGTCTTTGCATTGCAGGTGGATTCTTTACCAACTGAGCTATGAGGGAAGCCCTGTACATTCATATAATGGAATACTAAGCAGTTACCTTAAAAAAAGAAGGGTGTTTAAGTTATCTATTGACGTGGGAAGACTACCAAGAAAAACTAAGTGAAAAAAAGCAAACAGTATGTATATACCACCACTCTTTGGGTAAAAGTGAAGGAAAAAATGAGACTTTCCATTTGTATTTGTTTGTATATGCCTTAAAAATGTATAGACGAAAATATAAGAAACCAAGAACAGAGGTTGTTTGTGGTAAGGGTGGGGGAAGCATGTGCAGTATGGAAAGTCGGGCCAAAGACAGAAAGAAGACATTCCACTGTATTGCTTTTTATATTTTTTTGGTTTTTGAACTATGTGAATGTATTAGTTATTCAAAAAATTAAATAAAATATATTTAAAAAGCTTTATGAGATTCAGTATCAGTCAAAAGATACTAAAAGCTCCCCAAGTTTTAGTTGATTGGTAATAAGCCAGTTTCTAAAATAACACAAATATACCACATTCTGAGCAGAGGCACCAGAGTAAGACTTTCTAGTTTCAAGTTCTAGTCCCACAACCTAGAATGTGACTGTGGACAAATTACTTAGCCTCTCTTCTCCTCAGTGTTCTGATTTAAAAACAGAAAAGTAATTGTACCTACCTTTTAGGGCTCCTGAGAAGATATATAACCCATGCAAAGCCCTTCAACAGTGGCTGCCAATGCTTGCAATTATTATTTTAAAAAGGAAACAATCACAGACTACTTATTTTCTCTCTTCTCTACCAATTATAACCAAATTTTCATCTCATAAAAGGAAACATTTAAAAGGGGTTTAAAAAAAAACAGGATAGGAAGATTGCAGAAACATTTACTTTAATTCACATTTTCTGTAATCTTGTGGGTACAACAGCAAATCATTTGGAATTCTGTTCAAAATCAAAGCTGCACCTGTAGATGTTACTTCAAATAGAATACACATAAACCTGGTATGTGTCTGTGTTGTTTTTGTTTTACCAAATAATTTCCATGGTACCATGCACCCAGTCTGTGTATTTTGGTGAATAGCTATGGTTTCTGCAGGTACTTCAGTTTGCAAAACTGCTGGGAGGCTTACTGTGAACTGTTCCCAAATTTCCAGATGAAGGCAATGCTGATGGAGATCAAAATAGCTGTTCTTGCTTATATACAGTGGCACCTAGGTAAAGTTGGAGAATATGGCACAGTGTTTCATAGACATACAGAGATTACAAGTATTGAACAATTCACAACGTTGAAGTGTCAAAATAAAACGTTTGACTTAGCAAATTTCAAAACTGTAAAAAAAATTCTAATATTCTGTCTGATTCTCCTCGTAATCTAAGAATCAACACAAGAGAAACATTTAAGTTTATCAGTTTTAATACAGAGTATTTCTAATTTACACAGATGTCACTTAAGAGAAAAAAAAAACTCACGCTATTGAAGGAATATGTTCTTTCTCTTCATTTTCATTACTTTATCAGCTGGTACAATCATTTCTGTCAAGTTATATTATCAAGTGCTGGATTTTTAAATTAGGTGATGAGATAAAGACAAAATGCCAAGAGGTATTGCCAGCCAAGCATTGTCAAAATGCAGTCAGTACTCTAATATCACTTCACAATAAAAGGTAGGAGTTGGAAAAAAGTTTGTATCACAGGGATCATAAAACATCACTAGGCTCACAAAACAGAGATTCCTATCACATTCATTTAAGAAATATACACATACACAAAAATGTAGGTTCCCCCCAACAATCTCATTTATGGTAAAGTTAACCAAATAGATTTCAGCTTAAGACTACTTCATTTGTTTATTTTCTTGATAGTGAAAGATTTCTTAAAACCTTTAAAAGAATTTTTTATCCTAACTAGAATTTTTAATTCCTAGAACTCACTCTAAGACACAATTTTAACTAAGCTTGAAACAAATCACAGTAAAGAAAACAAATGGAAATGACCAAAGACTTTTTTCCAGGAAATAGAACTTAAACAATAGCCTTTAACTGGGAGAATGGTGAAGTAACACTCCCAAAAAGATTTTTAAACTTATAGTAATAATAGACAAAGTGCAAAACATTCACATTTTCTTAGAAAAACACTAAGAATAATTCTTATTAATTTACCAGCAAGATTACCTAGATATTCAACTTTTTAGACAAATTTACCTTAAGGTCCCCCTTTCCCACCAGACAGTACTTGTATTCCTAAAAATGAAAACAAAAAGTGGAGGAGGGCTCCAACCAAATCAGTCTGTTTTATTCAACAAAAATATACCACCACCACCACCATCAACATGAAAACTCCAGGTCTACTAGGGTTAGAAACTGGGTAAGAAAATAACTAGTGAGCTCTTACTCCCCCCCAACCATATCCCTCCAAGGGATAGCTACACATTTTTAAAGGGGGGATGAACCAACTAAGTACAATGAACCAACTAAGTACAAATATGCCACTAAACCATCAATGAAGACATTTCAGACTTTGGCAGGATAAGATGTGGATTTAAGAGCACTTATTTACTTCATAAAAGACTGATACCCGCATTACTTCTACACAGATGCAACCTTCCAAATTAATCACATTATATATACACTAACACCTTTAACAATAATCAATATTTTAAATATTAAAGATATTTAAATCCCAGGTTTAGAAAATGATAGTTTAGGACTTATAAAGTCATCTGTTGGTACAAGTTGCAAGTTCATTTATATACAAAGAACTAAAAAAGAAAAGGTAAGGAAAAAGGAAGCTTACAGAAGTATGAACTAATTATTTAAATACCAAAGAAAATCAGGTTGAGAGAGGATTGCATAGACTGTATTCAAAAATAAAATCTTTTAAAAATGCTTACTTTAAAATAGTAAGTTTTGTGTATATAATGTTTCCAACTGGTGTTATAAATCCATATAATCTCATTCAAATTTTACCAGTATGGAAACTGTTAAGTATTTATGCCATTTTTGTTTTCTTAAACAAAAATTTCTAAAGTTGGAGTAGGGGCAAAGAGACCCAAAACCAACAGAAACTGTTTTCTAGATTCTCAGTAAAGAATCCTCGTCAGCCAGCCCACTGCAGGCCAGGAAATCTGAATGGGTAGTGTAGGGGACAGTACTTATTCACCTTTGCTGAAGGTATTTATTCACCTTTAGACCAAAACAGAACAGCAACAACAACAGCAAGTAAAAATCTTAAAACCAATGACATTGAAGTTGAAGTCTTGGGGATTCTTAAGTAACTACTGTAATTATACACTGAAAGGGTCATTCGTCACGCAGACACTTCCATATGATAGATGGTGACACACCGAGCTAGGCAAGGCTAAATACATGTAAAAATCATTGACAAATTTTTGTTACTGATACCGGCCCTAAGCATCATTTGCTCTCTAGCTCTGCTTTTCCATAACAGACTGTTAACAGTGTTACTTGGATGGAGACATATAGACATTTTTAAGTTTGACTACTGGAAATAAAGAACAGAATAAACACAAAGCCAATTCTTTGTGAATATTCTGCTGTTCAGAATATATTCAACAGATGGTAACACATGGAATTAAACACAAAATTAGTATAACTTAACATGTTTTAAAAGTATATACTTCATTTATAAATATCTCTAGTTGATAATCTATTAAGAAGCATAAATATTCAAGTGAACATTTGAATTTTCTCTTTAAGAGCTCAGGATTCTTGCCGTCTGATTAGTCTCCTTTTGCTGAAATGTCCAAGACTAAAAGGCTTCACACAGCCACTCTATGTCTCTAATTAGACACATAAAAGCCTCTATTACCTACTGTGTTGTAATAAAACTTTGAAATTCTGTAACTCTCTTATACTTGTAGAAAGCCTACAAGAGAAAAGAAAAGCATATTAGTACAGCTAATATGATGTGTACACATTTCATATTATTGATGCTGTCATATGGACTATAACTTGAAAGCAGATTGAAAATAAAATAATGTTTCACTGAACAATGAAGCTTCCATTTTTTAAAGCATATGCTATAATTATTAAAGACTGGCAAAACAGAGCTGTAGTTTGTTACTTTTGATTTAGAAGGGGCAAAGTTACTTCCTATTAGCAACAAATTCTAGATCAATGATGGGAACAGTGATATAATAATTCATTACAATAAAGAATCTCAAATCATTTACATTTGGCCTTAAAAAGTCATTTTGCACATTCCTCTGTAAATGTCCAATTCTTTCTTATTGTTCCCCAAACAATGGATTTGTTTCAACACAAACACTGATCTATTTTAACACAAAGGTACAGATTCTATTTATCTGCCTACTGTTGAATCCCTATGCCCTCCAGCCACCCATATTTATTTGTTGTTGTTAGTCACTTATTCTTGTCCAACTTTTCGATCCTGTAGACTGTAGCCCACCAGGCTCCTCTGTCCATGGAATTTCCCAGGCAAAGAATACTGGAGTGGGTTGCCATTTCCTTCTCCATGGACCCATATTTATAGTGTTCAATAAATAATTACTGGCTGACTGAATGAATAAAATACTTCTGAGCCCAAACTCAGAAAACTCTGAAATGGGAATCATTAAAAAAGAAATTCTATAAGCTCAATTATCCTTATGTATAATTCAGGTTTATACAATAAAAATCTAACATTTTTCTTTCTGTAACTTAAGATGATATAGAATACAGTACTGAGCTTTTATTTTTATTTTTTTTTTGAGCGTCTTTAAGTACATAATAAGTAATAACTTTTCTTATATTGAGACCTTAAGGTATGGTAGGCAATGTTCTGAGCCCATCACACATGTAATCTCATTAGTTGTAAACAAAACAAAACAAAAAACTCTACAAAGTAGATAAAATTAATCCTGATTTTATATTTTAAGAACACTGTGCATGCTAAGTTGCTTCCATTGTGTTGGACTCTTTGTGACCCTATGGACCACCAGGCTCTTCTGTCCAAGGTATTCTCCAGGCAAGAACACTGGAGTGAGTTGCCATGCCCTCCTCCAGGGGGTCTTCCTGACCCAGGGCTCAAAGCCGCATCTCTTAGGTCTCCTGCATTGGCAGGCAGGTTCTTTACCACTATTACCACCTGAGACGCCCATTTAGGAACCCTGAGGCTTAAATAAATCAAGTAATTTTCTCAGGGTCACTCAGCTAGTGGGTAGGATTCTAACCAGCTTATCAGATCCCAGGACCATATGGCTTCTCAAAAAAATCTATGTTCTCTATGGTCTCCAAAACATTTTCTTTATACTCTTACAAGCTGTAGATGAACAGAAAATGAATTCTTACTCAAATCCTCAGAATATTAGAGAAGTAAAAATGTTTATTAGCAGAAAATATGATTATTAAGCAAAATAAATGTGTAAAATCATATTCTGTACCTCAAAGTACCCATTAAAAAAAAAACTATCAAAATACATATGAAGATACAGTAGAGACCAAGGCCCTTAACTAAATAAAAGAGAGAGCTCAGTAAAGAGCAGCAGTTGAAAAAAGTATGCTCAAAGTCTGATTTAGATACAAAAATGGAGAGTATCAGAAAACTCAAGGTTTTATACAAGCTAACATTTTACCAGGAGAGTACAGACTCAGCAGCACTGTGTGGGACCTGAGTCTCTGTGAAGATGCATCCGAGAGCTCACACGTTATGACACAGGACAGAGTGCCCACACTCCCTGTTACTGTTCTCAGACAGACACAGCATGGCTGCATCGATCTACTGCTTCACTGGTACTTTCAGAGGGACACTAAAATATGCTGTAGGACTCAACAGGTTATTAATCCCCTCTCTATTTGTACCCAGGAAAATAAACCATTTGATAGAAATGCTGAAACTATCAAAAATTGGCTGCTAGTGTAGGAAAGACATTTGCAGAGTATTCAAAATAAAGAAAGCACATTTCCCAGCATTCTGTGGCCAGAACCAAAAACAGCGCTCATTATATGTCTCTGCCCACTAGCATTATGGACAAAGCAATGCTGCGCTGGGTGCCCTAGCTGAGGCAGAACTGCATTATATAGGTTGTTAGACCAAGAAAACTCCCAGTTCACTTAAGAACGAGTGCACAAACTCCCCAAAGTATAACAAAATAATTGTGTGGTTAGTGCAGCCAAAATCATTTACTATATAAATGAACTGATAATCAGGTGGAAGATACAATGAACAGATCTGATTAACAATTATTAATTACTTTCACATGTTTTTCTAAATTTTCTATAATGACCATGAATTACTTTAATAATTAAGGGTAGAGAAAGATGAATATTTTAAAAGAGCTTTAAAAAGCAGATGGCTGTTATTTGTTTTCCTGGGGGGATAAGGGTGATTAAATTAGGCTGTTCCTTATTTGTGTAACCATCCCACCCTGAATATCATAACCCTTAAGAAAAGAAAGGTTTCTCACATCTAGTCTAGTCGTAGAAAGAGAGACAGATTTTTAAGTACTGAGCGTATTAGAGCACTGAACACCCAGTGGTGTTTGTAAATTACCATCACCACCAGCCCTACTGCCATGGACTTCAGAGGGCTTCTTGTAATTTAAAAAGTGTCACGTGGACCCTCATTTTACCTTCATGTTAACTCCATGGGAAAGATTTTTACTTATTTATCTTCATGGTACAGAGAAAGGAAACAAACTGGAAGAAAGCAATGATGTACCTGAGCTCATGCTGCCAGTAAATGGCAGGGCCAGGATTCCAGAATGCTAATATCTGACTGAAGCCAGTATTCTCTAGAAAGCAATGAAAGGTAAAACAGCCTCTGTGGAAAATTCTGAAAGAGATGGGAATATCAGACCACCTGACCTGCCTTCTGAGAAACCTGTATGCAGGTCAAGAAGCAACAGTTAGAACTGGACATGGAACAACAGGCTGGCTCCAAATTGAGAAAGGAGTACGTCAAGGCTGTATATTGTCACCCTGCTTATTTAACTTACATGCATCATGAGAAATGCCGGGCTGGATGAAGCACAGGCTGGAATCAAGACTGCCAGGAGAAATATCAATAACCTCAGATATGCAGATAACGCCACCCTTATGGCAGAAAGTGAAAAAGAACTAAAGAGCCTTTTGATGAAAGAGAAAGAGGAGAGTGAAAAAGCTGGCTTAAAACTCAACATTCAGAAAACGAAGATCATGGCATCCAGTCCCATCACTTCATGGCAAATAGGTGGGGAAACAATGGAAACAGTGACAGACTATTTTGCGGGGCTCCAAAATCACTGCAGATGGTGACTGTAGCCATGAAATAAAAGACGCTTGCTCCTTGGAAGAAAAGCTATGACCAACCTAGACAGCATATCAAAAAGCAGAGACATTACTTTGCCAACAAGGTTCCTTCTAGTCAAAGCTATGGCTTTTCCAGTAGTCATGTACAGATGCGAGAGTTGAACTATAAAGAAAGCTGAGCACCAAATAATTGATGCTTTTGAATTGTGATGTTGGAGAAGACTCTGGAGAGTTCCCTGGACAGCAAGGAGATCAAACCAGTCAATCCTAAAGGAGATCAATCCTGAATATTCATTGGAAGGACTGATGCTGAAGCTGAAGCTCCAATACATTGGCCACCTGATGTGAAGAACTGACTCATTGGAAAAGACCCTGATGCTGGGAAAGATTGAAGGTGAGAGGAGAAGGGGATGACAGAGGATGAGATGGTTGGCTGGCATCACCAACTCAATGAACATGAGTCTGAGTAAGCTCTGGGAGTTTGGTGATGGACAGGTAAGCCTGGCTGCTGCAGTCCATGGGGTCCAAAGAGTCAGACACGACTGAGCGACTGAACTGAACTGAGCTAGAGACCTGAAGCTGGAAGGGCTGCATTTGTGAATATTCCTTATGAGACTGAGAGAAATTCTGAGGAAGTTGATATCTGGTTCTTTCTCAATTAAATTTTATTTAGATTTAAATAGATTTAAAGAAGCAGATTCTCAGCTACAGAGAACTAGTGGTGCCCAGTGGTGGAGAGGAAAGGGAAAGGGACAATACAGGGGTAACAAGTTAAAGGCACAAACTATTACACGTAAACTACAAGGGTACACTGTACAACACAGGAGTACAGCCAACATTTTATCATAACTGTAAATGGAGTTGTTGCTGTGTGTTTAGTCACTAAGTCACGTCTATCTCTTGCAACCCACGGACTGTAGCCCGCCAGGCTACTCTGTCCATGGAATTTTCCAGGCAAGAATACTGGAGTGGATTGCCATTTCCTTCTCCAGGGAATCTCCCTGACCCAGACATCGAATGCAGGTTTCCTGCATTGCAGGAGGATTCTCTACCATTTGAGCCACCAGGGAAGCCCATGAGAAGAGTTCTCACCTTCCAAAAGCATTTAAAAGAGCAACTATTTCCTGTCGAGTGAGTTGGAAGCCTTTAGATGGGCTGTTCTCTGGAAGCTTTTGGATTTCTTTTTCAGAGAATAATATCTTCAGGGCAGTTCCTAAACCCTGAGTCTAAAGAAAATAACGATAAACTTGCAATTAAATTCACATAATAATAATTGCTATAAAAGTTTAAAGAAACATTCAGTCATTGTGATGCGACGGCAGGAAATTCAAATGAACTGAACTTTTCACCAAAATATTCAACTATGCAAAATATAGTTTCTACTTCTCACATATGCATATGATAAATTTATTAAAGCTGTTAAGGAAACCTGAAAAGTTTAACACCTTTTGGATATATATCATACTATTCCAAATTACTAAAATGCCATTTTTTTAACCAAGAAAATATCACATTAGGATTAAAAGTGTTCAATATGTAACCTTGAAAGCATTCTTTCTAGCCCCTAGCAATTCAAAACTTAGAAATCATTATAAGTTCTTAGTGATACCTACACTTAATAATTTCTCAATTATTAGCACTAGAGAAAAAGAAAAATCTGATTTCAGTGTAGTCACCATTAAAAAATATTCCATCTTCTGACTTTCTATGACTTACTATCATCTTTGTAAAAAGATGATAGAAAATATCACACAAGCCTTTTTACATTGAAATATATAGGGAAATGGGCCTGCTATGCAGACTTTCCTATTTTGTGACTAGGGGACCTCCTTCTTCTGATCACTGATGCCAAGTCAGTCATTAAAATTTGATATTAAGTTTTTTATATGATTACATTTTACCTTCTAAATATGTATGTAAAATACCAATACAATCTATTTATAATCACCCAACTTCAGAAATGAAATCTGATATTGTACCAACAGAAACAGATATAATAAAACCAAAATCATTAACCTAGAATAACAGAAAAAACAACCTTATACACATACATATAACACACTAATTTTTTTCATAAATAAAATAGCAAAACCACACTTTGGATCTCTAATTCAATGAACAATGAGGACATTTTAACAAAAACTTTCAACTTCTCAGTGCAGAAATTTAAGGTTAGTAATTGTTTCAGAACAGAAAACAACACACAAACCTGTAACTTCCCCCATAATCTGCATTTGTCACATCCCACGCAGTCCATTATACGGGAGATATTCTTGAAATGTAACCGAAATTCCTCCTAATGTGCAGAAAATATTTTCATTCTAATTAGACTTTAAAAATTAAACTGCATTTATCTGAATTCTAAAAACATTTTGAAGCTTATTAATGAATGAGTTGTGTTTTTCAACAATGAAGAAAATCATCTGGATTTGTACAGCATAGCATGCATATGAAATAGCTAACATTAATAGCATTTTATAAAATTCACTCCACATATTAATTCAACCAATTTTTTAATGAGAAGCTACTCCATGCAAAGCACCAACATGTTCACTGTGGGGGACACGAGTAAATCATGCATGGTTTTTACTCTGAAGGAGCTTAACTGCTGCTTCCATTTGATATCTACATACAACCAGTGACAAATACATATCTACATTATGCTTTATTTATTTTGGATGCGCTGCTTTGTATAAGTGTAAATCAGAAAGCTAGTCCTGGAACAGTGATCAATTCCCACATCTCTCCTTAGGACGACCCCATATTTGCGCATGTGCTCTGTCAGCATGGATGGCCACAGCGTGTGGTCTCGCAGTCCCCCACATTCGCTAAGGCTGCTTCTCCAGGGACACTCACGTACTGGATCCTTGAATGGTGCTGTGTTAGTTCCCCACACAATTAGGTAACTCTTCTGCCTGTGATCTGTGCATGGGTTTCTGTGACACTGTCAGTCTCAGCTTCTCTGAGAACAATACTAACTAAGAGAAAGTTTCCTCATCCTTTTCATTGGGCAAATGTAGAAAATAAACATCATTTTATTGTACTGAGGTAAACGTTTCATTGCAAAGGGCTGGAGTGAGTCACCTGAAGACTCTGGCCCAGCGCTGCTGCCCAAAGTGTTTGGAGGAATCTGTAGCTTGGCCAAAAGAAAGACAATAGAAACATCCAAAAACTCCCTTGTGCTCCATTCTCATAGAATTCACATGCTTTGGAGCAGATGGAAAAATGGATTTAAATTCTCCTTTATATAACTTTGAAAAGTAGCAAACCAAATTTCCAGCATTTTACACTTTAAAAGCTAGTTGTGAAATTTTAGTCTGGTCTCAGTCTTACCTTCCTCATCTATAAAAAAAGATACATAATTATAGTTGTCTTGATCAAAAGTATAAAATTTATATAAACACTTATAAAGTAGGAAGCATTACAAAAATGAATTAACATTATGTTAAATACCATAATACTAATATACCTCTAAAACCATAAATCAAAACAACCTTCCAAAACTAAAATACAGTGTGGCTAAACTACTTCATTTCAGAAATACTAAGCAACACTGACTAATTTATTCATTCTTGTAGCATGTCTACATCTAAAATATCCTGGGGCCAAATATGTTTCAGAATTCATAATTTTTCAGATTTTAGAAATAAAGTACATAACACTGTTTATTATGAAACACCCCACTGGAGTATATGGCAACACCTTATAATCAAATATATGATTGTTTTTGTAGCAAAATGTAATAATAGTCATACAAAGCAGAATTTTTTAAAAAAACACTGTAACTATCTTTACATCAGTTCAGGTTAGACTTCCTTGGTGGCTCAGACGGTATAGTTCAGGTTAGACTTCCCTGGTGGCTCAGACAGTAAAGCATCTGCCTACAATGACGGAGACCCAGGCTCAATCCCTAGGTCAGGAAGATCTCCTGCAGAAGGAAATGGCAACCCACTCCAGTATTCTTGCCTGGAAAATCCCATGGACGGAGGAACCTGGTAGGCTACAGTCCATGGGGTGGCAAAAAGTTGCAGACAACTGAGCAACTTCACTTTCACTAACTATCTTTACATCAGTTCAGGTTAGGTTTTGCTAACAAACTAATTTGCACCAAACATAGGAAAAATGTTCCAGTGGTTGGAGCTTTTGGATTTCAGAACTGTATATAAAAAAGTATAGAGCTGTAGGAGAAGACTATTTGCCAGTCAATTTCAAATACTTTTATCAAACTGTAAAGGTATAATGTATTCCTTAATTACTGTAAGCCCGTGGTCCCCAACCTTTTAGGCACTAGGGACCGGTTTCATGGAAGATAATTCTTCCATGAACAGGGAGGGGGGATGGTTTCAGGATGATTCAAACACATTACATTTATTGTGCACTTTATTTCATCAGTTCCACCTCAGATCATCAAGCATTAGATCCGGGAGACTGGGGCCCTCTGCTGTAAGCAAATGAAAATGAAGTGCTCCTAATGTGAAGTTTCATAATGTTCCTAAAATATAGTCTCTTTCTGATATCCCAAGTCAACGATAATTTTTGCCTTATATGTTAGTCCATAAGTACAAAAACATAATAGTTTGAAAAACTGTAATAGTTCATAAGATAAGCTTTTGAAAATATGCTATTACTATCTTCTAAGTGGCTAACAGTGCATGATTGCTTTTAAGATGCATCAAAACGACAAGAAAGAAAAGAAAGAAAACTTCCTCTCAAAATAATGTCTTTTAAAAGGACAATTACAAAGGTGTCATTAGAGCTACAACTGAAGATTCACTAACCAGGGGGGCAAACTAGAGAGAAAAAAGGAATTGAGAGGAGTTTTTTGTATCATTTACGGTAAAATCTAATCAGACCAACCAGACTGAGAACTGGGAAAGGAAGTTTAGAGGAAAAATATTAAAACACAACCAGTCAGCTGCTCTCCACTCTTCCCACCAATCAAGAACTTTTTACCTTTAACGACTTGGCCCCCTTTTTGTCACCTGCAAACATGGATTTCTCATCAAAGTGCATGGGAAAGGACCTGATGAAATGAAAATATTATAAGTTACAGATGAAAAATTCAAGTTCTGGTAGAATTTTCTATCCCTACAAATATTTAAAATTCATAATTTACTCATGTGTAAGGTTTGGGTAACATGAGAAGGTGGCAATAGTTTACACATAACTATTTGGTAAAAGAGAGCTTTGTAATTTGTAAGACTGTAAGGTTTTGAAGAAATTTTGACAGAAATAACCTAAAAACTTAATAACAATTTATGTGAAAAATGTAAAACATTGTTAGCATTTCAAAAAATGTAATGCACTATTTACCTTAAGCATTTTTTAACCCAGCTTTCCTCCATGCTCATTTTAACAATCAGTAAACTGCAATTTCATAGACCCAGGATATTTTTTTTAAGGTTAAACTGTAGAATGTAAAGCTAATGTTCTCTTAGGTAATCTATCCTTATGCTAACACATATTACCATGAATTTAAATAGCAACTGGAAGAAAACAAACACTAAAATAACATTAAATTTTGGCACTACATAAAATTTAAAGTTATATTTAACAATACAGCCTATTCTCAAGTGTGAAAGTTTATGCAATAAAACTTTTCGGTTAACATTTTTAGAAAAAAATTTTAAAACGCTGCCATCCAATGGAACCCTGTCCTTCTCAGTTCTAATTCTCCCTTTTCCTAACCAGCTTTCAGGAGTCAGTTTTTGTTGTATTTCAAGAACTACCTCATCCAATTATAGAGTGGAGAATTTCAGATCACTGATAATTCAAGTCTTACTTTGTATCTTGAAAGATATTCAGTAGAAGGGTTTTTGTGTCAGCATCTTCTTGCACATTTCCAGTGTAAAGGTCGACAATTGAGCGCTCAAAGTATGGGGCCACTTTCGATAAAGCGCGAAGCTCAATTAAATATAGGAAGTACAGATTCTTTAGCCTTCTTGGGCCTTCTCCCTTGGTCTCCACAGGGTCGAATCGGCGTTTAAATTCTTTTATGTTAGGTCCCCAGCTAGGTTTACCCCAGGTTTCTAAAAAAGAAATATATTATGTACTTTTAATAAGTAGGATTTTTTTTCTCTAGAGAATATATTCTTTTCCCCAACAATTTTTATGCTAATAGAAAAAATGTGATTACCTTCCAAAAGATAATTTGCACACAGATGTAAATTAATACTAGCATGAAGTCCCGATATAAGCTTATAGAAGACTCTTTTCTCCAGACACAAACCTAGTCAGAAAAATATTGAAAAAGAAATTACATCCATTTAGATAACAGAAATACTGAATCAAGAGGATTAGGTATGCAGGCTTATTTTTAAAGTTAAGATTCAAGAACATTAAAAACAAATCAAGGAACAATATGAAATAATTAGTTTGAGATCCTCTCACTAGCAGATAAAATAAGATTTTGACTTCAGGAGGTAACCGAATATGATAACTTAATGCAGAATAAGATACAAATGTCTGGACTTCTGAAGGTCCAAACACTCGAGCAGATGCATTTGGTTAAGTCCACATGTTACCCAGAAGGCAACAGCACAGATACTCTGTGGTTTAGGCTAAACTAAAGCAGACATAAAGTCACTGCTTTGGCTTAACAATAGCTGTTTCTCCTTTTCCCTTCCCTACAGATGTCTTATTTGAACCTACTTGATAGTGGAGGAAGAAGAAACTGAAACTGAATTCTCTCCTTCTTCTAGACTATTATTATTTATTTTTGAAGTCAGGCCCTCAGCAGTGAAAGCGGGGAACCCTAACCAATGGACCACGAGGGAATTCCCCTTCTTCTAGATTCTTTACTGTGTCTTATTAATCCTTTGTCCTGGATTTCTCTACTTAACTACATGTTCTGCTTCTCAGGAGCCCAGACCTAGAAGACAGACATCCAGCCAATAGAAAAATGTGTGCTATTTACTCTTTGAGTAAAACCATATCAAGATGGAGTTTAGGACTGTGATGGAAGTTTATCTTATGTAGCCTTCTTAAGCCCCATAGGCTTTTGCTCAAAACAGAGGTCAAGATAATTTCATCATCGTATCCTACCCCTGCCTCCATTTAAAAATATTTTCTCTTATTATAAGAGTGAATGTGAATGTGAAGTATATTGTGAATGTACTTAATGCTATTAAGTAAAATTTGAAATGCCCAGGAAAGTAAATTTTATACTGTATTTTCCACAATAAAAAAGGAACAATATTTTTAGAAAATATTCTTTATAGAAAAATTTAAAAACAAAAATGCAAAAACCAAGTCTTTAAGAATCCACCAGATCCAGAACAATGAGCTTTTTCCCTTTTCTACCACTTAACAGAGTTATGTCTTTTTTTGCCTTTTTTTTTTCACTTTCCCCATGGGGAAAAATGGGCTCCAATAGTGGAAACTAAGAAATAATCTTGTTTATATGCTGAAGGCTTTTTAAGACATTAAGAGTATGTATGTGGCTTACTTTGCATCTTCTTAGGATCTTTTAGATCTTCAATTTACTTTCCCTTTGTGTTCTACAACAGATGGCTCTGAATCAAATAGCTTCTAATAGGAAAAAATAATTATTTTGAGATCTCATTCCCTAATTCAGAATTCTTCTTAGAATATTCTCATCTCATCTCATGGATAGAGTGTGTGTGCATGCTAAGTCGCTTCAGTTGTGTCCAACTCTTTGCAACCCTATGGACTATAACATACGAGGCTCCTCTGTCCATGGGATTCTCCAGCTAAGAATACTGGAGTGGGTTGCCATGCCCTCCTCCAGGGGATCTTCCTGACCTAGGGATCGAACCTCGTCTCCTGCGATGGCATGCAGTTCTTAGCGCCACCTGGGAAACCCCATTGATAAAGGTAGAAATTAAATTCTATTTTGTGGTTTCTTCATAATAAAAAAAAATTAAATGCAGCATTTACCTCTTAAAAAAAAAGCATATGGCCAAGTTTATGGTAACAAGGGATATAAACAATATGAATAACTTTGATAAAACATTAGGTACTAAATTCTCCTGTAGTAAAACTTTTAATCAAATCTGTCACCAAGTAGCAAAATGATCAGATTTGAGGTTCACTTTTTCTTCCTTTCAACCTAAGCAGTAAAATATCTAAAGATAAGAGAATGGAAAATAAGCAAAGCAAAGCTCATGAAAATTCATATGCCTAAAAATGAGAGAGGCAATTCAAATTTGCAAAGTCCACAGAGCTCCTTACCTAAAACAGGGATGGGTAGTAAGTGGGAAGGAAGGAAGAAAAATCTATACTTCCATAAACTGAAAATCAGGCAACTTCAAGAAAAATCTTATCAATAAAAGATGCCAAGTGAATGCACCAAGAAGATATACAATACTCTTAGCAGCAAAGTGCTGGAGAGCTGACCCCCACCTGCAGTCTGCTGCCAGGCCAATGCCTAGCAAATCCAGCTGCTGACTTTAGAAAGTGGTTCTCCTCTTTCTCTTCTGGATTTAATTTCATTCAAATTCATTTTCACTAACCAAACTATAGGACAACAATATATAATTTTTTTCTCACAAAAGGGCTAGATTTACTGCAATACTATTATTTGGCATTTGTACATTGCTTAGTGATTCTCAAAGCAGTTTTCACAGGCATCATCTACACTCACACTGTAGGTAAGTTGGATGGCTACTGCCGCTCTCGTGCCCCAGATCAGCAACCTGAATCTCAGAGAAATTGAGTCAGTTGCCTATAAATGGGGGTGCTCACTGAACCATGTATCAATGGACTTCCATCAATAGGATACTAGGAGATTCTGGGGTACAGAGTATATATCCCAGAATTTGACACTGCCCATAAATTTCACTCTTATCCTCCATTATCAATATGCAGAGTCTTTGCCCACCTCTTTTAAACTAAATACTATTTTTTGCACTTTGTACTTTTAGAATAAAGCTAATTAAACAAAGCTAAGCATCTTTTCCCACATTGGCCATTTGTCAGTGTAATTCCTAGCAGTATTTGCACATCGAAAATAATTCATTAAAAAGACAGAGAAATCTCATTCATAATATAACATTACTAACAAACATAAGAATCTAGTATATTGGGATCTATATTACTTTATTCTTTAGTTTAGACTCTATGTTTAAACATGTTTAAAATCTTCTGAATTCAAATTCATCTTCCCTTAATTTCATATACCAAAAAACCCACTTTCTTTCAAAAAGAATGTCTCTACTTAACAAACCAGACTTGCATAATGCTTCCTAGAAAAGTAGTTTGGATGAATATTACATACAGAATGGAAATAAGACTGGGAACCAGTTATGAAAATGTGATGACCATATCTGCCCTGTGTATTTCCGTAACACTGGTTTTTAGCTGACCAATATCCTCAACATTTTCAAATTTTATCCTGAACTACAATAACATAAAACCTGTTATTTTCTTTCAAACACTGTCAAGATTAGTTGTCTAGGTAATGAATCCTAAAACTTACAAATATATATTAAACAAATCTTTCTGTAAGATGCTAATACGTTTAAAATGCAGACATTAGGTTACCTTCTAGCCATGTGTAGAATGATTCTCCTAAAAAACAAAGCAAAAACAATAAAAATTATATATACATATTTACTTAAAGGCTTAAATATCCATAAGGTTGAAGAGAAATAATCTTAAGTTTGCCTTTGATGATAACAACCAAAGCACTGTTCAAAACTTCCAGAAAAAAACAATTACAATACAAAAATCAAATTACTAATTATCCTATTTTTCCTGAACCAGTAAAGCTACATATACTTCCTTAATTATCTAAAAATACTAAGTTTCAAGGGATAATAAAAAAAGTTCTCTAGTTTTCAAGATAATTCTTCAGAAAAGTTGGTGACCAGAATATGAAGGGACCTTACGCCGTGTACTGTGTGTACCATGCTGAAAGAACTCACTCTAGCCCACTGTTGTTCTGAGTGAAGAGGAAAGTGGCAGTCAGTAAGGATAAAAATAGTTAATAGACTTCCTAAGTTACCCATCCTTATTTTAATTGTTCAAAGCAAAGCATGAGGATGAAAACTCAACACACAGATGGCTGAGCAAGGAGTATAGGGGATAAATTAAGATGGTGGGGAATTACTTTGTCTCCTGAGTCATTACCCTTTGCAACAACACAAATACCTTCCTAGAGATTCAATCATTCAACATGCTCTTACTTAGATGATACTTTTACAAAAGGATCATTCATTATCTCACTCATTTATTCCGAAAGCCCCAACAGTTAATAGCGAAAGTCTAGCTTCCAAGGTCCTCAACAATCTGTCCTCTACTTATCTTTCTAATTTAAACTACCCCATGTGAAGTCTTTCCAACTGCTAACAGGGTCTCCCAAAACATGCCTTGGTTTTTCCTTTTTCAACTCCTTGGTCCATGCTGTCATTCAAGAAGCACATACTATCCAATTCTACTGGCTTAAATCGGTCCATTATTTGTGCATCTCAAATGCCACCTTTCCCAGTAATATTCTAAGTGAGATAGGATCTATTTCACCTCTGAACAAACTACTACACCACTTACTGTCTGTACTATGTATGTAATAATTCTTTATCATCTCTTATGAACAGTGCTTATCATTCCTACTGTACATATTTTTAGCTCCTAGAGGAAAGATATGTTTTATACATCTTTCCATCCTATACAATGTGTACAATGCTCATCACGGTGCCCTTGAACACAGCTAAGTAACTATTCATTTGAAACATTTATGTTGGCTGTTTTGGAGGCATGTTATAACTGATATTCATTTAGAAATCTGGAATAACCTACTGTTGACAAATTATCATTCATCAGATTAAGTGTAATAATGATGACTGAGGTTATGCATTACAAAATCAATAAGAAAATAAATCACAAGACAAATATCTGGTAAAACTATTTTAATTTCCCTCCATTTCTTTAGAACATATTCAAGTAGATCACAATAACCAAAAAATAGGGGAACTTGGAATGTGATCCTGTTTCTATACTAAACATGTAAGTAGAATGGTTGTTACACTGTTTTTAACATAGGGTAACTTTGAATTATATATATTAAAAAAACCTCTCATTTATTTTGTTGCCATTGATTGCTAATTATTTTCTGAAAAAAAATAGGATAAATACTTTTGAATTTAAAACAGGAAAAAATCAAATTTTTATCATTAAAGACATTTCTTCTACACTTGAAGCAAACATAAAATGAGAGTTTTAACTCACCATCATCTTCTCCTGAAAGATAAAATAAACAGATAGGATATCAGAAAATGTCTTTCACAGTTCAGATTCCAATCCTATTTATTTTAATATGTGATTAAAACTTACTGTGTGTTAAACTATTAATCATACCATTAACGGTTGGCTTGTAGTTATCCTACAAATAAGACTTCTTAATAAGAATAAAAGCCAAACAGCACAAGATTTTCATATATGTTTTATGCAATAAATAGTATCAGCACGTAATCATAAAACCCACTAGTTTCAATAATTCACAAATATACAAAGTTACTCCTTTAATTGTTATGCATACAAATCTTTCTGAACATGTGTTTTCAGACTGGAGCACTCTTCTTTCTTAATTTACTGCTCCTCAGCACAGTCATCTGAATAAAAGCCCTTCCCAAACTGTGGTCAATGAAAGCATCCTTGCAGGTGCTGTGGGACTGCCCAGACATGGGGAAGAGGCCAGAAGGCTGGACTATCGGGCTCCACAGCAGCCCTGCCTTTACTGGCTTTACATGTGGAATTCTGACGTAAGATTTCATTTTTGAAGAAAAGTTCTGTTGCACAAAAACTGTTCAAAAGCTAGTTGTAGAAGCCCAGCTGTTATACTCAGGAATAGCGTGGAAGACACATAGTTAAGAATATTAAATAGCTGTTCATCAACAATTCACAGTTTGAGTGAAGAAAGCTCATCAACAGCATTAGCAAGAGCTGTTCCATTACTTCCTAGGGCACCACCATCACCTGGGACCCATTCTCTCCCTTACCCAGTCTTTTGTCTCCCTCTTCTGCACTTGTTTTCTCTTTTCTACTCCTCTTTCCTCCCTCTACCTTTTTCTCTGAGCACTTTCCTTCCTCTCCTCATCTCTCCTACAGTTTCAAGTCTTAGTTTATCATAATATGGAAGTGAAGTGTTTCTTAGGATTGGATGCTTTTATTAAATGAACAACTGTACTCTCTGCTTTACAAGTGATCACATGGTCTTCCTTGGTGGCTCAGTGGTAAGAAATCTGCCTGCCAGTGCAGGAGACATGGGTTTGATCCCTGATCTGGGAAGATTCCACAGACATGGAGCAACTAAGCCTGTGTGCCACAACTGTTGAGCCTGTGCTCTAAAGGCCGGGAGCCAAACCTACTAAGCCCTCGAAACACAACTACTGAAGCCCGAGCACCCTAGAGCCTGTGCTCTGCAACAAGAGAAACCTAAGAACCACAGCTAGAGAGTAGCCCCTGCTTGCTGCAACTACAGAAAAGCCTGCACAGCAATGAAAACCCTGCACAGCCAAAAAAAAAAAAAAGAGTAAGTTATCATAGAAGAGGTCTGGAAGGATTCCTTCCAAACTGTACTATGGAAGAGAAAAAGTGTGGAGGCAGGTAGGAATGGGGGGGGGGGGGAATGTCCTCTTTTTACTTTATGTTATTTTTGTATTGTTTCAATTTTCATAAAATCTTCTACAATAGAAACATTTAAGTTGAAAATAGAAAAGCTATGAGGTAAAAGTAGTAAAAAGAGAGAAAGGGTAGGAAGCCATCCACATCGTCTTCATATTCCAATTACCTGTTCAGGCAGTTTCAGAATGAATTTGGGAAGACTATATGCCACACTGTGACACAGCGCACATCTGAGAGCAGTTCATTCATTCCACCTTCCCAAATCTCTCTGGTTTTGAGAAATGCCTAAAAAGATAAATCTAGACCAGGAAATTCAAGTTCCTAAATCAATCCTGGTCTAAAGAAAGCATTAGAATGTCAATCACAGGCTGGACTGCTCCCAGGGTTTGGGTCCTCGTTGAGAACAGATTGAAGATATGCCTAATAATTTTATACTGAATAACCTCCAACTGTGTACGATAATGCTGTCGCATGGAACTATAATACCAGCCATGTATATGATTAAAAGTTTTTTCTAATAAAAATGTAATGTTTTCTCATATCCACATTTTGAAAAGTAAATGGTATACATGCATTACAGTACATCAACAATTCACTTTGTGATGCAAGAGTTAAAGTGGTTCTACCAAAACAATAAGATTCTATTTAAGGGCAAAAATATTTTATACTGCTTTAGTTTTTTAATTTAAATCAACTAAAATTACATAAAATGGGAAATTTAGTTTCACACAAGCCACATTTTCTGTGCTCAATAGCCTGATGTGGCAAGTGGCAACCTAACTTTTTGGTACTTCTCTGCATCCTTCTGACTCAGAGTGTTGTGCACAGATCAGCACGTGGGCATCACCTGGGCGCCTCACCCAAGACCTACAGAATCAGAACCTGGTATTTAACAAGGCTCCCAGGTGATCTGTATGCACACTGAAGTCTGAAAAGCACAGGAGGAGCCACTGGTTCTCAAACTTGGCTGCATACTAGAATCATCTAGAAAGCTTTAAAATCACCAATACCTGGATCCTAATTCCAAAGATTCTGACAACTGGTATGGGATAAGGCCCAGACATCCAGATTTTCAGGAGTTCCCCAGAACCTCTAATATATATGGATTACTCATATTTCTAATTTATTTTATATAAAGCTCCTAGTTTAGGACCTGGCACATATCAAGCAGTCAATAAAGGACAGTAATTATAAAAAAACATGTGGAAATTTTGACACAACTAAGAACTAAGCTTATTCTTTTAATCATTCAAATTAGCAAATATACAAAATAGCTGAAAATTTTCTCAATACATAGTTACAAAGGTATTTTGTAAACAATATCCAAAAACATGAAAATGTATGAGACACCCACCTCGGCTGGGTGCCAGAGGATTTAAAGGACGATAAACAGATCGAGGCCTGAAAAAGAAAAGTACAAAATTCAGACGTAAAATGGTTTGACATTTTGATGTAATTTTTTCCAAAGGAAACAAATATTCCCTTTCTTCCACCTTCCCTCTAGTCAATCCTCCTCCTTCCCCTACCCCCTCCAGTTACTTGAAACAGTTCTCTTCATAGATGCTGTTCCACACTCTCCATGCAGAGGACCCTTTATAGCCAGTGTAACGCTCGGGATTCAGCAGCAGGTCTACATACTGAGCAGCTGGAGATCTCTCATCTGAACAAGAAACAATTCATAAAACCATCTACATGTCACCATCTATGCTAAATTTACCATTACAAAGCAAACAGGGCTACACAAAAGTTAGAGAAATACTGCACTTTCAAGTCATCTCCCAGTTAAAAGGTAGAGTGGTTAGCACACTTGTGACTGTCCTTGACCCAGGATTTATAATAACTTGAACTTAAGAAAGGAAAAATAACCTCTCTCTTTCTTTTGGACGCTCAGTGCTCTTTTAAGTAACATAACATCCCTTACCTTAATTAGAGGCATTAATTACTTCTCAAGTTTAAACCAAGACTAAAAAGATCTAACCAAATCATAACCTGTTTTAATATTTCATGTGTTTGCCCCCCTCCATGTATACAGCTACCTAAACACATACTTGAGACATGTTAGTACATATTATATTAAAAAAGATCTCTCTGTTACTCTCTGCTTGGATTTAAGAAGTAAATGGTACAATAACTTTGAGATTCAAATTTGATCACTCAGAGTTACACCATGTTCTAGTTAAAAAAAGAAGTTACAAATTTATTGTTAATGTTAATATATTATTTAACATATTAAGTGGTTAACATACTGGTTAGTAGGCACAACTTCAAGAACTTATTAGCACATTTAAAATTAAATAATGATTTCTATGTTGAAACCCAAATAAGTATTTACTAGATCTCTACTATTTGGACAATATTTTGAGAGAGATCTCTGGGGGATACAAAAGATAAAAGGAAAAATCATCTTAATTATTGAGGTTCATATTTTGGGTAGAAAAGGGAAGTACAGGTTTTCTTACCTATACAAAAATTATAATGACTATGCTTCACAAATCTAATAATACTTATAGGCTGAAGTGCTATGTATGTTGACACAGATGTATTCTTTTATTTATATGCTTCCTACTTTTTGGTGTCATGGTATTAATCAATAATATTAATATATAGTCACCTGACTTGAAATAAGACCAAATATGGTCATTAAAATATAATCCCTCTTAGTTTCATTACCTGTCAGTCAAAAATATTCACTGGCCATTCAATGACCATAGATTAAGATTATCCACAATCCTAAAGGGAAAAAAGAGCATCCTGACACATGTCTTCTGAGAACTACCTGGTATTTTTGTGATGCAGGAAGAGTACAAAGATAATTTCAACTTCCCATTAGTAAACGAGTGGTATCTCACAGATGATGGAAACATGATTTTAAAGAATACTGGCTCTATTTCTAGCACTAACATTATAAAGATACTCCACTATGTAAATTAAGGCATAGAAAACAGTTTGTTTGTAAATGGAAGAACAGAAACTGTCTAAAGACATTTCTTAATCAAGACTTAAGACTGATTAATTTTAAAATTTTTAATTAACAAATTAAAATTTAAATAATTAAGTTAATGAATTTTACAGTAAAATTTTAAAAGCTTTATAATAACTAATTTCTGTTAATTATTTTAAATTTCTTTGAGCCATTCTTAGTTCATCCTATAAAACTGAGTTATGTATATGAACTTAAATATTAAATTAATATCATAAATATATACTCATATACATATATGTCCATATGTATAAAGTACATGTGTGCACACACATAAGCCTACACTTACATAGAGTCATCTATGAATGTGCAGATTGAATTAGTATCACCCTTTTCACCCAATTAAACCAACTAAACAGTAAAGAAAAAAAACCTTGGATTCAGATATTAAAGTATATGGATTTAACGTATACTTCAAGGGAGTAGAAAGTCATATGAGCAAAATCAATTATACAGGTTTTAAAATTAAGTAAAACTTACATTCTTCATGTTCTTAATGTGTATTCCTTTAACTCAACCACAAGTTGTTTTAAAAAATTTAATACTTTTTCAAATCATGAAAAAGGTGGATTTTGTTAACCTACAGAAAGTGTTAGCAAACTAAGGCCCACAAGTCAAGTCTGGTCTGCTATGTATTTTTGTAAAGAAAGTTTTATGGGAACACAAGTCTTGTTCATTTGCCTACGTGCTGCTTTCACACTATTATGGCAGACTTGAGCAGTTACAATTGAGACCATGTAAACTATGGTCTATCTAATATATATAATATTTATGGTCTATCTAAAATATTTACTATCTGCCCATTTACAAAAGAAAAAGTCTGTCAACTCCTGACCTATACTGACAATAATTTCATGACATCCAGAATGAAGAACATATGTGGGAAAAAGCACACACAGGTTGAGGTCCCCTACAAAACACACCCATTCTTACTCCTGGGGTCACCTGTGACATGATGTTAACTAATTTGTTCCTAAACCATAATTTCTTTTCATTTGTACAACTATCGTTCATTCAGATAGTTCTCTTGGATCCCTAATAAATCCTCCCCTCAAAGAGTTTTCTCTTCTTCCTCCCTCTACAAACCTACTCCAAAGATATTCCTTCTTTTTGACTGTTCTAATAATTACCTAAGGATTCAAAGAATTTCTATTGAGTCTAAATATCTAATTCTGTAAATCTGTCAACTTGAACTAATATTTCTTCTTCCTCCTCAAGTACCCCTTTTATCTGATTGAATTTTCCTTTCACTGCTTTAATTTAGTATTAGTGTTTTGAGGCCACATTGCATTCTCTAGCTCTCCTGACCCAGTATCTCTTAAAATGTAACGGTTGCACAGGCCAACTTAATATGCAGGCTTTTTGCTTATGGACACAGATCAGAAATATTAGGTTACAGACTCAGGACTAAGCCCACAATCTTCTATCTCTGAAGCTACCCCAAACTGCAATTTACTATTAAAACATAATTTCCTCACTCAAGGAGAAACTATCATTTATAAAGCACCCAAGTAATTTTGATACACAGCCAGATTTAGAAATTCCTGTTTCAAGCAGTATTTTTAACATATCAATGAACCTGCTGAAAGGGGAAAAATAAAAAAGTAAAAATCTATCACATTATTTATGAACCAACTAGCACTTCCTTGTGGCTCAAAAGGTAAAGAATCTGCCTGCAATGCAGGAGATCTGGGTTTGATCCCTGGGTTGGGAAGATCCTCTGGAGAAGGGAATGGCAACCCACTCCAGAATTCTTGCCTGGAGAATCCCATGGACAGAGGAGCCTGGCGAGCTACAGTGTGTGGGTTCACAAAGAGTCGGACACGAACCAACTACTTCAATCAACAGGTATTTATTGGGAATGAACCATGGCCAGGCAGTGTTCTAGGCACTAGGGACACAGTTATGAACAAAAAGACAAAGTCCTTGCCCTCAAGTAGCTCACAGTCTAGCTGAAGACAGACAATAAACAGTTAAAAAATGTCTCACACATAGCTCTTAGTGCTCTGAGAGCAGGCAGCAGTGCACAGAGACAGGGAAAGTGGTTGCTATTTTATGACAGCAGGTTCTCTAATGAGGTGACATTTGAGCAGAAACCTGAGGCAAAGGAAGCAGCAAGCCATGCATAAAAAACAATAACAAAAAATAAATAAATAGAGGTAGGGAGAGCAGCCTACCTTAAACCACTAAATTATTTAAAAACCTATTATTTGATCTATAAGGATCGTCTTCCTTTCAAACAAGAACAAAGCCAAAAACAAATCAGCAGATAACAGGGGTGTTTGGCTATATTCCAATACACTGGGGTGAACATTCTTTAGATTTTTTGCTTTAATGATTTAGATTATTGAAATAACAATGATACCACAGCTTCTCTGATGGTATTTTAATTGTAGGTGAAAAATCTTTGGGACACACATGAACATTATTACCCAGAAGAAGTGGTAATCCAACTAGTAGCATGGTTTCACATGTTTAAGACCTACACAAACTATAAAAACTACCAGTTATTTTAATTATGTAATCCTAAAATTTTTTAAAGATGATTTTATGTAGGTAGCCATGTGAATGCTTACCCAGGTATAGTGACTTGCTTTGATGAAACCTTTGCCAATTCTAAATATCATAACAGGGGTATTTTATGAATTTGCCTATCACTATATCCAAAAAAACTTTGTTCAGATTTCTTAACAATTTCCTTGCTGAAACCATATAAACCATGGTAATAACACTCCCTCTCCCAGTGTCTCCTCACTTTACCATAATATTGGAGAAGTGCCCTGTAAGTATCCCATTACAGACTGGATTAACAGCACAATTCTACATATGAATCTTTAAAAAATTTTTAGAAAGCAGACCACTTTAGATGCTTTAAAAATTCAGAAGAACTTCTGCTGCCTGTTAATTATGTGTGCTTGAACCTCAAATCCTTTTCCACCTCAAAAAATATAACAATACCAAGGTAAAAGGTAAAGAGAGGCTGAATGAATTGTCCTAAGCCTATGCAACACAATTATTGGGAGTATTCTCCTGTGGACAAAAGATCTGGAGACACGTCAATTATCTTCTGCTGAAAGAAATGATAGTTACTATTGAACCGTGGCCTGGCTTTATTCCATTCCAAACAGGGCTGTGGGGATCAAGTTAGAATCCTCTCCAATATTGGAAGGTGTCTTTATGTTAGTTTGTTGAGACCTCCAACTAATTTCATTGTGAACATTTCTATAATATGGTCACAGACCTATAACTAAGTGGCTTGAATTAGAGGTCCATAGGAGATGGGGGTGTCACAATGGAAAGAAGACATGTGTGGGAATGAGATCTAGGATTGAATCCTGTCTCAGCCTCTTGCTACTCTGTGATCTTGGGCAAGTTTTTAGTCTTTTTGAGACTCAGTTTCCTCAGATATAAAATAATACACACCTATCAGTGTAGTTGTAAAGCTAAGAAATGATGAACTTAAGGCACTTAGTACAAGGCCTGGAACACCAGTTCTTAATAAATACTATTATGAATAATAAGATGCACATATAACATCCTGTGTATTATAGCTGTAACTTTGACTGTATTTTCACTGATTTAAGTATCTTAAAAGGGTTAAAGTTAAAATAATGTAATTACAACAGTTTATTTTATTACCATCAAGTTCACAAAAGTGATCCTGTGAATCATCATATCTTGCCCAGTCAATGAAAGCTTCTTTGCTTTGATTACTAGGGGAAGGAGGAATAAAAGAGAAAAAGGATTAAATTTGGAGTTGAAAAATTTGACACTGTATTCTAGTGTATTAAAAATGGATAATCTGAGATCACTTCTTCATTAATTAGATGGCATTACAAATTCAGTTAGTGGTCACATGAAGCAATGATTAAAACAAGTGATATGAAAGAGAGATTAATTTCCATGAGTGATTTTCATTTCTTAACTACATTAAAACTATTTTAGGCCTAGTTCAATGATAATTACTTAGACCAGAAAACTAATTTACAAATATGTATAAGATGCAATTAAACACAAAACTCAAGCTGGTCTTTTCAGTTGACTTAGAAACAAAGTAAATATGTATTATTTTTTCCTAAGTAGGAATTAAATTTACTTTCAAGATTCTTTTAATTTAAATTGCTTCTGTATTTATATTACACTCAAAAATACTAAAAAAAAATGCATTTCTAGGATCTTCCATCCAACATCCCTTAGTAACATCAATGTTACTTTTATCACACTGTATTATTCATTTTACACATTACCTCACATTTAGCAAAATCTATGACAAGATTTCTGGCCAGGAGAACTGATAAAGGAACAACTACACTCAAAATAAACCCTGACCTATATTTCCTTTAACCTATATTCAGACTTTCTCTATCTTAAATACACAGTGGCAGCCCTTATGAGAAGTATTATTACCCTTCTTTACTCACTACACAAAAAGAAAAAAAACAAGGCAAAAAAATTATGTACTAAGTATAAATCAGGTATTCCTAAACATGGTACTGTCATAGCCAATAATTTATTTTGCATTTGAGAAGCTGCTGCATAGCATAACCACTGCATGAAGTATATAAGGCTGCCTGCACTACAACCACTTTACCAATTAAAATCTCCAATTTAATTTACCATGGAATTTTCTCCTATGAGAATAAAGTTAAAAAAATTTATACCATAAGTGATTCAGTTGAAATATACGATGCCATAAAACAAGAATGCGTAAGTTCGAATTACAACTAAAATGATAACTATAGTCATGTTTAATCAAATAAGTCTTCTCCTGAAACTAGTAAGGAACAAAGCAATTTTTATATAAACACCTAATTTCTTATTAGCAATATGACTTAGAGGAACTTTTAGTACCTTTATTTGATGAGGTTTTCTAATTGTTTCATCTAACCCTTCCCTAAAGCCACAGTAGCAGAAAAGATAAGGAATGCTGCTGCTGCTAAGTCGCTTCAGTTGTGTCCAACTCTGTGCGACCCCATAGACGGCAGCCCACCAGGCTCCGCCATCCCTGGGATTCTCCAGACAAGAACACTGGAGTGGGTTGCCATTTCCTTCTCCAATGTATGAAAGTGAAAAGTGAAAGTGAAGTCGCTCAGTCGTGCCCGACTTTTAGCGACCCCATGGGCTGCAGCCCACCAGGCTCCTCCGTCCATGGGGTTTTCCAGGCAAGAGTACTGGAGTGGGGTGCCATTGCCTTCTCTGATGGAATGCTAATCTAATGCTAATAGAGCTGGCCCAGTCTGGTTTAAAAATGAGTTGGAAGGAAACTTAGAGATCATCTAGTCCAGCTTTTCTTTTTTTTAATTTTTATTTTGCTTTACAATACTGTATTGGTTTTGCCATACATTGACATGAATCAGCCACGGGTGTACATGAGTTCCCAATCCTGAACCCCCCTCCCACCCCCCACCCCATATCATCTCTCTGGATCATCCCTGTGCACCAGCCCCAAGCATCCTCTATCCTGTATCGAACATAGACTGGCGATTCGTTTCTCACATGATAGTATACATGTTTCAGTGCCATTCTCCCAAATCATCATAGTCCAGCTTTTCTAAAAAGTCAGTTTAAAGATCGATGCCACAGTACTTACAGAAGAATTTCTTGGGCTTAACCTAGGGCTTCCTATCAAGATGCTGCTGTGAGTTAAAGCAGTCATCTTTAAAGTGGGAAACGGGCAGGAAGGAATGGGATGGAGGGATTATACAGGGGCATGAAAAAACCTTGGGGAGTGCAAATATAATTATTTTGATTGCGCTGATTTTTGTGAGTGTACGCTTGTCAAAACATCACATTGTACATTTTGAATAGGTACAGTGTATTGCAATGGCACCCCACTCCAGTACTCCTGCCTGGAAAATCCCATGGATGGAGGAGCCTGGAAGGCTGCAGTCCATGGGGTCGCTGAGGGTCAGACATGACTGAGCGACTTCCCTTTCACTTTTCACTTTCATGCATTGGAGAAGGAAATGACAACTCACTCCAGTGTTCTTGCCTGGAGAATCCCAGGGACGGGGGAGCCTGGTGGGCTGCCGTCTCTGGGGTCACACAGAGTTGGACACGACTGAAGTGACTTAGCAGTGTATTGTATGTCAATTACACTTCTATAAAGCACGACTGGTTGTCAGAGAAGTTGTGGGATGAGGAATTCCTGTACAGTACTACTAGCAGCAATGTATTTTGGTACAGTCATTTTGGAAAGTCATTTGGCAGTTCTTAATTCCCTGGTGGCTCAGTGGCAAAAAAAAAAAAAAAAAAAAAGACTGCCACCCCAAAATGCAGGCAGTGCAGGTTCAAAGATACCTCCGTGGAAGGAAATGGCAATCTACTCCAGTAGTCTTGCCTGCGAAATGCCATGCACAGAGGAGCCTGGCAGGCTACAGTCTGTGGGGTCTCAAAAGGATTGGACTTAGTGACTAAACAATTCCCCCTGGAGGTATACTTCTCCACAGGAATGCATATAAATGTACCACCAAATAGCTACCTAAATGTTTTGTGAAATGGCCAAAACACCCAGCATATCATTCAACATAATGTTGCATAAAATAAGCCAGATACGGAAGAAGACACACTGTATTATTCCACTTATATAAGCTGGCAAAACTAATCTTTGCTAATATAACTAAAAATCATGGTTAACTCTGGAAAGTGATCATGGTTAGGAAAGCACATAAGGTGATCTGGGTGCAAGTATCTTGTTCTGGATGGTGGTTAATGGAGTTGGTTCACTCTGTAAAATTAAAATGACTTTTAGACTTGCATACTTTATTATATGTATGTTAACTTTAAAAGTTAAAAAAATTAGTAACTATGGTTCAACAACAAAAATCTCTAAGTGAAATCAAAAGACAAGCCCTAACATCCCACATAACCAACAAAGAAATATTATCAGATTATATGAAGAGTGCCTACCAATTAATTTAGAAATGTACCCTTTCCCCAAAGGAGAGAAAAATAGCAAAGAATATAAACAGGCCATTTACCTCAAAAATCTTATGATTACTTATGGCCCAGCCCCTGGATCACATCTCTATTTATATTTTCTCCTTGGTAATCTCACTCAGGTTTATGGTTTTTAAGTATCACATATTCACTGAATGACTCCCACATTTTCTCTCCAGTCCAGACCTCTCCGCTGAAACTGAGACTTGTACATCTGCCTGCTGGACATCACCACAGGCAGTTCAAACTTAACAAGTCCAAGGTTGAACTATTATTTCCCCTCAAACTTGCTCCTCTTGCAGATGCCCCCAGTGCAGCAAGCGGCGGCTTCATTTTCTTAGTTCTAAATCTTGTAATTTTTCACAGCTCCTATCTGTTTTCATATACTACATTCAATCCTTCAGCAAATACTATCAGCTCTACCTTCAAAATCTATTCTGAATCTGACCACCTCTGAATGTTTCCACTGCTATCAGTTCTGTTCAGTTGCTCAGTCCTGTCAGACTATTTGCACCCCATGGATTGCAGCATGCCAGGCTGCCGGGAGCCAGTGTGGAGAATCCCACCCATGGCAAAGGTCATGAGGAAGAGGCCTGACGGGCAAAGGCAAGATCAGGACTCAAGGGCCCCCTGAACTTGCTCAAGCATCTACCCCAAACCAGAATCTGTCTGTTTTATTATTTTATGTCTTTCACCAGCTCTTCTGACATTAGCAGGGGTCTGTCCCTGACCAAAAGAGTTAACATTGGGCTTTAGTTTCTAAATCTCCTGGGCATGAAAGGAGTGTTTCAAACCCTCTGTTAGCATTCTAGCTTACATGGCAGCTTTATCCAGACTCTTGCAACATTGCTGAGCCTATGCAATGCCTGCTGCCAAGTTCTCACATCCCTTATCCACTGTGTTCCTGGGAGTGCATATAGTCAGGATGTAGAAGAAGCAAGTAATAGCCTTAGCATTAGCAACATTAGACTTTGAGTTAGTAAGTTCTTTCTTTGCTGTAACCAGCTGAATCTTTGCTCCATAAAAATGTAACTGTGTACTTTTAAGGGTGACACAGGCTAAGAATTTAAGAAGAAACACTTTAAGGGAAAATCATTGTTCTGGTGTTCTGGCTGACCAACCTTTATCAAAAGGAGGTCATGGAATATCAACAGGCCTCCAGAATAAAAGATGATGTACAAAAAATAAGACTTTTGCAGGAAGGAACCTGATATCGATAAAAGTTATTACTGATGGAATGCTGAGTTGACTCTGCATTTTTCACCTTGCTGTATATATAACTCAGGGTATAAAAGCCCCAAGAAGAATAAAGTAATGGGCCTCGCTCGAAGAAGCTTGGTCACCCCGTGTCTCTTTCTTTATCTCTTTATCTATCTTTCTTCATTCACCGACGTCGTCCATCCTGAGGATATCCCTGGACTCTGCTGAGGCTGGACCCCGGCACCAGGCTTCCTGTCCGTCACTAATTCCCAGAGCTTCTCAAACTCATGACCACAGAGTCAGTGATGCCATCCAACAGTCTCATCCTCTGTTGTCCCTTTCTGCTGCCACCTTCAATCTTTCCCAGCACCAGGGTCTTTTCCAAGGAGTCAGTTCTTCACATTAGGTGGCTAGAGTATTGGAGTTTCAGCTTCAGCATCAGTTCTTCCAATGTATATTCAGGACCGATTTCCTTTAGGATGGACTGGTTGGATCTCTTTGCAGTCCAAGGGACTCAAGAGTCTTCTCCAACACCACAGTTCGAAAGCATCAGTTTTTCGGTACTCAGCTTTCTTTATAGTCCAACTCTCACATCCATACATGACTACTGGAAAAACAATAGCTTTGACTAGATGGACCTTTGTTGGCAAAGTAATGTCTCTGCTTTTTAATATGCTGCCTAGGTTGGTCATACCTATTTTCCCAAGGAGCAGGCATGTTTTAATTTCATGGCTGCCGTCACCATCTACAGTGATTTTGGAGCCCCCCAAAATAAAGTCTGTCACCGTTTCCACTGTTTCCCCAATTATTTGCCATGAAGTGATGGGACCAGATGCCATGATCTTTTCTGAATGTTGAGCTTTAAGCCAACTTTTTCACTCTCCTCTTTCACTTTCCTCAAGAGGCTCTTCTTCACTTTCTGCCATAAGGGTGGTATCATCTGAGTATCTGAGGTTATTGATATTTCTCATGGCAATCAGATTCCAGCTTGTGCTTCATCCAGCCTGGCATTTTGCATGATATACTCTGCATATAAGTTAAATAAGCAGGGTGACAATATACAACCTTGACGTACTCCTTTCCCTAATTGAAGTCTGTCTACTGTTCCATGTCCAGTTCTAACTGTTGCTTCCTGACCTGCATACAGATTTCTCAGGAGGCAGGTAAGGTGGTCTGGTATTCCCATCTCTTTAAAAATTCTCCAAAGTTTGTTGTGATCCACACAGTCAAGGCTTTGGTGTAGTCAATAAAGCAGAAATATGTTCTGGAACTCTCTTGCTTTTTCGATGATCCAACGGATGTTGGCAAGTTGATCTCTGGTTCCTAAGTTTTTTCTAAAACCATCTTGAACATCTGGAAGTTCTCAGTTCATGTATTGTTGAAGCTTCGCTTGGATAATTTTGAGCATTACTTTGCTAGTGTGTGAGATGAGTGCAATTGTGTAGTAGTTTGAGCATTCTTTGGCACTGCCTTTCCTTCGGAATTGGAATGAAACCTGAACTTTTCCAGTCCTTTGGCCACTGCTGAGTTTTCCAAATTTGCTGGCATATTGAGTGCAGCACTTTCACAGCATCATCTTTCAGGATTTGAAATAGCTCAACTGGAATTCCATCACCTCCACTAGCTTTGTTTGTGGTGATGCTTCCTGAGGCCCACTTGACTTCACATTCCAGGATGTCTGGCTCTTGGTGAGTGATCACACCATCATGGTTATCTGGGTCATGAAGATCTTTTTTGAATATTCTTCTGTGTATTCTTGCCACCTTTTCTTAATATCTTCTGCTTCTGTGAGGTCCATACCATTTCTGTCCTTTATTGTGCCCCATCTTTGCATGAAATGTTCCCTTGGTATCACTAATTTTCTTGAAGAGATCTCTAGTCCTTCCCATTCTATTGTTTTCCTCTATCTCTTTGCACTGATCATTGAGGAAGGCTTTCTTATCTCTCCGTGCTATTCTTTGGAATTCTACTTTCACATGGGTATATCTTTTCTTTCCTCCTTTGCCTTTCACTTCTCTTCTTTTCACAGCTATTTGTAAGGCCTCCTCAGACAACCATTTTGCCTTTTTGCATTTCTTTTTCTTGGGGATGGTCTTGATCCCTGCTTCCAATACAGTGTCATGAACCTCCGTCCTTAGTTCTTCAGGTACTCTGTCTATCACATCTAATCCCTTGACTCTATTTGTCACTTCCACTGTATAATCGGTTGGGATCTGGTTTAGGTCATACCTGGACGGTCTAGTGGTTTTCCACACTTTCTTCAATTTAAGTCTGAATTTGGCAATAAGGAGTTCATGATCTGAGCCACAGTCAACTCCTGGTCTCATTTTTGCTGACTATATAGAGCTCTCCATCTTCATCTGCAAAGAATATAATCAATCTGATTTTGGTATTGACCATCTGGTGATGTCCATTGTAGTCTTCTATTGTGTTGTTGGAAGAGGGTGTTTGCTATGACCAGTGCGTTCTCTTGGCAAAACTCTGTTACCCTTTGCCCTGCTTCATTTTGTACTTCAAGGTCAAACTTGCCTGTTACTACAGGTATTTCTTGATTTCCTACTTTTGCACTCCAGTCCCCTATAACTAAAAGGACATCTTTTTTGGGTGTTAGTTCTAGAAGGTCTTGTAAGTCTTTATAGAACTGTTCAACTTCAGCTTCTTCGGCATTAGTGGCTGGGGCAGAGATTTGGATTACTGTGATATTGAATGGCTTGCCATGGGAACAAACAGAGATCATTCTGTCATTTTTGAGACTGGACGCAAGTGCTGCACTTTGGACTCTTTTGTTGACTATGAGGGCTACTCCATTTCTTCTAAGGGATTCTTGTCCACAGTAGTAGATAGAATGGTCATCTGAGTTAAATTCACCCATTCCAGTCCATTTTAGTTCGCTGATTCCTAGAATGTTGACGTTCACTCTTGCCATCTCCTTTTTGACCACTTCCAATTTACCTTGATTCATGGACCTAACATTCCAGGTTCCTGTGCAGTATTGTTCTTTACAGCATCGGACTTTACGTCCATCACCTGTCACATCCACAACTAGGCGTTGTTTTTGCTTTGGCTCCATCTCCTCATTCTTTCTGGTGTTATTTCTCCACTCTTCTCCAGTAGTATATTGGGCACCTACCAACCTGGGGAGTTCATCTTTCAGTATCATATCTTTTTGCCTTTTCATACTGTTCATGGGGTTCTCAAGGCAAGAATACTTAAGTGGTTTGCCACTGCCTTCTCCAGTGGGCCACGTTTTGTCAGAACTCTCCATGATGACCCATCTGTCTTGGGTGGCCCACACAGCATGGCTCATAGTTTCACTGAGTTAGACAGGTTGTGGTCCATGTGATCAGTTTGATTAGTTTTCTGTGATTGCGGTTTTCATTCTGTCTACCCTCTGATGGATAAAGACACGAGGCTTATGGAAGCTTCCTGATGGGAGAGACTGACTGTGGGGTAAACTGGGTCTTTTTCTGCTGATGGGTCATGCTCAGTAAATCTGTAATCCAATTTTCTGTTGATGGGCGGGGCTGTGTTCCCTCCCTGTTGTTTGACCTGAGACCAAACTATGGTGGAGGTAATGAAGATAATGGCGACCTCCTTCAAAAGGTCCCATGCATGCAGTGCCACACTCAGTGCTCCTGACCCTGTAGCAGAATACCACCAACCCACACCTCCACCAGAGACTCCTGGACACTCATAAGCAAGTCTGGGTCAGTCTCTTGTGGGGCCTTTGCTCCTTTCTCCTGGGTTCAGGTACACACAAGATTTTGTTTGTGCCCTCCAAGAGTCTGTTTCCCCAGTCCAGTATAAAGTTCTGTAATCAAATCCCTTTGCTACACTCAATATGCCAGCAAATTTGGAAAACTTAGCAGGAGCCATGGGACTGGAAAAGGTCAGTTTTCATTCCAATCCCTAAGAAAGGCAATGCCAAAGAATGCTCAAACTACCACACAACTGCACTCATCTCACACGCTAGTAAAGTAATACTCAAATTCTCCAAGTCAGGCTTCAACAGCTCATGAACCATGAACTTCCAGATGTTCAAGCTGGTTTTAGAAAAGGCAGAGGAACCAGAGATCAACTTGCCAACATCCGCTGGATCACTGAAAAAGCAAGAGAGTTCCAGGAAAGCATCTATCTCTACTTTATTGACTACACCAAAGCCTCTGACTGTGTGGATCACAACAAACTGTGGAAAATTCTGAACGAGATGGGAATACCAGACCACCTTACCTTCCTCCTAAGAAAATGTGTATGCAGGTCAGGAAGCAACAGTTAGAACTGGACATGGAACAACAGACTGGTTTCAAATAGGAAAAGAAGTATGCCAAGGCTATATATTGTCACCCTGCTTATTTAACTTATATGCAGAGTACATCATGAGAAACGCTGGGCTGGATGACGCACAAGCTGGAATCAAGATTGCTGGGAGAAATATCAATAATCTCAAATATGTAGATGACACCACCCTTATGGCAGAAAGCAAAGAAGAAATAAAGAGCTTCTTGAGGAAAGTGAAAGAGGAGGTGAAAAAGTTGGCTTAAAGGTCAACATTCAGAAAACTAAGATCATGGCATCTGGTCCCACCACTTCATGGAAAATAGGTGGGGAAACAGTGTAAAAAGTGGCAGACTTTTTGGGGGGGCTCCAAAATCACTGCAGATGGTGACTGCAGCCATGAAATTAAAAGATGCTTACTCCTTGGAAGAAAAGTTATGACCAACCTAGACAGCATATTCAAAAGCAGAGACATTACTTTGTCAACAAAGGTCCATCTAGTCAAGGCTATGGTTTTTCCAGTAGTCATGTATGGATGTGAGAGTTGGACTATAAAGAGGGCTGAGTGCCGAAGAATTAATGTGTTTGAACTGTGGTGTTGGAGAAGACTCTTGGGAGCCCTTGGAGAGCAGGGAGAGCCAACCAGTCCATCCTAAGGAAATCAGTCCTGAATATTCATTGGAAGGACTGATGTTGAAACTGAAACTCCACTACTTTGGCCACCTGATGTGAAGAACTGACTCATCTGAAAAGATCCTGATGCTCGGAAAGATTGAAGGTGGGAAGAGAAGGGGATGAGAGAAGATGAGATGGTTGGATGGCATGACTGGCTCAATGGACATTCAGTTCAGTTCAATTCAGTCGCTCAGTTGTGTCCGACTCTTTGCGACCCCATGAATTGCAGCACGCCAGGCCTCCCTGTCCATCACCAACTCCCGGAGTTCACTCAGACTCACGTCCATCGAGTCCGTGATGCCATCCAGCCATCTCATCCTCTGTTGTCCCCTTCTCCTCCTGCCCCCAGTCCCTCCCAGCATCAGAGTCTTTTCCAATGAGTTAACTCTTCGCATGAGGTGGCCAAAGTACTGGAGCTTCAGCTTGAGCATCATTCCTTCCAAAGAAATCCCAGGGTTGATCTCCTTCAGAATGGACTGGTTGGATCTCCTTGCAGTCCAAGGGACTCTCAAGAGTCTTCTCTAACACCACAGTTCAAAAAGCATCAATTCTTCAGCACTCAGCCTTCTTCACAGTCCAACTCTCACATCCATACATGACCACTGGAAAAACCATAGCCTTGACTAGACGGACCTTAGTCGGCAAAGTAATGTCTCTGCTTTTGAATATGCTATCTAGGTTGGTCATAACTTTTCTTCCAAGGAGTAAGCGTCTTTTAAATTTCATGGCTGCAGTCACCATCTGCAGTGATTTGGGAGCCCAAAGAAATAAAGTCTGACACTGTTTCTACTGTTTCCCCATCTATTTCCCAAGAAGTGATGGGACCAGATGCCATGATCTTCGTTTTCTGAATGTTGAGCTTTAAGCCAACTTTTTCACTCTCCTCTTTCACTTTCATCAAGAGGCCCTTTAGTTCTTCTTCACTTTCTGCCATAAGAGTGGTGTCATCTGCATATCTGAGTTGATTGATATTTCTCCCAGCAATCTTGATTCCAGCTTGTGTTTCTTCCTGTCCAGCGTTTCTCGTGATGTACTCTGCATATAAGTTAAATAAGCAGGGATAGTTTGAGTAAACTCTGGGAGTTGGTGATAGATAGGGAGGCTTGGCGTGCTGCAGTCTATGGGGTCGCAAAGAGTCAGACACGACTGAGTGACTGAACTGACTGAACTGATTCAAATCCCACTGCTCTCCAAAGTCAAATTCCCTGGGGGTTCTACTGCTATCACTCCAGTCTAAACTGAACCACCATCATGTTTTAGAAGGATAATACTACAACTATACAACCAGGATTCCACAGACCTGGCTCCGCCAAACCGAGTCTCTCAAAATCCTCCAGTAATTTTTCATTCCACTTAGTTTGAAATCAATAGTCATAGTTAAGTGTCTTCTAGACTCTATGAGATCTCCACCCTACACTGCCCTTGGCACTCCTCCCCCAGCACCTTTTGATCTTCTCTTCTACTATTTTGTTCTTGTTCACTGTACTCTAGCCACACTGGCCATGTGATTCCTTAAGAAGTAAAGGCACACTCCAACCTCAGGGCCTTTTACTAAACATTATGCATGCCTGGAGTAATCAAACCCTCCCCCCCACCCCCACCCCCACCCCCGCCACCCATCAACCCCAACACCACCACTCCCTCCCCTGCAGCCATATTATCATGACTCATGCCTTCAAGAGCACTTTGCCTGTTATCACTCTGGTCTTCTTGGACTATTTATTTATTTATCTATTGTTGCACCTCAAGGCATGTGGGATCTTAGTTCCCTGACCAGGGATCAAAAGTGGGCTCCCTGTGTTGGAAGGCAGAGTCTTAACCACTGGACCACCAATTTAAAACAGTGCAAGCACCTTTACTCCAAGGCCTCTCTCACAGTCTTCCCTGCATTATTTTTCTCCCTGGCACTCACCATCATCTGACTTACTTCTCATTGACTTTACTTGTTTTAAGCTGCACATGGGCAGGAATCTGTTTCTCATGTACACTGCTATATCCCTAGGATAGTGCCTGGCAGTCATTTGTTGAACGAATAAGAAACCCGAATGCCCAATAAACAGAGGGAAAAATGCCCAAACTCACTGGTAATCAACAAAATATAAATTAAACAAAAATGAGATACTATTTCACAGTTAAACATTATAAATTTTTGTCAAAGATGTGGACAACAAAACAAGTTCTTGGTGTTGGTGTTCAAGTTCAACACACAGCCACACAAGTATTTTAGAAAGCCATTAGGCAATATCAAGAACAGCTAAGCCACTATATGCCAATAAACAAACAAACAAAAAATACCAGCTGTAAGAGGGCAATCCTAAGATTCAACAATTTCACTTCTGGTGTATATAAAAAAAATTATCAAGGATGCTCAAAGTGGCATAATTTGTAAAAGTAAAAAATGTTCATCAGTAGGGGAATACCATATTTTACTTGTCTATTTCCCACTGATGAACACTGGGCTTCCCTGACAGCTCAGTTGGTAAAGAATCCACCTGCAATGCAGGGGACCCCAGTTCGATTCCTGGGTCAGGAAGATCCCCTGGAGAAAGGATAGGCTATCCACTCCAGTATCCTGGCCTAGAGAATTCTATGGACTGTAGACAGTCCCTGGGGTCCCAAGAGTTGGACATGACTGAGCGACTTTCACTTTATATGATGAAAACCATTCATCAGCTAAAAGAACGAGGCAAATCTCTTAGTTTTAACATGGATATATCTAGAAAGCAAAATGTGCAATGTAAAAAGAAAGTTTCAGAATATTATTTAACACATATAATTTACATAAAGGAAAAATAAAATCTTCTACACAAACTACATCTACGTATCCACATATAGTTTATATTATAAACTAAAAACAAAAATATGGACTAGATATACACTAAATTTACTTATAAGAAAAAACGGAAGAAAAGAAGGACTGAGGAAGAAACAAATGGAATTTCAAATTTGTCTTTGACATTTTTCTCAAAAACATGGTAGATAATGTTAACACTTATTCATTTGGAGTAGTGAATATATGAGTGTTTATTATACCATCATTTCTAATTTTCTACATTAGAATTTTCATCAGTAAATCAGATACATAAAACTGCTAACTTTATTAAGTCTTTAACATTTATAGTACACAACTACATATCTATACAAGAAAAATAAAAAGAATTTCTATAATACTGCCTTCTGCTCAGTTATTTTATACTGCATTATCTGAGCCCATTTACAAATTATTTATGTTGGCCTTCAAAAGCAGGTTTGTACTTAGAGCAAATAAAGAAAAGTCAACAGAAAAAAAAATTTATGCATTGTAACAGTTATGTTAATAGAAACCTTTAATAGTCAAAATGCAACATATAGATTGAATTATCATTTTTAATTGGAGGATAAATATAATATTGTGATGATATCTGCCATACATCAACATGAATCAGTCACAGGTATACGTATGTCCCCTCCCTCTTAGACTTCCCTCCCCATCCCCACCCCTCCAGGTTGTCACAGAGCACTGGCTTTAGGAATACAGCAAATTCCCACTGTCCATCTATTTTACATATGGTAATATGTATGTTTCAGTGCTACTCTCTTAAATCATCTCACCCTCTCCTTCCTGCAACGAATTACTGTTTAAAAAAAACTTAGAGATTCAAGTTTCTTTTTCTATAATAATCAGAAAGAATGACCCATAAACCCTGTTAACTGAGAAACTGCCTGAATTTTTCATTTTTCATAGTCATTACTGATGGTAGAAATTTAAGAACAAATTAGACAGGAAGAAGGAAAGCTATCATGGAATTTAGGATAAAGAATAACTTCTTTCAAAAATTAGTTGAAACTAGTGTTTAATCAAAATCACAAGAAAAAAATCAAAGATTTCTAATGCAAATAAATTAAACAAGAGAATATTTTCTTAACACTACTAAAATAAAATTTACCTTAATGTGCTGTTAATTGCTCCCAGTTTACTAGCTTGCTCACAGTCTTCTAATTCTTTGGTATTATTTGCCACTTTTGAGTACTGAAAGGAAGTTCATAGTAAGTAAGTTTAGTGACAATTATTACCTTTATTTCATTTTCCACTGGCAGAAGAGTCAATTTGTCAATGATAATATATACTAAATATAGATACATCCTATCATCAAAATCCCTAACACAGAGAAGAAATACAAATGAAAATATGTCACAAATTTCCACCTAATAAGTAAGCAAAGACATTTAAAATGTAGCAATTTGCATTGGTATGTTGGTGATGATGTGAACTGAGAAGACTCTCTTGAGAAAGTAACTTAATATTTATGTAGAGCTGCAAATATGAATAAATCCTTGAGCCAGCAGTCCTACTGCTGAATCTATATCCAGAGCAACATTTAAAAACAAGAATCACTCTAGAAAGTTATTTGGTACTCTCTCATAATGTTGAGACAGGCATACCCTTTGGCCCAGCAATCTTACTTCTAAATATAGACCTAAAGAAACTCTTACATATGTGCACATTTCGACGAAAGACAAAGATGCCAGTGCGTCATTGTTTGTAATAGCAAAAACCTGAAAACAATTGAAATGTCTATCAACAGAGGAATGGCTAGTCACACAATTATACAAATATCTATACAACTGAGTATTCTACAACTATTAAAATTAACAAAATCTACATATATCAGCAGAGACAAAATGTTAAAAGCCAATACTGAGTAAAACTATTAAGCAAAAAATGTTTTTAACTTGAAGAAACACAAAATATAAATTTATTTTAAAGTTTTAAAAATTTCAAGTAAAAGTTCTATACATTACTTGTAGACACATGTATAATACAACATAAAAAGTATCACAGAAGGATACATGACAACTTCAGCAAAGTGGCTAGCTCTAAGGAGGGGGAAAATATTATTATATAATGGGACTGGGTCAGAGTTCAGAAGGAATTTCAATTATCTTTATATTATTTATGTTAGATCTGAAACAAAAATAAATTAAAAAGGGTGAGCACAAAAGACTGCAAATGGTAGAGAGTATAAGAACAAAATGGAGAGCAAATGCATTAGGAAGCAGAGAGACAGGGTATGAAAAAGAGGAGTAAAAACACCTGCCTGATTAGGTAAACTGACACTGTAGTTATGTTTTATAGTTCTTCTAGAAGTTCTAGAAACAGAACTAAAGTATTTCAAAAGAAGCTATATAATTTAATTGTAAGAATATATTACACCTCATGACTTGCTACAAAATTAGGGATTTGGGATTTTCAGGCAAAAACGTGTCCGTTCTCAGCTAACCATATTATGGTTCTCTTTTGCAACCGCATCAAGCAAGTAAGGGGCAAGTTTCACTACGTAAAGCAGAAATATTTAATGAAGAAAAGTGACTTACCTTATTAGAATTCCCAGCTTTAATTCCAACTGGAATTTTACTCTTAAAAGAACAACAATAAAAATTTAGAAAATGATCTTTATATTTCTCGAGATTTTTTTCACAAATTATTAATGCCATTATCCTAATTCAAAGACTGTTTTAGTCCATGAGGAGAAAATATACATTCATTCAAATTTTATTTTCACACTACCTCTTGAGATGAAAGGTAAAGAACTACCCCAATGTACAGGCTTGTAAATCACAGTACAGAAAACTGAAAGACAAAGGTTGTCATAATCAGCTCTAATAACTCTCAATGTAGTAAATAATAGTTTATATAATTTTTAGGTTCAAAAAGACCCTAGCAAAATCACTTTTTCCATAAACTTTCTTTCCACAGAAATATTCAATTAAAAGTTTTACTCAAAGTTGACATTTACAGTTTAGATAATTTTGAATTAATATTAAAAAGCAAGAGTAAGTTCTTTGACAGAACTGTGGTTGGCAAGGAGGAGGGTGTGGGAGAGGGAAGGATTGGGAGTTTTGGGTTAGGAGGTACAAACTACTGTATGTAGGATGGATAACAACAAGGCCCTACTATATAGCACAGGGAACTAAATTCAGCATCCTGTGAAAAAACAAAATGGGAAAAAATATAAAAAAGTATTATAAGTATAACTGAGTAACTTTGCCATACAGCAGAAATTATCAACATTGTGGACATGACATAATGTCTAAACAACAAAATCAACCACACTTCAATAATTTTTTTTTTAAAGAGTAAGCTCTTTGGTTCATGATTAACCTAAGGTTTACCAATGTAAGAAGTGCATCAGTTCTTACTATATACAGTAAGAACTGTATATAGGTCTACCTTTTCTGTAAAACCAATAATTCATCTCAAGCATAAATCTATGAATTATTACAACTGGTTTATCAAACACAATCTTAAATAAAAATCATATCTGAAAGCAGACAGTCTCGGGCTGATCCTCAGATCATACCAGGGGACTGATTTCCAACATCTGAATCTATGGATTATCAAATTAATAGCAAATTACCTATTAAAACTTTTTCACGTTTCCAACTTAATCAAATTTTCAGAATAAACATTTTTTTGTCAGGCTGAAGAATGTAAGTAACAAAAATGATAAGAAAATTTTCCCCAATGAACAAAGAGATCATGTAGTTAAAACATTAATCGCTGCCAATACTTTATAATTTCAATGTTTTTAGCACCATGACAGAGGGCAGAAGAGAGAAAACTATAAAACTCAAGCCAAATGTAACAGTTACAGTTATAAGACCCTGAATTTAAAGTATGGAATACTTATCAAAAGTGCCCTCTCACTGTTGTCTTCTAACTCACATAATAAGCTAAAATAAAAGTGTACTTGCAGCTTTTTAAAAGGTTTGATGCTAAATGCAGTAACTTGTGACTTAAGCGAATCTTAATACAGGCTATTGAGAAATATTTGGATAGGCACTAGAGATGATAGTCATGTATAACATAAAAATCACAAAAGAGAATTATTAAAAGCAATGACAAAGGTAAAGCTAATAACTAAAATCAAACATGATATAAACCTGGCCATTGCCACTAACAATAAGAAGCAATCTGCAAATTACAAAATTAAGTGAGCCTCGCAATTAAATTAGACTTCAAATTATAGAATGCAAATTGTAACTCTGTATCATGACAAGTTCAGATTCAATATGAAATGCTACTAAATTCTCCCTCAAAGAGAGAGAAATACAGATATCCTCACATTAGTTAAAAGAACCAACATAAAGGGATAGTTTTTTATCTCCAGAAAGAAATGAAAGAAGATGGCATTGGGAAGGGAAGAGACAAATTTTTAAATACTTGTGTTAGATTTCTTATGTTGGGGATTTACATGCAAATAAACACTTTCACTTATTTTTGTTAGAAATTTAAGACTACAAGACAGAGAAGGAGAAACACTGTATGACATCCCTTATATGTGGAATCTAAAAAGAAATGATACAAATGAACTTACGAAAAAGAAAGACTCACAGACTTAAGAGAACGAACTTATGGGGGATAGGGCGGAGGGAAGAGATAGGGAGTTTGGGCTGGACATGTATACACTGCTATATTTAGAATGGATAACCAACAAGGACCTACTGTACAGCACATGGAACTCTGTTCAATGTTATGTGGCAGCCTGGATGGGAGGGGTGTTTGGAAGAGAATGGATACATGTATATGTATGGCCGAGTCTCTTCACTGTTCACCTGCAACTATCACACCATTGTTAATTGGCTTTACCCCAGTACAAAATAAAAAGTTAAAAAAAAAATTAAGACTACAGAGGATAATCTACTGTAGACAATAACAAACTGATATTTTAACATAAAAACAACTTAGAAGCACATACTGTGCAAAGTAACTCTTACAGCTCAGCAATAAAATGGCAACTCAATTAAAAAATGGGCAAAGTATTTGAACAGACATGCTTTTGATGAATATATACAAATGGCTAATAAGCACCTGAAAAGATACCTGATATCAGGGAAATGCAAATCAAAAGCAAAATGAGATGCCATTTGTAAGGACAGCTAAAATAAAACATACTACAGAGGACTTCCCTGGTGGCACAGTGGATAGCAATCTGCCTGCCAAAGCAGCAGACATGGGTTCAATTCCTGGTCCAGGAAGATTCCACCTGCTTCCACATGCTGCAGAGCAACTAAGCCCATAGGCCACAACTACTGAGCCTGTGTGCCGCAACCACTGAAGCCCGCACACCTAGAGCCTGTGCTCCCCAACAAGAGAAGTCATGGATTCTAAGCCCTTGCACCACAATGAAGGATAGCTCCCACTTGCCGCAACTAGAGAAAGCCCACACCAAAAAAAAAAAAAAAGCAATGATAAGACAGCAATAAGTGTTGACAAGTATGTAGAGAAACTGGAACCATCATACATTGCTAGAGTCCATATAAAATGATGCAGCCACAATGGTTAACAGTTTGGCAATTCCTCAAGAGTTAAAGTTACTATATGATCTAGCAATTTCACTCCAAAGTATACTTAGGAGAATTGAAAAACATGTACACACAAATATCTGTGCCTGGATATTTATTCATTATTCATAGTAGCCAAAAAGTGGAAACAATCCAAATGTCCATCAACTGATAAATAAACAAGATGAGGTATAGCCATACAGTGGAATACTACTCGGCAATGGGATGAAGTACTGATACACGATAGCATGGATGGACCTTCAAAACATTATGCTAAGCAAAAGAAATCAGTCACAAATGGGCACATACTGTATGATTTTATTTACATGAAGTGTCCATAATAGGCAAATTCATAGAGACAGAATGGATTAGTGGTTTCAGCAGGAGAGAGTAGGAAACAGGGAATGACTGTTCATGGGTAGGGGTTTCTTTCTGGGGTAGTAAAATGTATTACAACTAGATAGTGATGACTGTTGTGCAATTCTGTAATATACTAAAACTCACTGAATTGTGTACTTTAGAACGAGTGAATTCTATGGTAGGGCAATTATGTCTGAATAAAGCTGTTATTAAAAATCATCATGATAGTAATGATATTAAATTAAAATAATAATTCAAGTCCATATTGACATAAACATACAATAAATAAAGGAAAAGCTCTTTATGCAGTAAAATGTCAACTAATGTAGAAGAAATGGAATCAGAAAAATCACAAATGGACAATCATCATATAAATAATTAATTCAGGCAAGAATCATGAGTGGATGTAAATCCATGATGGTAGAAACACGATAAAAAACCGGATGTTTTCACAGTTTCAAGAAATATTTCCCCAGTTTACAATGAAGAAATACGGCCCATACAAGCCTAATCATGTAATCGTGATGATGTAATTTGCCTCCCAATAGGACACTGAGAAGGACACAACATCCCTTCTATGGGGGTACTGTCCAAAGTGCATGACCTGAACGCAATCATCAGAAAAGGCCAGAAAAACCCAAAATAAGAGGTAGTCTCAAAATAACTAGTGTATTTTAAGGAAAGAAGGAAGGGAAAAAGGAAAGGAGGAAGGGAAAGGGTTTGTTAAAGAGACAACAAAAGAGAAAGGAACACTGAAGGAGTATTCCAGATTAAAGAAGACTAAAGAGATATGACATCCAAATGCAAGGTATGATTCTGGGTCAGAAACTTAGTTGTTGTTGCTATTTCTGTAAAAGCACATTATTAAGTCAGCTGGTGATCTGTGATTAAAGTCTACAGACATTAATATTATATAAATATTAATTTCCTGATTTTGTTAATTACACTGTGGTTAACAATCTCATTGTTTTTTTTTAATAATCTCGTTCTTAAAGAAATGTACACTGAAGTATTTAAGGATAAAAGATCATGTTGGTAACATATCTAAATGGTTCAAAATATAATAATATTAATATACACATATAGATGGAAGAAGAGCAAACTTGATCAACATTTAACATTTGGGGAAATATGGATAAAAAGGAAATGGGAATTGTTTGTACTATTCTTGCAACTTTTCTGTAGGTCTGAAATTATTTCAAACTGAAAAGTTAAAACATTTTATTCTTAAAGGAAAACGTAAATAATTAAAAAAAAAATTTTCCCTTTAGAAAGGACATTGGTTCAGATGTTTTTTTCCTGTTTGTAAGGTAAAAACTAGACTAACTGATTTTAGGTAATAGAACAAAAAAAGTAAAATGAAAATACAAAGTGAAAGTGAAGTCACTCAGTCGTGTCCGACTCTTAGCAACCCCATGGACTGCAGCCTACCAGGCTCCTCCGTCCATGGGATTTTCCAGGCAAGAGTACTGGAGTGCGGTGCCATTGCCTTCTCCGAAAATACAGCTTATAACTAATTACTGTCAAAAGTGAAAGTGAAGTCGCTCAGTCGTGTCCAACTCTTTGCGACCCCTATGGACTGTAGCCTGCCAGGCTCCTCTGTCCATGGGATTTTCCCGGCAAGAAACTGTCAAAGAGGAATATAATTAATAATGCTAGATGTCAAAAAATAAAGTCTGAAATGTAGAATTCTCCTACTAATAAGTACAGCCCTTTTTCCTCCCAATGTAACGAGACCAAGTGAAGATCTAATTCCAAGCTTTGAATTTTCCAACTTTTTGCACTCTAATTCCCACTTTAAATTTGAAATTTAAGGTCCAGTAGTATTTTCTTTGCCCACGAAACAAGATGCAGATTCAATAAAGCATGAAGTAACAGCTAACTGTAGATCTTGCCCTAGAATAGGCCTCCATTTTAGAATCAGACTCTAGTTCTACATCCAGTCACCAACATCACTGGATACATGAGTGTACTTGGTGGCAAGTACAGACTAAATCTTCCATAACCTGGTTAAAAAGAAGAAAGTTGAGGGTATATGAATCTGATGCCAAGTCCAAATGCTTTGATATAAGCCTAAAATGTAAGTTCCTTCTTATCTAAAAGCCCAAGAGAAAGCATTTCTTTTTTTGATTTTCAAAAAATTTATTTTACCTCTGGACAAGGCTCCACATGACAGTCTTTTATTGAACAATGGCCATCTTCCGCCCAGAAAGGACACGGTCGCTTCAGGTTAACCTTGAGAGAAAGAATGAATGAGCATTAGTCAACATGCGTCACAGTCTTACAGTGCTAAGGATCACTGTGCTGGGCACCAGGGACCTGGTGGTGAAAAGAAAGCATCGTGTCCTGTGGCATTTGTACAGCTCAGAAGCTAAAACCACTCAAGTTTTTCAGACATCCAAGGTCTAATATAAATTTTTAAAAATAAATGCTATTAGTCCTCTGACACTTCAAAAAGGAATGAAGTCCAAGCACACTGCTCATCTGAAGAACCTGGAAAGCACTACAGGACCGCTCTATAATGTCTCCCATCTCCTTACCATCACCCACTGACCAGGTTCTCCCAGGCACCCACTCCCTTAACAGACGTGCACTGAGCACCCATTCTGCACCAGGCACTGTGTAGGCTCCAGGGGCAGAAAAAGCACACCCTCCCTGCAGCTTACAGTCTCCTGGGGGAACCAGGAATCATCTATTTGAGTGTTTACTTAATTACAAATTCTGGCGAGTGCTACAAAGGAAAATCCAGAGTTCTGTGATGGAAAATATCAGGGCTGGTGGCTGGAGACATCTGAGGAGGTGGTGTTTTAGCTGGTGGAAATGTGTGTATGGAAAGGTACCAGGACTGGGACGGTTCTGGGAATTGAGAAGCTGACTTAGCTTCACTGACTTTTAGAGGGGAAGGCGGGGAGTGGCAGGGAATGAGGGAGAGATAGGCAACACAGTGCAGGACATTTCAGCAGGGACAAACTCTGGTTTTCATATTCTACACCTAACAGGAAGGCATTAATTCAATAGGACCTCCACATGGATTGCCCAAGCCAAAAATCAAAGCTTTAGTCTTACTTCCTCCCTTTCCTTTATTCCCTGCAAACAATTCATTGTTCACTTCTCACCATCTCTTCTGTCACCGCCTACTCCTGCCCCGACTACTGCCAGTCTTCCTGCATCTACTGCTCGCTAGTCTCTAACACAGGAGCTACAGTGAGCTCTTTAAAACACAATTCAGAGCACACCAAGCCCTGCTCAAAACCGTCCCACAGATTCCCCTCACCTTAAACCCACAGGCCCTCCATCGCCTGGCCTCCTCCCACCTCTCTGACCTGCCTCCTCCCACAGACCTCCAGGCACAGTGGCCTTCTGGCTGGGAACACACCAAGCTCCTTCCTGTCTCAGGGCCTTTTTCGGCGGCTCCTCCAGATCTTTTACGGCTCAACCCCCTCACCTCCTTCAGTTTAGTTCAGTCGCTCAGTCGTGTCTGACCCTGGTTCTCTCAAAGATCACCTCAGCAGAGACCTTTCTGACCAGACTCTCTAAAGTAGTGCCAGTATGCACCCTACATGCTGTATCATTATAGCATTTATCACTACCTGAATATTATCTACTTATTGTCTGAACCCCTCACTGTAAGGATGGGGAATTTTTTAGCCTGGTTCATTATTTTACCCCAGTATCTACAACACATAATAGACACCTCAATAAAATAAATGTGAGGTGAGGTAAGCCATACCCAAATTTACAGAGGAAGAGGCAAAAACAGGTAGAAACTGGCAACACAAAGAGAAAGTAGTCAACTCTGCCTATGGGATGTCAGGAGGGCCTCCAAGGTAACAGGTAAAATGGCTATGACTAGAAGTTTCCTAGAGAAAGAGATTTCTAAGCAGAGGCATCAGGATGTCTGAAGGCAAAGAAGCTTACAATCACCTGGCACCCTTGGAAACTGCAGGTGCCCCTGAGCTGCTGGCTTGTAAATCTAGCTCCTCCCTGACACCTCCACAGGACAGGCACAGACATCTCAAAGGTACTAAGACACCCCAAACTATGCTCTGCCCTGAAGTAATTCTTCCCATCTCAGTAAATACCAACTCCATTATTCTAGTTCTTCAGGCCAAAATCCTGGATCACCCTAACTCTTCTCTCACCCCACACAGATACCTCTGAAAATCAGGTTAGTTCAAAACACAAGTCCAATTCAAAGGCTGAGAGCCCCTCCCCTGGGCTGATTCCCTGGGTCCCTGACCCTTGCTCACTGGCCTCCTCCTGCTGCTCCTCAGATACATGAAGCACACCATGGTCCCTGAGCCTTGACTCCTCTTGTTCCTAGATAGCCACAAGGCTTGCTTTCTCATTCCCTTGAGGGTTCCTCCAGCAGCACCTTCTCAGTTTGCTGTTTTAAGTTGCTACCTTTTAGGCTAATCTGTTACAGAGTGATAGATAATTAATACAAAATGCAAGGAGTAGGCTGTGCACACACTGGAACAGGCTGCTCAGGTTACCCTTCAGGAAGAAAGGGCCTCTACCCCAGCCCTGGAAACGTTGCAGGCAGCCAACCTTGGCTAATGAGAGCCACTGTGCCCAGTGTCACTATATCCAATGACTGGTGTAAGGAAATAAAGGGCTAGACATCCCCCTGAAGTGGGGAGAGCTCTGGCTGTACTATCTTAAGAACTCCCCACTAGGGGCTTTCCTGGTGACTCAGTGGTAAAGGATCCACCTGCTAATGCAGGAGACACAGGTTCGATCCCTGGTCTAGGAAGATCCCACATGCCTCAGAGCAACTAAGCTGGTGCGCCACAACTATTAAGCCTGAGTGCTACAGCTTGGGAACTGAAACTACTGAGTCCACAAGCCACAACTCCTGAAGCCCAAGCTCCAGAAAAGAGCAACAAGAGAAGCCACCACAAGGAGAAACCTGAGCACTGCAACTGGAGAGTAGCCCCCATTCACTGCAACTAGAGAAAAGCCCTCACAGCAATGAAGACCCAACACAGCCAAAATCAAATAAATAAATTCAAAAAATTAAGAACTCCCCCCAAAGTGTCACCTGAGGTCACAGCTTTATTTCCCCCTTTGCCCAGTCCTGACGTCTCCCTTCCTTTTCCTTCTCTACATTGTTGGTTCCAAGAGCTGCCCGTAATTAACCTCTTGGACACTAAACACAGTCTCAGAGTCAGCTTCCCAGGAACTTAACCTGTGACAACTTGTCCAGCTCTAGAAAAATAAATTACTGCTATTCTGGGGGGATCACATTAAATTTATATATTAACTCTGGGGCTTCCCAGGTGGCTCAGTGGTAAAAAATCTGCCTGCCAATGCAAGAGACACAGGATTGATCCCTGGGTCAGGAAAATCCCCTGGAGAAGGAAATGGCAATCCACCCCAGTATTGTTACCTGGAGAATTTCAGATACAGAGAAGCCTGGTGGGCTACAGTTCATGGGGTTGCGAAAAGTCAGACACAATTTAAGGACTGAACCACAACTTGGGGGAGAGGTAACATCTTTATGCTACAAAAGACATCTGCCCATTTGTTTGAGCCTACTTTTGTGTCTTGAAGAAGTGTTTTGAAGCTTTCTTCTTTTAGAAATAATAACTGTATTTTTTGATAGATTTATTCCTGTATATTTTATCTTTTTTGCTAATGTAAATGGGGATTTCGTCTCCATTATATCTTCTAACATTGTTTGTATTTAAGAAGATATTGATTTTTCAATATTAAATTTACAACCTGCTATCTTAATGTACTTTTTATTATTTGTGTGCAATTTATTATTTAGAGTTTTCTAGACAGAGGAGCCTGGTGGGCTGCAGTCCATGGGGTCGCAAAAAGTCAGACATGACTGAGTGACTTCACTCTCACTTTTCACTTTCATGCATTGGAGAAGGAAACGGCACCCCACTTCAGTGTTCTTGCCTGGAGAATCCCAGGGATGGGGGAGCCTGGCAGGCTGCCGTCTGTGGGGTCTCACAGAGTCAGACACGACTGAAGCGACTTAGCAGCAGCAGGTCTACTTTTCTAGGTCTACTTTTGTCATTAACACAGAGAAATAGCTTTATTTATTCTTTTAAGAATTTTATGCCTCTAGTTGCTTTTTCTTGTTCAACTCTACTGGCCAATAGGGTCCAACATTAAATGACATAATAGGTGCTATTTCAATATCTACTGGGTTCGGGCATGGCAACCCACTCCAGTATTCTTGCCTGGAGAATCCCATGGACAGAGGAGCCTGATGGGCAACAGTCCATGGGGTCACAAACAGCTGGATATGACTGAGTGACTAAGCACAACACACACACACATACTATTTCATCTAAGGGTCCAGTATTAAAGGAAACAAGAGGTGTCCTCTCAGCACGGTTCCTGATTTAAGGGAGAATTCTTTTAGTGTTTTCCCACAAGTAAGATGTTGGCAATGCTGATTTATGATTGAAATTATCATGGTAAAGAATTATGAAAAGTGAAAGTCAGTTGCACAGTCGCGTCCAACTCTTTGCAATCCCATGGACTATAGCCTTCCAGGCTCCTCTGTCCACAGAATCCTCCAGGCAAGAGTACTGGAGTGGGTTGCCATTTCCTTCTCCAGGAAGAATTATGGATATTTCCTTATCATCATTTTAAAAAATCAGAATCTGTACTGAATCTTGTTGAAGACCTAAAAGTTTCATCCTTACATTCCTGGAATAAAATCCGCTTGGTCATGATACATTTTTTTTTGGTAACACACTCAAAACTTAGGCATGAAATCATCTTTGATTTCACTGTTACTGTCACACCTTACATTCAATCCATCAAAAAAGTCTGCTGTGTTACCTTTTACATATGACACCAAATGGATCATTTTTCACCTCTTCCATCTCTACCATCTTATTCTACACCCACATCACCTTTTATTTGAATCACTGCAACAGGTTTCTCCATTTCCTGTCTCCCACCCTTATTGTCTCTTTTGCACAAATTCCTCCAATAGCTTATCGCATTTTATGTGACAATATAGCCTTCCAGCTTTTTAAAGTCATTGTTTAATTCTCAAATTTTGACTTAAATGCTTAGATGAAAGCAGTTTTATTTTACTTTTATTTTTTGGCCACACTGTGCAGCATGTGGGATCTTAGTTCCTGATGAGGGATTAAACCCATGCCCTTGGCAGTGACAGCACAGAATCCCAACTACTGCACCACCAAGGGAATTTCCTAACTTTTTTCTTTTTAAATCAGGCCCCTGACTTTAGGAGAAATGCTTTCAATTTTTCACCATTGAGGATAATGTTTGCTGTGGGTTTGTCATATATAGCTTTTATTATGCTGAGGTATGTTCCTTCTATTCCTGCTTTCTGGAGAGTTTTTATCATAAATGGATGTTGAATTTGTCAAAGGCTTTCTCTGCATCTATTGAGATAATCATATGGCTTTTATTTTTCAATTTGTTAATGTGGTATATTACATTGATTGATTTGCAGATATTGAAGAATCCTTGCATCCCTGGGATAAAGCCCACTTGGTCATGGTGTATGATCTTTTTAATATGTTGTTGGATTCTGTTTGCTAGAATTTTGTTAAGGATTTTTGCATCTATGTTCATCAGTGATATTGGCCTGTAGTTTTCTTTTTTTGTAGCATCTTTGTCAGGTTTTGGTATTAGGGTGATGGTGGCCTCATAGAATGAGTTTGGAAGTTTACCTTCCTCTGCAATTTTCGGGAAGACTTTGAGTAGGATAGGTGTTAGTTCTTCTCTAAATTTTTGGTAGAATTCAGCTGTGAAGCTGTCTGGTCCTGGGCTTTTGTTTGTTGGAAGATTTCTGATTACAGTTTCAATTTACATACTTGTGATGGGTCTTTTAAGATTTTCTATTTCTTCCTGGTTCAGTTTTGGAAAGTTGTACTTTTCTAAGAATTTGTCCATTTCTTCCAAGTTGTCTATTTTATTTGCATATAGTTGCTGATAATAGTCTCTTATGATCCTTTGTGTTTCTGTGTTGTCTGTTGTGATCTCTCCATTTTCATTTCTAATTTTCTTGATTTGATTTTTCTCCCGTTGTTTCTTGATGAGTATGGCTAATGGTTTATCAATTTTATTTATCTTCTCAAAGAACCAGCTTTTGGCTTTGTTGATTTTTGCTATGGTCTCTTTTGTTTCTTTTGCATTTATTTCTGCCCTAATTTTTAAGATTTCTTTCCTTCTACTAACCCTGGGGTTCATAATTTCTTCCTTTTCAGGTTGCTTTAGGTGTAGAGTTAGGTTATTTATTTCACTGTTTTCTTGTTTCTTCAGGTAAGCCTGTATTGCTATGAACCTTCCTCTTAGTACTGCTTTTACAGTGTCCCACTAGAGCTAATCAATGAATAGAGTAAAGTTGCAGGATATAAAATTAACACACAGAAATCCCTTGCATTCCTATGCACGAACAATGAGAAAACAGAAAGAGAAATTAAGGAAACAATTCCATTCACCTTTGCAACAAAAAGAATAAAATACTTAGGAACATATCTACCTAAAGAAACAAAAGACCTATATATAGAAAACTATAAAACACTGGTGAAAGAAATCAAAGAGGACACAAATAGATGGAGAAACATACCGTGTTCATGGATCGGAAGAATCAATATAGTGAAAATGAATATACTACCCAAAGCAGTCTATAGATTCAATGCAATCCCTATCAAGCTACCAATGGTATTTTTCAGAGAACTAGAACAAATAATTTCACAATTTGTATGGAAATACAAAAAAACCTCAAATAGCCAAAGCAATCTTGAGAAAGAAGAATGGAACTGGAGGAATCAACCTGCCTGAATTCAGTCTCTACTACAAAGCCACAGTCATCAAGACAGTATGGTACTGGCACAAAGACAGAAATATACATCAATGGAACAAAACAGAAAGCCCAGAGATAAATCCACACACCTATGGACACCTTATCTTTGACAAAGGAGGCAAGAATATACAATGGAGAAAAGACAATCTCTTTAACAAGTGGTGCTGGGAAAACTGGTCAACCACTTGTAAAAGAATGAAACTAGAACACTTTCTGTTGGCTTCCCTGGTGGCTCAGAGGGTAAAGCATCTGCCTGCAGTGCGGGAGACCTGGGTTCAATCCCTGCGTCAGGAAGATCCCCTGGAGAAGGAAATGGCAACCCACTCCAGTACTCTTGCCTGGAAAATTCCATGGACAGAGGAGCCTGGTAGGATATGGGGTACCGAAGAGTCAGACACGACTGAGCGACTTCACTTTCACTTTCAGAACACTTTCTAACACCATATAGGAAAATAAACTCAAAATGGATTAATGATCTAAACGTAAGACCAGAAACTATACAACTCCTAGATGAAAACAGAAGCAAAACACTCTCTGACATAAATCACAGCAGGATCCTCTATGACCCACCTCCCAGAATATTGGAAATAAAAGCAAAAATAAACAAATGGGACCTAATTAAAATTAAAAGCTTCTGCACAACAAAGGAAACTATAAGCAAGGTGAAAAGACAGCCTTCAGAATGGGAGAAAATAATAGCAAACGAAGCAACGGACAAAGAATTAATCTCAGAAATATATAAGCAGCTCAATTCCAGAAAAATAAAAGACCCAATCAAAAAGGGGCCAAAGAACTAAACAGACATTTCTCCAAACAAAACATACAGATGGCTAACAAACACATGAAAATATGCTCAACATCACTCATTATTCAGTTCAGTTCAGTTCAGTCATGTCTGACTCTTTGCGACCCCATGAATCGCAGCACGCCAGGCCTCCCTGTCCATCACCAACTCCCGGAGTTCACTCAGACTCGCATCCATAGAGTCCGTGATGCCATCCAGCCATCTCATCCTCTGTCATCCCCTTCTCATCCTGCCCCCAATCCCTCCCAGCATCAGAGTCTTTTCCAATGAGTCAACTCTTCGCATGAGGTGGCCAAAGTACTGGAGTTTCAGCTTGAGCATCATTCCTTCCAAAGAAATCCCAGGGCTGATCTCCTTCAGAATGGACTGGTTGGATCTCCTTGCAGTCCAATGGACTCTCAAGAGTCTTCTCCAACACCACAGTTCAAAAGCATCAATTCTTTGGCACTCAGCTCATGACCACAGGAAAAACCATAGCCTTGACTAGATGGACCTTAGTCGGCAAAGTAATGTCTCTGCTTTTCAATATGCTATCTAGGTTGGTCATAACTTTTCTTCCAAGGAGTAAGTGCCTTTTAATTTCATGGCTGCAGTCACCATCTGCAGTGATTTTGGAGCCCCCCCAAAATAAAGTCTGACACTGTTTCCACTGTTTCCCCATCTATTTGCCATGAAGTGATGGGACCAGATGCCATGATCTTCATTTTCTGAATGTTGAGCTTTAAGCCAACTTTTTCACTCTCCACTTTCACTTTCATCAAGAGGCTTTTTAGCTCCTCTTCACTTTTTGCCATAAGAGTGGTGTCATCTGCATATCTGAGGTGATTGATATTTCTCCTGGCAATCTTGATTTCAGCTTGTGTTTCTTCCAGTCCAGCATTTCTCATGAGGTACTCTGCATATAATTTAAATAAGCAGGGTGACAATATACAGCCTTGACCTACTCCTTTTCCTATTTGAAACCAGTCTGTTGTTCCATGTCCAGTTCTAACTGTTGCTTTCTGACCTGCAAACAGATTTCTCAAGAGGCAGGTCAGGTGGTCTGGTATTCCCATCTCTTTCAGAATTTTCCAGAACTCATTATTAGAGAAATGCAAATCAAAACCACAATAAGGTACCATTTCACGCCAGTCAGAATGGCTGCTATCCAAAAGTCTATAAGCAATAAGTGCTGGAGAGGGTATGGAGAAAAGGGAACCCTCTTACACTGTTGGTGGGAATGCAAACTAGTACAGCCACTATGGAGAACAGTGTGGAGATTCCTTAAAAAATTGCAAATAGAACTGCCATATGACCCAGCAATCCACTGCTGGGCATACACACTGAGGAAACCAGAATCAAAAGAGACACGTGTACCCCAGTGTTGATCGCAGCACTGTTTATAATAGCCAGGACATGGAAGTAACCTAGATGTCCATCAGCCGATGGATGGATAAGAAAGCTACGGTACATAAACACAATGGAATATTACTCAGCCATTAAAAAGAACACATTTGAATCAGTTCTAATGAGGTGGATGAAACTGGAGCCTATTATATAGAGTGAAGTAAGCCAGAAAGAAAAACACCAATACAGTATACTAACGCATATACATGAAATTTAGAAAGAAGGTAACGATAACCTTGTATGCGAGACAGCAGAAGAGACACAGATGTATTGAACAGTCTTTTGGACCGTGTGGGAGAGGGTGAGGGCGGGATGATATGGGAGAATGGCATTGAAACATGTGAAATATCGTATGTGAAACGAATTGCCAGTCTAGGTTTGATGCATGATACAGGGTGCTTGGGGCTGGTGCCCTGGGATGACCCAGAGGGATGGGATGGGGAGGGAGGTGGGAGGGGTGTTCAGGATGGGGAACACCTGTACACTCATGGTGGATTCAAATCAATGTATTGCAAAACCAATACAATATTGTAAAGTAAAATTAATTAATTAATTAATTTAAATAAATAAATAAATCATGCCCCTAGCTACCTCTCCAATTCTCCCTCTCATTCACTTTCCTCCAGCTATACTGGTCTTCAAACACCCTATGCCTTTATTATTTTTTTTTTCACCCTATGCCTTTATACCTGTATTTCTACTTCCCTTCCCAAAATGTTCTTTCTCCAGATCTTGTCATGGTTTACTCTTTCACCTTAGGTAGGTCTTTGCTCAAATGGTGCAGCCAAAAATGCCTTCCTTTCCTGACCATCTTCTGTAAAACAGGGCTATCTACCTTCCCCACCCCTATTATTTCTCTTATTTTGCTTTATTTTTCTCCATAACATTGACATTATCACAAGAAATTATATTTTATTTTTTACTTGTTCAACGTTTGTCTCTCTAATCATAATAAAAGTTTCATAAGTTTTGAGGTTTTGTTTTATTCACTATTGTATCCACAGCACCTAGAATACACTCTGCTACAAATTAATTTGATAAATATTTGGTAAATAAAGGAATGGAATGGATAGTAGAAGACAGAAAATATAAATACCAGTTACAGCAGCCAACTGATCAGCTGTCAAAGGTTAGGCTCCTACTTCTACTTGTATTTCCTTGCTAGATGAAACAAAACTATGTATGTGTGTTTAAAATTAACCTCTTCTCTTAGCTTTCCTGTTTTTTTTTTTAATTCGTACATTGACAGAATTTGGAGTAGATAGCACCCAAACATATTAGACTTGAAACTAATTGATTAACTAGATCATTACATTACTCTCCTCTGGGAGAGGGTATGAATACATTGTGGTTATATTTAGAGTAATTTCAATATGTTGGTTGGAACATTTTTTAAATCACACGCATAAGGATGAACTGTATGTTGGCTAGCCAAGCACACTGTTATTTCTGCCTACTTGACTTTCATCTTCTTCCTTCTGTAACATCCCCTAATTTTCCTTTGAGAAACAATTTGCAAATATGCAAATACAAATAGAACTATTAACCAAATTGTCTTTTGGTCACGGAGTAGGGCTACGTAACCCTACCAAGACCAATTTAGACCTTTCCTCCCAGAAATCTGACTCTTGTATAATATAAAAATATGGGGAACTGGTTAATTTAATTCAAAATTTTGGTATCACAAAGAGAATGGCCATTAATCCCTGCTATAATTTCTGTCTCATCTGAAATATGCTTCTTTAGCTTATCGTTCAATTTTGTGAGCTGCCTCACATTTCTTAATAAAACTTCTGTTTTGTTTGTAAACCAACAAAAGTACCCTACCTTAGGATACGTAAACCATTGTATCTTTTTTGGAAAATGTGGATGATGTTGACTTAACAGGATTTCAGTGTAACAAACAATTAAATGAGATATCCATCCATATATTTGAATATTTTAGTGCTTATTATTGACCAGATGGGTGAGGATACAGAAACAGAAACAACAATTCCAAAAAGGGAGGAGTGGAAGAATGAGGCCATGACATTTTGAATGGAAGTGTGATCTGGACATTCTGTGAAGGGATGATCTTTGATAGAAGGAACACTTCCTTCACTGAACATATGAAATAGACTGAACCATATGAAATAGGCAATAGTCAAGCTTTCCAACTTCTAAAAGCAACAATTTCATATGGGTAAGCCTAGTAATAGAAAGGAAGCAAGAGAAAGTAGTTACAAATGCAGACAGATATAAATTTAGGACTAGGAACTAGAAGAAGGTATTCTAACCTGTGTTGTTTGTATGAAAAATGTCTAAAATATTAGAAGAGTTTGCTTAGACAGATTTCTTTTTGAAATAAGTTTATGGGATCTGAATCTCTAAAGGGTTTTGTATTGAGGAGATATATCCACTTTTTTGTATACTCTTGGTGCTGATGGGAAAAGGGGATGGGTTCCCAAATCTTTAGGTCTCTACTTTGGTATCTTTCTGTACAACTTAAAACTTCACAAATAGTATATTCTTTAACCCTCAAAGCTATTTAAAAGACTAAGATAACCTATACAGAAAAAGGATAAAAAAAATCATGCTCAATTTTAAAAATAAACTAATAATGAAAATCAAAGAAATTATAAACCCAACTGAATACTGAGAGCAAGATTAGAGGCAAAATAGTATAACAGCGGCTTTTAAACTATTGTTCCTTTGAATCTGTGTTATTGCTACTGCCTTTAAACTACCACTGGCTATTCTGTGAAGGTCTAGAGTGGGCTCTCAGACTTAAGAACTAATGCTGCAGTCTCACCGCAGTGCTGTTCTGCTCATGTCCTCAGGCTGTTCTATCACTCCTCCAGCGAGCTACTCAACAAATACATCTGTTGGGACTTTGCACCTCTAACACTGATAGCACACAGCACTGCCAACCACACAACTTAAAGCCTGAGTAAGTGTGTCTAGATGACAAAACCTAAGTCACAAGGGAGGCTGACAAAATAAGTCCCAGGTATTTTCTCAACATCTATAGAGGAATGAGTCTTTGCGCCTGAAAACCCAAACTGACCAATGAGAAATTCTCCAAACACAGGAAGGTAGTTCAGATTCGTAATGTTCAAAAAGACTAACAGGCTTTCACTACAAGAGTTAATACAGTCCAGTGATAAAGGATATACACAGAATGCTGAGAAGAAAGAAAAGGATTTTCCAAAGAGTTATAAAAGTCACATCTATAGACAGCTATAGAAAAATCTTCAGTGCCAATGGAATCAAGTCATACCACACCTTGTAATAACGAAAATAGTCTCGTTCTTGCAGCTTCTTTATTTTGGGGAAGATTTTGAAGGTGTTGAAGTTATCGATGCTATCAATGTCACACAAGCAGTCATCCAAGACTCCGGTGACCTAGGGAAAAAAACAAATATATAATAGAAAAGATGTAAATTAATGTTTCAACCTTAGCAAATCTGTACTATTATGTAATAAGATAAATTATGCCTTCAACTTAGCCAGTATTTGCTGGTTAAGATACATAACATTTTAAGCTGTCACTTTTTACAATGGTCAGTTAAATAAAAAACAACAGAAGGATTATATATACCCATTCAGAAAAAATAAACATTCTTGTTAGTGGTCAAAAAGAAAGGTATTGAATACTCTCACCCTTGTGTAACATGTACAGAATCCAAACAGTCACTGGAATACTAAGGCAACTACTTCCAAGATTAACCTAGAAATCACAGGCTGTAATAATACTGCTGCAGTAACTGTACCTTTCTTTTAGACTCTCATTTATGGAACCCTTTCATAACAGACATGATGCTAAGAGCACTACATATGTTAACACATTTACCCTTTAAATACCTTATGAAATGGCACTATTCTCACTTTACATAAAAGGAAATTAAAGCTTAGCAAGGTTAAAATAATTTTTTTCAAAGTAGACATAAGACTTAGCCCCAAGTCTATTGTATTTTAAATTAAATGATCTTATTGACTACTCAAAGTAATCAAAGGAGAGAAATTGATATTTACAAAGTGAATTCAGAGTTGAAAAATTCCACAAAACATTCTTTGACTAAATTTAAAAATGGTACTCATTAACATGCACAACTTGGATGAATCTTTATGGAATTATGCTAAGTAAAAAAAAAGTCAAACCCAAAAGATGAGATACTACAAGATTTCATTTATATAACATTTTTGAAATGACAAAAGTTTAGAAATGGAAACCAGACTACTGGTTGCCAGCACTTAGCGACTGGAGTAGGGGATGGGAGTTGGAGTAGGGAAGCAAGGAGGTAGGTGTGGATATAAAGGGGCAGAAAGGATCCTTGCAGTGACGACATTTTTCAGTATCCTGACTACAGTGGTGGACACACAAACTCATACCATGTGATATAAATGTATAGAACTAATCCACAGATACACAAATGAAACAAGTGAAATGAACATACATGATTACATGAATGTCAGTGCTCTATTTATATTACACTATATGTTTACAAAATGTGTGTATGTGCTCAGTCATGTCTGACTTTTTGTGACCCCATGGATTATAGCCCACCAGGCTCCTCTGGTGATTTCCTCTTCGGATTTCCTAGGCAAGAATACTGGAGTAGGGTGCCATTTTCTACTCCAGGGGATCTTCCTGACCCAGGGATCAAACCCACATATCTTGCATCTCTTGCATCAGCAGGCAGATTCTTTACCACTGTGCCACCTGGGAAGCCCTTACAAAATGTTACCACCGGGGGAAAAAAATGGATAAAGGGTAAATGACATTTTTATGTATTATTTCTCACAATTGCATGGAACAAACAATTATCACAATTAAAACTAAAATTTAAAAACAAAAATGGAATTCAGCCTGTTAAAGGTTATTCATGTGATCCACAGGTGTAATATATGCAAAGAATGATTTTAAAAATGGAAACTTTCTAGTTGTTTCTATCTCATGCTTTTTCCCTGGTTACACTCTAGGCCCCTAAATAATAATACGGGGAAAAAGGAAACAAAATACATACCAAAAAGCTTTTTAGGCTTTAAAAATACTTTACCCAGTAAGAATGAGTGAGTGCTCATTCTTACAAATTTTTCTTAAATTGTTGAATTTTAGTTAGTAAACTGCAGCATTTACAAACATATTATTTGTGGTAGGGGTTGGAGTAAGGTATATATAAAATTACCATGTACTTATTTCTAACTCTTAAAGACTACTATTAAGACAAAAATTTTGTGTATAACCAAGTTTTTTTAAAATAGAAATTAGATAGGAAAAAGAAAAAAAAGGCATCCAAAGTGGAAAGGAAAAAGAAAACTCTATTTGCAGATGATATATACCGAAAATCCTAAAGACTTCATTCACTGAAACAGTTAGAACTAATAAATTCAGCAAGTTCTAGGACACAAAATCAATATATGAAAATAGTGTACAGTGTTTCCATACACTAATAACAAACTATCAGACAAAGAAATTAAGAAATAATTCACTTACAATCAATTACATCAAAAAGAATAAGATAATACCTAGGAAAAAATAAACCAAGTGGTGAAATGCCTATAAACTATAATATATTGATGGAAAATATTGAATAAATAGAAGACTATTCCATTCTTATGGATTAGAAAAATATTGTTAAAATGTCCTTAAGTACTCTAAGCAGGATAAAGACTCAATACATCCCTGTCAAAATTCCAACAGCGTTTTTACAGAATAGAACAGTCCTCAAGATTTGTATGGAATCATAAAAGACCTAGAATAGTCAAAGCAATCATGAAAAAGAACAAAGATGGAGGCATCATGTGCCCCAATTTCAAACTAGATTACAAAATTATAGTCATCAAAACAGTATGATACTGGCAGAAAAACAAACACAGAAGAACAAAACAGAATAAAAAGCCCAGAAAGAAGCCCATGAATATATGGTCAATTAATATATGACAACAGAGCCAAGAATATATAATGGGGAAGGGACAGTCTTTTCAACAAACAATGTTGAGGAAACCAGATAGCCAGCCACATGCAAAAGAACGAAATTGTACCACTACCTTACAGCATATGCATTTGAAATTAACTAAAATGGATCAAAGACTTGAACATAATAAGACCTGATACCATAAAACTACTGGAAGAAAATACAGATTTTAAGCTCCTTAACATCAGTCTTGGTGATGACTTTTTGGATTTGATACCAAAATTAAGAAGTAACGAAAGTAAAAATTAATAAGTAGGATTATGTCAAACTAAAAAGCTTCTGTAAAGCAAAGTAAAACCACTAACAAAATGAAAAGACAACCTATGGAAATGAAGAAAATATTTGCAAATCATATCTAATAAGTGGTTAATATCCAAAATATAAAAACTCACATAACTCAATAGCAAAAAACAATCTGATTAAAAAATGAGCAGTGGAGGCTTCCCTGGTGCCTCAGTGGTAAAGAATCCACCTGCCAATACAGGAGGCACTGGTTCAACCCCATTCTGGGAAGATCCCACATGCCAAGGAGCAACAAGGCCCCTGCACCACAACTACTGAACAAAACCGAAAACCCTAGAGCCCATGCCCTTCAACAAGAAAAGTCACTGTGATGAGGAGCCCAGGCACTGCAACTAGAGAAAAGCCTGAGCAGCAATGAAGACCCAGCAGAGCCAAAAATAAATGAATAAATAAAAGTATTTTTAAATGGGAAAATCTTTTTATTTAAGGATCTAAATATTTTTCAAAGAAGACATATGAATGGCCAACAAGTACACAAAAAGGTGCTCAATATCACCAACATCAAGAAAATGAAAATCAAAACTATAATGAGATATCATGTCATACCTGTTAGAATGGCTATTATCAAAAAGACCAGAGTAACAAGTGTTGGTGAGGATGTAGAGAAAAGAAAACCCTTGTGCACTGCTGGCGGACTGTAAATAGGTGCAACTACTATGGAGAAGAGTATGGAGGTTACAGAAAGACTTTAAAATAAAACTACCACAAAATCCAGCAATTTCACTTTTTGGTATTCACTTGAAGAAAACAAATATACTAACTTAAAGATATATGTAGCCCCATGTTCACTGCAGTATTATTTACAATAACCAAGTATGGAAGTGACCTAAGTATTAACTGAAGGATGAATAAAGATGTGGGATATATACACAATACAGCCGGTAATGGAAAAAAAAAAAATCTGGCCATTTGCAACATGGATGGAACTTGAGGACATTGTGCTAAGTGAAATAAGTCAGAGAAAGATAAATAGTATATGATCGCACTTTCACGTGTAGTCTAAACAGAAAACGACAACAAATCCAAGTTCATAAATACAGAGAACAAATTGTAAAGGATATCTGATCTTTTTTTTTTGCACTAATGAGGTACAAAGTTCTAATGTTTTATAAAATACTTGTCTTTCTGCTTGTGCAAAATTTGTTCATATCTTTTGTTCATTTTTCTATTGGGTTGTCTTTTTCAATGTAGTAATCAATATTGCTTTTTCCTTATTCTATTTTAACCTCTGGAACTCATCATACTAGACCGTCTTATTTTATTCTTCATGTTTCTTAAGCTCTCTATAACATTTACTATTCTGTTACCTTTCTGAGCTTCATTCTGAATAATTTATTTGCACTTATTTTCCATTCATTCATTTATCCAACGTATTTATTGAGGGCCTAACATAAGCCCTGTACTGTCCTAAGTACTGGGGATATAATATTAGAAGAAAGAAAAGAAAAAAAAAAAGACAAAAATCTCTTCCCTTCAGGTGTTAACATTTTCACAGGAGAGAAAAAAAAATGCATGAGCAAAGTATAGAGTCTGTCAGATGATAATAAAGCAATATGGAGGAAAACTAGAAAATTGAGACAGGTGTTACAAAACTGGGACTGCTCATTTTTAAAGAGAGACAGGTACAAAAGGTCTCACTAAAGTTAAAGTGGGGAAGGAGCAAATGAAGCTTTTTTTTTTTGATGGGGGAGGGTGAAAAGAATTCCAGGCACTGAGAATACTGAATGCAAAAGCCCTGCTGCAGTAAGGCCCAATGCCGCCCCAAAACAACAGGAAACAACAAGGAAGATTATCGAGTAGGGAAAAGGAAAATTGCGTCTTCCCAGGTGGCTCATTGGTAAAGAATTTGGCTTCCCAGCAGGAGACACAGGTTCAATATCTGTGTTGGGAAGTCCACAGAGTTGCAGAGTCAGACACGGCTTAATGACTAAACAACAAAAGGAGAATTGACCTATTATTAAAATTTTGGCTTTTCTGAGTCAAATGTTTTCTCACACCAGCCAATTCTCCAACTCTTCAGCATCAACTGGGTGCCCAATTCCATTGTGATATTATCTAGAATTGGAGCAGAACCCACAGATTAAGGGTTCAGTCACATAGGACTGCTCCCACTTCAGACACCAGTCCCAAGCACTGGATCACCTGTACTGACTGGCTATTAACAGAGGTTCCCACAACTTCCTTCTCAGGTTTGATAATTTGCTAGAATGATTTACAGAACTCAGGAAAACACTTTACTTGTGTTTACTGCAAAGGGTCCAACTAAAAAACAGACAAAAGGAGGAAATGCACAGGACAGGTATTAGGGGTGAACGTGCAGAACTTCCATGCCTCTGAGCTACCCTTCCAGAAAGTCTATGTGTTCACAACCTGGGAGCTCAGCAAAACTCATCAAAAAGTCTCTTAAGAGGCATGTTTTTGTATTATACCACACTGGGTTACACAGGAAACCACAGAAAAAATTTAAAGCAGAGGCTAAAGGAGTACGGAGTAGTACAAGGTAAGGATGAAGGGTTTCTCTTTTATATTGTATGATCATGGAAGGTGACAATTTAGGTAAGTGAACACGCAGGTGACACTTAAGCAGAAACCTAAGAAAGTAAGCGAGCAAACCATATGAATACATGAGAAGTGTGTTAGCGAAGTAGAGAAAACTGCAGGTCCAAGGGACTCAAAGCAAGAGGATATTTGCCATCTTTGAGGGACAGCAAGGAGGTCAGTGCGGCTATAGCGTATGTTTAAGGTGGAGGAGGCAGTGAGAAGAACAGATTTGAGGCGGAAAAAGTCAGGAATTTAGTTCTTAATACACCAAATTTGTGATAACTATTAACTATCCAAGCAGAAACATTGAAAAAGTAGTTAGATATATGGATCTAGAGCTGAGAATCCTAGTCTGGAGATTCTAAGATACAGATATTAAATACCATATAGATGGTATTTAAAGCCAAGAGACTAAATGAGATGGCCAAGGTGGAGAGAAGAGAGAGTATAAGATTTGAACCTTGAGGTTCAAACAATTAGCAGTCGGGGCAGAGGAAGAACAAGCAAGGGATTCTAAGAAAGACTGGCCTGCAGAAAGGAAAGAAATCAGAAAAACATACTATCTTGGAAGTAAAAATAAAAGAAAAAACAAAAGTATGTCAAAGACAGTGAGTGATGAGCTATGAAAAAAGTCTGCAAAATAGTTTTTAAATCTTAGCTTTAGCAAAAAATTCCCTTTAGCAGCAAGAAAGACATTAGTGATTTTGACAAGAGCCATTTTGGAGAAGCAGTAGAGGCAAAAGTCAGACTGAAATGGGCTGAATGATCAGAATAGGAAAGACAAAGATAACTCTTTTGAGGGGGGTTTTCTATAGAAAAGAAAAAACTAAGCAGAGTCATAAGAGATGAGTGGGTCAAGAGAGAACTTTAAAATAGTAGAATTAACAGCATGTTTTATGATGACAGTAACAGGCTCAGTGGTAAAGAATCCGCCTGCCAATACAGGAGACTTCAGGTTTGATACCTGAATTGGGAAGATCCCCTGGAAAAGGAAATGGCAATCCACTTCAGTATTCTTGCCTGAGAAATCCCATGGACAGAGGAGCCTGGTGGGCTATAGTCCATGGGATCACAAAAAGAGTCAGACATGACTTAGCAACAACAACAGTCCATTAAAAAAGGAAAAAAAAAAAAAAAATCAATGAACCAGAAGAGAAAGGGAAAATTTGCTGAAGCCATGTCCTTGAACTGGAAAGAAGGAATGGGACCAAAATGCAAGTGGAGGGATTGGTCTCTGATAAGAGTACAAACAGTTTATCTATGATAATCTACAGAAGTCAAAATATGTGGGTCAGAGACTAGTAGGTGGACAGATGTGGATTATTCTGATTATTCCAATTTAGTAAAGTATGAAGCTAAGAGTTGGGATGGAAAAGGAGGTATTGGGAGATTAAAGGAAAAAAAGGACATAAAATGGTTTTTCAATTCAATAATCATTCTTTTTCTGCTGGAAATAATCAACCACTTCATCCATCGAGTTGTTAATTTGATTTCTAAAACTTCTATTTCATTATGTTTTACACTTTGAGGTCATTCTTTAAAATTTCTTGTTCTTTTTCATACTTTTAAGTCTTTATATTTAAACATGTGGAAGTGTTAGTTGCTCACTCCTGTCTGACTCTGTGACCTCATGGAATGCTGGGCTGGATGAAGCACAAGCTGGAATTACGACTGCTGGAAGAAATGTCAATAACTTCAGATATGCAGATGACACCACCTTTATGACTGAAAGTGAAGAAGAACTAAAGAGCCTCTTGTTGAAAGTGAAAGAGAAGAGTGAAAAAGTTGGCTTAAAACTCAACATTCAGAAAACTAAGATCATGGCATCTGGTCCCATCACTTCATGGCAAATAGATGGAGAAACAATCCAAACAGGGACAGACTTTATTTTTCTGAGCTCCAAAATCACTGCAGATGGTGACTGCGGCCATGAAATTAAAAGACGCTTACTCCTTTAAGAAAAGCTATGACCAAGGTAGATAGCATATTAAAAAGCAACACATTACTTTGCTGACAAAAGTAAATCTAGTCAAAGCTATGGTTTTTCCAGTAGTCATGTACGGATGTCACAGTTGGACCATAAAGAAGGCTGAGTGCTGAAGAACTGATGCTATTCAACTGTGGTGTTAGAGAAGATTCTTGAGAGTCCCTTGGCTGCAAGGAGATCCAACCAGTCAATCTTAAAGGAAATCAGTCCTGAATGTTCATTGGAAGGACTGATGCTAAAGCTGAAACTCCAATACTTTGGCCACCTGATGCGAAGAACTGACTCATTGGAAAAGACCCTGATGCTGGGAAACATTGAAGACAATAGGAGAAGGGGACGACAGAAGATGAGAAGGTTGGATGGCATCACCGATTCGAAGGACATGAGTTTGAGCACACTCTGGAAGTTGGTGATGGACAGGGAAGCCTGGTGTGCTGCAGTCCATGGGGTCGCAAACAGTCAGACACAGCTGAGTGACTGAACTGAACTAGACTATAGCCCACCAGACTCCTCTGTCCATGGAATTCTCTAGGAAAAAAATACTTGAGTGGATAGCCGTTCCCTTCTCCAGGGATCTTCCTGACCTAGAGACTGAACCCAGGTCTCCCTCATTGCAGGCAGATTCTTTACTGTCTGAGCCACCAGGGAAAGTGAAAGAAAGTGAAAGTGAAGTTGCTCAGTTGTGTCTGACTCTTTGCAACCCCATGGACTGTAGGCTACCAGGCTCCTCTGTCCATGGGATTTTCCAGGCAATAGTACTGGAGTGGATTGCCATTTCCTTCTCCAGGGTATCTCCCCAAACCAGGGATTGAACCTGGTCTCCTGCATTGTAGACAGACACTTTACCGTCTGAGCCACCTGGGAAGCCCCATTTAAACATGGTGATTTTAAATACCTGATTATTTGAAAAAAATATACACTTATTACAGACCTATTTCTATAATCTATATTTCTAAATATCACATTCATGTTGCCTTTGTGTGTGCTGTGATTTTTGACTATTAGCTTATTTTTCTTGACACTTTATCTTCAAAAATTCTTTAGGGCCTGTGTAGACAATGAATTCCTCCAGAGGGGATGGTGATGGTGGTAGTTTAATCAGTAAGTCATGTCTGACTCTTTTGCAACCCCATGGACTGTCGGTCATGGAATTTCCCAGGTCAGAATACTGGAGTGTGGCCATTTCCTTCTCCAGGGGATCTTCCTGTCCCAGGGATGAACCCATGTACAACCCATGTACATGTACATCCCTACATCTCCTGTACTGGCAGGCGGATTCTTCACCATTGAGCCAACAGGGAAGCCCTCCAGAGGGGACTGATATTTGTTTTTACCTGTAAACTCAGAGCACACCAATCTGAGATTGCTACAAATTAAATTTTCCACTTGAAGATTTTCCCAGCACAGGTAGCATGAATTTCCCAGCTCATGGTTACAAATTCTCAAGGCAGTTTTTCCCCTCCTTCCCCTAGCAAGTTTGTTCATTTTCCCCTTACTTGTGGTGGATTTCATTTCCCTTTATATTTAAGATGTAGCTCTTTGGAGCCCAAGCTTATGGTGAGGGCCCCTTTTACTTCCCTCTATTTGGGCAGACGTGGGTTTTATTTCTTGTTTACGTGACTCCATGCAGTTGTCAGAGCAGAAGCTCAAGGTCTTCAGAGTTCAGGGGAAGTCGTCAGGGTAATGGCACTGAAGCAGCACTGAGTCTCAAAGTTCTGGCTTTCCATTTTGGGGGGTGGGGGAGGCTTTATATATTCTTTGATTTCTTGCCAGCTCAGAAATGCACTTAGAAAAAATGTAAAATCTGAAGTTACTTCTTTATGGGAAGATTAACTTGTTACATCATTTGTATGCACTATGATTTAAGTTTCTAGTGTTTTATCATACTCAAGGTTGGCCAAAAAGTTCATTCAAATAAACTTTTTGGCCAACCCAATACAAAGCACACTTGCATTTCATTTACAAGAACATGAGGTATGTGTTGTACAAATGCCTACTTGTGAACAGAAATATTCTTCAAAAAATTAATTCTTCCCTTTATTCTTTACTGGTTTTCTTCCAAGTTAGTGAATGGAAGAAAAGAGAAAGAACCGGCTTAGTTCCACCTTTTTATTTTCCCAAGTTTCCCTCTACTTTATTTCTATACCACAAAGAAGCAAGCATACTGAGATGCAACTGTATAGACCAGAAAGATACTCTCCTTCACTTACTTAACCTGTGATATTAATCATGTAAGCTCTTTGAATGTCAGTTACCTCACTGCATGAAAGATGTGTCAAATGAAATGAGACAATGTATTTTTAAACATGTTACATACTGAAGTATGATTGAATACTATATGAGAAAGTACCACTGGAAACAAAAACCATATGTATTCAGTTTTGAGGACTTTTGGCACATGCTACCTTCCAGTGGTCATGTATGATGCGAGAGTTGGACTGTGAAGAAAGCTGAGCACCGAAGAATTGATGCTTTTGAACGGTGTTGGAGAAGACTCTTGAGAGTCCCTTGGACTGCAAGGAGATCCAACCAGTCCATTCTGAAGGAGATCAGCCCTGGGTGTTCTTTGGAAGGAATGATGCTAAAGCTGAAACTCCAGTACTTTGGCCACCTCATGCGAAGAGTTGACTCACTGGAAAAGACTCTGATGCTAGGAGGGATTGGGGGCAGGAGAAAAAGGGGACGACAGAGGATGAGATGGCTGGATGGCATCACCGACTCGATGGACGTGAGTCTGAGTGAACTCTGGGAGTTGGTGATGGACAGGGAGGCCTGGCGTGCTGCGATTCATGGGGTCACAAAGAGTCGGACACGACTGAGCGACTGAACTGAACTGAACCTTGAATATGCACAAATCCTTAACTGCTGAGCTACATATATTCATTTGAACATAATGAAATTTAAATCATATATATTCATTTGGATATAATAACATTTAGAGTACACCTGCAATTATAAAACATTAATACACATTAATTTGTGATAGGAACCTAAAATGAAGCTTCTAAATTGGTGAGAAAGTATACAATTAAAATATACTATCTAGAAAGAAAGAAAAATGAGGGAAAAAAATGAACTTTAGAAAAATATCTAAAGGTAAACACTACTCAAAAAGAAATAGCCCACTAATAACTAGAAAATAATTTTATCAAAGACAGTTTAGCAAATATACTTTTCATAAGTCTGGTAGATTGCCACTATATATTTCAAGTATTTCCAAGTGGTGTTGTAAGATAGCTAAAAGGATAACTACATTAGTTACTTGCAAGCCTGGTTTAAAATGCTGATTCCTGGATCACATCCAGATCCATTAAATCAGAACAGTTGGTAGTAGGCCCAGAATATGTGAATTTTTAACATCCCACCCTCCCAAACTAAAAGTCTGCCCCTTTTATTTTTATTATTCATTTAGAAAATATTCACACAGGGACAGAAACTGAGTATTCAGGCATTCTGGAGTTCAGAACACCATAGGGTCATGAAAAAAAGTGTCTGAATAAAGTCAGAAAAACATGTTTGCACTGTTACTGTCATCAGTTCAGTTCAGTCACTCAGTCGTGTCCGACTCTTTGCGACCCCATGAATCGCAGCACGCCAGGCCTCCCTGTCCATCACCAACTCCCGGAGTTCACTCAAACTCACGTCCATTGAGTCGGTGATGCCATCCAGCCATCTCATCCTCGGTCATCCCCTTCTCCTCCTGCCCCCAATCCCTCCCAGCATCAGAGTCTTTTCCAATGAGTCAACTCTTCACATGAGGTGGCCAAAGTACTGGAGTTTCAGCTTTAGCATCATTCCTTCCAATGAACACCAAGTACTGGCCTCTTTTACGATGGACTGGTTGGATCTCCTTGCAGTCCAAGGGACTCTCAGGAGTCTTCTCCAACACCACAGTTCAAAAGCATCAATTCTTAGGCGCTCAGCTTTCTTCACAGTCCAACTCTCACATCCATACATGACCACAGAAAAAAACATAGCCTTGACTAGACGGACCTTTGTTGGCAAAGTAATATCTCTGCTTTTGAATATGCTGTCTAGGTTGGTCATAACTTTCCTTCCAAGGAGTAAGCGTCTTTTAATTTCATGGCTGCAATCACCATCTGCTGTGATTTTGGAGCCCCCCAAAATAAAGTCTGACACTGTTTCCACTGTTTCCCCATCTATTTCTCATGAAGTGATGGGACCGGATGCCATGATCTTCGTTTTCTGAATGTTGAGCTTTAAGCCAATTTTGTCACTTTCCTCTTTTACTTTCATCAAGAGGCTCTTTAGTTCCTCTTCACTTTCTGCCATAAGGGTGGTGTCATCTGCATATCTGAGGTCATTGATATTTCTCCCAGCAATCTTGATTCCAGCTTGTGTTTCTTCCAACCCAGCGTTTCTCATGATGTACTCTGCATAGAAGTTAAATAAGCAGGGTGACAATATACAGCCTTGACGTACTCCTTTTCCTATTTGGAGCCAGTCTGTTGTTCCATGTCCAGTTCTAACTGTTGCTTCCTGACTTGCATACAGGTTTCTCAAGAGGCAGGTCAGGTGGTCTGGTATTCCCATCGCTTTCAGAATTTTCCACAGTTTATTGTGAGCCACACAGTCAAAGGCTTTGGCATAGTCAATAAAGCAGAAATAGATGTTTTTCTGGAACTCTCTTGCTTTTTCCATGATCCAGTGGATGTTGGCAATTTGATCTCTGGTTCCTCTGCCTTTTCTAAAACCAGCTTGAACATCAGGAAGTTCACAGTTCATGTATTGCTGAAGCCTGGCTTGGAGAATTTTGAGCATTACTTTACTAGCATGTGAGATGAGTGCAATTGTGCGGTAGTTTGAGCATTCTTTGGCATTGCCTTTCTTTGGGATTACCGTCATGCTGCTGCTGCTAAGTCACTTCAGTCATGTCTGACTCTGTGCGATCCCATAGATGGCAGCCTACCAGGCTCCCCCGTCCCTGGGATTCTCCAGGCAAGAACACTGGAGTGGGTTGCCATTTCCTTCTCCAGTGCATGAAAGTGAAAAGTGAAAGGGAAGTTGCTCAGTCCTGTCCGACTCTCAGCGACCCCATGGACTGCAGCCTAACAGGCTCCTCTGTCCATGGGAGTTTCCAGGCAAGAGTTACCTTCAATTTGACTTAACCATCAGCACTAATTGCTTCAAACCATGTCTCCCCTCATCATCCGGCCACATGAGACACCTTTTCTTTTTTTTTTTTTTTTTTACCTCTTAGCAGTTTTGCCACTCTGCAGCAGGTGCAGACTAGACAGCACCTGGCAGAAGCCTATTCAAATTCTACTGTATAAAAAAAGAAGTCTTTATTAAGGCAAAAGACCCTGGGAAGCTATTGAGAGCCAGTGTATTGAGAACCCTTCTGTAAGCTACGCCTCACAAAGAACCCCCAAACTCTAATTTATCGGCCATGACTCACTGCTGAGGGAGTCACAAGGTCAGACACGGGCCCCGTCCCCTCGTACTTGAGCTCACCTGGCGGCGCCACTCAGCAGACGGAGTACAAGCTGGGTAAAAATACAACGGTCCTGAGTAAGAGGAGAGCCGAGGGACTCTCTAGTCCAAAAGTCAAGGAAGTTCAGACTTGTCTCCCTTGCGATCGACTTGGCTTCTGCAGGGCCACTGGGTCTGTCACCTACTCCCCACCTTCCACCCCCCACCAATCCCCTGAGTTCCCCGCGGGGAGGGCTTCCCCTTTTCTCTGCGTGCTCTCGTCCCAGAACAGTTGCAGAGGTTTTCATCCCCGTCCCATCTCCCGCCACACTCGGAGCCGCTGAAACATCAGAAAGATAAAAATGAAAACACCTCAGGGGACCGTCACCATCTTCCTCTTTTTCCTGCCATCACCCCGTGTCGCCACCCTTCACACCGCAAGCGGCTCGCAGGCGTTCCCTGGGCTCGATGATCGGGGCTTCAGCCCCTCGGCTTTTCCGCTCGTCAGAAACCTCCCGGGGCTCCCTCCCCGGGGCGCCCGCGCCTCAGTCGCGGCCCGGCCGCCGCCTCCACCGCCGGCGTTCGGCCGGGGGTCCCCACACCGCCATCATTCCGGCTCACCTGGGCCTCGACGACGCTCGGGAGGAAGCTCAGGGTGACGAGAAGCTGCACCGCGGCCGCCGCCCCCTGCCCTGCGCCGGCCCGCCGGACCCCCGGGCTCATGCTGACCTTTCCCCCCACCGCGGCCGGCCGGGCCCCTCGGGGCCGGGAAACGGCGGGCGGCCCGGGCGACGACCCAAGAGGACGGTTCCCGGCGGCCGAGAGACTCCAGGGTCAGAGGTCTGCACGCCGGTCCAGAGGCGAAGGACGCTCTCCCCGCCGCCCGGCAGCTGTGAGTGAGGTTGACGAGTCGAGCGCCCCCACTTCATCCCCCAGGCGGCCCCGCCCCCGGCTTCCCCTGCGCCCGGCCACGCCCCCCACCTCCGAGCGCGAGGCCTTGTGGGAGTTGTGGTCCAGTGCGGCCCGGTGGGCGCCGGCGGCCGGAAGGCGGGGCCGGCGGAGTGGGTAACTGGAGAGCTACAGCTGCGGAGACCGCTCCGCCTCTCCGGAGCCTGAGCTCAACCGCGGCCAATGACGCGGGACCACGCGGGCCTTCAAAACAAGAGGCGGTGCTGGCGGGTGGAAAGGAACGCCCGCCCTTCCCGCGGACCGCCGGCCGCGCCCCCTCGCCGGGCAGTTGCTCATGGAAACCCGGCGGGGGCCCCTGCCTCTGTCGTTGTCCCCTGACACCCGCACCGCCACGAGGCTACAGGATTCGCCCGCGATCTAGGCAAACGAGAAACAAGGGCTCTTCGACTTTCAGTGTCTGGCGCTTTCTTTGGCTCATCCACTTTTCTGTAGCCTCCCATCGATCGCCCGTGCCTAGATGAGCCACCTGAGACTTGCGGAGTTGGCTTGGGCTCCTCCATCTTACACGCCCCAGATGCGGATGTCGTCCTCTGGCAGGTCAAGCTCTGACTCCCTGGTCATGCTCTGACTCCTGTGTTGACCCATACAAACATAATGCACGTTAAAGGATGGGAACAAACCCAGGTTTATATAAAATCCAGCAATGGGGTTGAACTGGGAGTGATAACTGGGTTCAGCTCCCACCTCTAAGACATTCTAGTTGGTTATGTGACTTTAGACAAGTTGCTTAACCTCTCTGAACCTCCGTTTGTCTGTCTCTAAAGTAAATACACGCATACCCACTTCAAACATTGTTCTAGGATTGCATAAGATTTCATACATAAAGGGCTTAGTATGGTCCTAGGACAAAAGAAATGCTCAATAAATAGCTGCTATTAGTTTTATTAATAGTCTTGATTTCTGGTAAACTAGTAAGGCATCACCTTAAGGTGATCTTGTACTAACCTTGTAGTGTGTAGGTTTCCCATCACTTTTATAACAAATTACCGCAGATTTAGTGACTTACAACAAATTTATCATCTTACAGTTCTGGAGATGAGTTCAATTAAGATAAGCAGGGCTACATTCTTTCCAGAGGCTTTCTCTAGGGGAAAATATGTTTCCTTGCCTTTTCATTGGAAGGACTGATGCTGAAGCTGAAGTTCCAGTCTTTGGCCACATTTTTGAAGAGCCAACTCATTGGGAAAGACTCTAATACCGGGAAAGATTGAGGGCAGGAGGAGAAGGGGCAGACAGAGGACGAGATGGTTGGATGGTATCATTGACTCAATGGACATGAGTGAGCAAACTCCGAGAAACAGTGAAGGACAGGGAAGCCTGGCATGCTGAAGCCCACAGGTCTCAAGGAGTCGGACACGACTGAGTGACTGAGCAACAACAGAGAGGCCACCTACATTCCTTAGCTCATAACCATGCGTCACGCAGTCAGATTTCATGCCCTTTGCTTCTGTTGTCACATGCTTTCTCTTTCTGACCCTAATTCGGTGCCTCTGTCTTGTAAAGGACCCTTGCAATTACTTTGGGCCCACCAGATAGTCCAAAATAATCTTCCCAACTCAAAATCCTTAACATAATCACATTTGCAAATTCCTTTTTGCCACATAGGGTAACATACTTAACAGGACCTGGGAACTAGGGTGTGAGCATCTTTGGGGGGGAGGCATTAATCAGCCTTCACATAGTGCTTTATATCATATGAAGCACTTTCATAATTGGCTGGGCCTAGTGCAAAATGAAAATGCAAGGTCCTGGCTCAAAAAAAAAAAATAGAATTTCAAGACAACAACAGCAGAACATTACCACACAGGTCACATGCCCAGAAGTCAGCCCTGCTGTCCTTATCTTCTTCTTCAACAACTTTTTCTCCTGCCTCCAAACATGTCTAGTTCAACCCTGGCTTAAAAGCAAAAATAATTTTTACTTGATATGTTTGGAATTGTAACAGATGTAAAGTGAATGCACTAATTCCCTTTGGTTGTAAGCCACAAAAATCAGCTCTAGCTTTAAAAAAAAATAAATTTCAGCAAATTTTAAAAGTGTGGAATAGTTTTTAGGACGCAGGAAGATTTTGCCGCTCATACCTCTGGAAAGGAAAATCCATGAGGATAGCATTCAGGGACTCCAAGTAGAGTCTTTTCTAGGACACTGACATTGGATTGAGCAACTCCAGTCATTTTAGTCTTTGTCCCACCTATCAAAATTCAGATTTTTTCTAGAGTTTACCTTGGGGAGAGGGAGCAAGCAATTTGATTGATAACTGCACAGTACTATGTGGGGTGTGCACAAGGGGATAACGCAGATGAAGATTGAGTGTTACTGCCTTCAATCATTAATGGAAGGGAAAAAAAGATGCTGGTCAGACAAAACTGACAGTTGTCCCTTTCAGGAACTCATGGATTTACAGGTACTCCCTTTGCACAAACTTTTTTTTTTTTTTAACCTCAGTATGTATTCACACATTCATTAAATTATTCCAGGCATCCTGAGCTTAAAACACCAAAAAAACACATCTCAGGACACTGGTACCCCCGAAAGAGCAACAATATCCCTTCTGTCACGAACAGTCAGACAGGTCTTGGTGACTGAACACCAACAGTAAAAACAAATGCCTTCTGTACTTTCTATAATATTTTATCTATTAACACCATCTGGATTCAGTTCAGTTCAGTCGCTCAGTTGTGTCCGACTTTTTGCAACCCCATGAATCGCAGCACGCCAGGCGTCCCTGTCCATTACCATCTCCCGGAGTTCACTCAGACTCACATCCATCGAGTCAGTGATGCCATCCAGCCATCTCATCCTCTGTCGTCCCCTTCTCCTCCTGCCCCCAATCCCTCCCAGCATCACAGTCTTTCCAATGAGTCAACTCTTCACATGAGGTGGCCAAAGTACTGGAGTTTCAGCTTTAGCATTATTCCTTCCAAAGAACACCCAGGGCTGATCTCCTTCAGAATGGACTGGTTGGATCTCCTTGCAGTCCAAGGGACTCTCAGGAGTCTTCTCCAACACCACAGTTCAAAAGCATCAATTCTTCGGCGCTCAGCCTTCTTCACAGCCTAACTCTCACATCCATACATGACCACAGGAAAAACCATAGCCTTGACTAGGCGGACCTTAGTTGGCAAAGTAATGTCTCTGCTTTTGAATATGCTATCTAGGTTGGTCATAACTTTCCTTCCAAGGAGTAAGCGTCTTTTAATTTCATGGCTGCAATCACCATCTGCAGTGATTTTGGAGCCCAAAAAAATAAAGTCTGACACTATTTCCACTGTTTCCCCATCTATTTCCCATGAAGTGATTGGACCAGATGCCATGATCTTCTTTTTCTGAATGTTGAGCTTTAAGCCAATTTTTTCACTTTCCTCTTTTACTTTCATCAAGAGGCTCTTTAGTTCCTCTTCACTTTCTGCCATAAGAGTGGTGTCATCTGCATATCTGAGGTTATTGATATTTCTCCCAGCAATCTTGATTCCAGCTTGTGCTTCTTCCAGCCCAGAGTTTCTCATGATGTACTCTGCATAGAAGTTAAATAAGCAGGGTGACAATATACAGCCTTGACGTACTCATTTTCCTATTTGGAACCAGTCTGTTGTTCCATGTCCAGTTCTAACTGTTGCTTCCTGACTTGCATATAGGTTTCTCAAGAGGCAGGTCAGGTGGTCTGGTATTCCCATCGCTTTCAGAATTTTCCACAGTTTATTGTGAGCCACACAGTCAAAGGCTTTGGCATAGTCAATAAAGCAGAAATAGATGTTTTTCTGGAACTCTCTTGCTTTTTCCATGATCCAGTGGATGTTGGCAATTTGATCTCTGGTTCCTCTGCCTTTTCTAAAACCAGCTTGAACATCAGGAAGTTCACAATTCACGTATTGCTGAAGCCTGGCTTGGAGAATTTTGAGCCTTACTTTGCTAGCATGTGAGATGAGTGCAATTGTGCGGTAGTTTGAGCATTCTTTGGCATTGCCTTTCTTTGGGGTTGGAATGAAAACTGACCTTTTCCAGTCCTGTGGCCACTGCTGAGTTTTCCAAACTTGCTGGCATATTGAGTGCAGCACTTTCACAGCATCATCTTTCAGGATTTGAAACAGCTCAACTGGAATTCCATCACCTCCACTAGCTTTGTTCATAGTGATGCTTTCTAAGGCCCACTTGACTTCACATTCCAGGATGTCTGGCTCTAGATGAGTGATTACACCATCCTGATTATCCGGGTCATAAAGATCTTTTTTGTACAGTTCTTCTGTGTATGCTTGCCACCTCTTCTTAATATCTTCTGCTTCTGTTAGGTCCATACCATTTCTGTCCTTTATCGAGCCCATCTTTGCATGAAATGTTCCCTTGGTATCTCTAATTTTCTTGAAGAGATCTCTAGTCTTTCCCATTCTGTTGTTTTCCTCTATTTCTTTGCATTGATCGCTGAAGAAGGCTTTCTTATCTCTTCTTGCTATTCTTTGGAACTCTGCATTCAGATGCTTATATCTTTCCTTTTCTCCTCTGCTTTTCACTTCTCTTCTTTTCACAGCTATTTGTAAGGCCTCCCCAGACAGCCATTTTGCTTTTTTGCATTTCTTTTCTTACCTAGAGTGAAAGTGAAGAAGAACTGAAGAGCCTCTTGATGAAAGTGAAAGAGGAGAGTGAAAAAGTTGGCTTAAAGCTCAGCATTCAGAAAACGAAGATCATTGCATCTGGTCCCATGACTTCATGGCAAATAATGGAGAAACAGTGGAAACAGTGGCTGACTGTTTTCTAGGGGCTCCAAGGTCACTGCAGATGGTGATTGCAGCCATGAAATTAAAAGATGCTTACTCCTTGGAAGGAAGTTATGACCAACCTAGACAGCATATTAAAAAGCAGAAACATTACTTTGTCAACAAAGGTCCATCTAGTCAAGGCTATGGTTTTTCCAGTAGTCATGTATGAATGTGAGAGTTGGACTATAAAGAGGGCTAAGTGCCGAAGAATTGACGCTTTTGAACTGTGGTGTTGGAGAAGACTCTTGAGAGTCCCTTGGACTGCAGGGAGATCCAACCAGTCCATCCTAAATGAGATCAGTCCTGGGTGTTCATTGGAAGGACTGATGTTGAAGCTGAAACTTCAATACTTTGGTCACCTCATGCGAAGAACTGACTCATTTGAAAAGACCTTGATGCTGGGAAAGATTGAGGGCAGGAAAAGGGGATGACAGAGGATGAGATGGCTGGATAGCATCACCGACTCAATGGACATGGGTTTGGGTAGACTCCAAGATTTGGTGATGGACAGGGAGGGCTGGGGCGCTGTGGTTCATGGGGTCGCAAACAGTCGGACATTACTGAGAGACTGAACTGAACTGAACTGAAGGTGTAGAAAAATTGACCACATTTCTCAAATCAAAATATTTCCGGACCTCCCAGATCGATTAATCTGAGAACTGTCAGTCAGTACAACTCTCTCATTGCAAATAATGGCAATTTACAATTGATTTGGCTGGGACAGATTATTGCAGGCAGTTAACCTGGAGGTACAATCTTCGTGTAGATGGTGATCCTACTAGGGTCAGTCATGACTGTGTTTCCCATGGTTCTTCATGGAACCAAACAATCAGCCAAGGATGACCTGAGTGTGCTTCAGCTTTTTGAATGAATACTGTCAAAATGCGCAAAGTCAAGATTAATATTTATACTTGAAATGTCATATTTACACCATACACAAAAATATATTTATATTGGGTTGACCAAACTGTTAGTTCACGTTTTTCCATAACATCTTATGGGAAAACCCAAATGAAATTTTGGGTCAACCCAGTATTTACTGCAGAATTCACTTTGCTTTCAAATACATCTTTCTGGACCCTTTGTTTTCCCTCCCCTACTTTTCACAGCCTATCTCACTTCTGCTCTGAGAGGATGACCGAATTTTCTCATCTCTGTAGTTAGGAGTAAGACATTCAAACATTCATTCTGATAGTTCCTACCTAGTACATTCATTTTAACGCCAACAATCTGCTGCTCTGTATTAGTTGGTCCTGTGAATACATATATTATAGACATCTAGAGGGTAAAGCTGTAGAGGACTCGATCTTCTTATACTCTGTTCTCTTTAATGGCTATCTCAGTTCCTATGAACAGTAATTGATAAACATTTGTTGATTGGTTAATATCAGTTAGGATCTTAATTTATCTTGGAGGACATCTATCTGAGAACCAGTTCTGGGTATGGTACCCAGAACTTTTCCTGTGGACAGATGGGAAGTGGCTTCCTTAGACCAGAACATTTCTGGTGAAGGCACTAAGATGAAACCTGCAGCTTTTCTTTAAGGCAGTGAATTACACTTCTTTTAACAGAGGGTATTGGGGGACTAGCGAAAAAAACAAAAACAAAGATAACTGAAGGAGTAATTGTCAGAGGACGGGTTGAGACAATTACTAGAAATCTACTATGTCAAGAGTTCTGTTTTTTTCTCAAGCAATTTTTGAAATGTCCATAGCTAACAGTTGAAGCAAAGGCTTGAGAATTGTCTGGAGTAGATTACTATAATGCTTAAGAGACTTTGTGAATTAACCAAATTGCACTAAGTATTTACATTTCCAAGATATCATCAAATTGTGCTTCTTGATGACTTTTTTTTTTTTTTTTTGGCTTGGTTAACTTGTGACTTCTAATGAAGGAGGAGATTGTTGAATGTTTCTAAATAAAAGTCAAGGTAATGGGGTGGAAATTTAATAACACCAGTAATTTTCACTCCTGATAGCAAGCTGAATTGTGATTAATGAACCTGCTGAGTAATGACAATCTGTTGTGTTTAAAGAACTGTATTTGTAGATGGTAATGCTGTGTTAACAATTGGCCACAGCATTTTTTAAAGTGAATTTCTACCTGTAACTTAGCTATAAAGAGAATTTTTGCTTGATGATAGGATTTCTAAATTTTACTATGGGCATTTCCTCCCCTTTTCAATTCACAATAGAGATGAAAAGTACTAAAAACAAAAGAACTTGGCTGCCCATGGCTTGTTATTCGTTGCCTACCTAAAGCATTCATTGTTTTTCTTGAATATTTATTCAGCTGTGACACTTAACTTATTTCACTTAACAGCTTTAAAGCTGATAAACTTGAGTCAGAATTATTTCCATTTCTAAAGGAGTTTACATAGTGATATATGTAGTTTGGATAAAACTTTCTTTTATATAACAAACATATTATGGTATTATGCTAGAAGTTCATATATTATGTGATCAGGGAAACTCCTATTAAATGTAAATAACTGGGAAAACTAGAGTCATAATTCTGCTGATTTCATCCCCCCCACTCTAATTTCTAGAATGCAAAAGACTGTATAATCACAAAGTCCTTTGTCACTTCCTGCACGCTGTCTGTCTTCTATTCACTCTCCTATTCCAATCCACTCCGCAAAGGCTCCAGGGCACACGACCAAGAAAGAATGTTTGCATAACGCAAAAATGAACACCCCAGGGAATAGAATGGGATACCAAGGTCACGGAGACGGTGACTGCAGACAGGGAACGGCAGAGATGGTTCCAGGTGGTTATTCAGTGCCTGCTGGAGGTGTTTCTATGTCGGCAATGACTGAGTTCTTTCCTCCTGTCGATCTGCAACCCCAGTCATTGGGATCCTCAAGAAGTTTAGTTTCTTCAAATTCAGTGCTTTTACCTGAGTCCAGTCAAGCAGATATTATATATGGAGTTCCGTCAGCTGCTGCTTCTTTGTGCTGCTGCTCCTCCACTGGTCACATTCCCACCTCCTCTCGCCATCCCTCCTGCCCTCCTGTCTCCCTTCCACAGCCCCTTCCGCCAGTAGAGTCTGGTTTTGATTGTCCAGTCTCAGTTGGGCAGGAATCTGAACGCCATCATTCTCACCCATTGGCCAACATCTTGACTCAGATTTAGATCCCAATTGGCCTTAACAGAATCACATACTTGCTGGTTTCTGTTGGGTATTATTTCCTTTGTTCTATTTAGGAACGTTTCTGTTTATTTATTTGTTTGCTTTCTTTGTCATGCCATGCTTCGCATATGGGATCTTAGTTCCTCAACCAGGGATTGAACCTATGTCCTTGCAGTATGAACTTGGAGCCCTAACCACTGAACTGCCAGGGAACTATTTGGTTTTTGTTTTTAAATGATGCATAGTTGATTTACAATATTTTATTGGTTTTGAGTGTAAAACATAATGATTCCATTTTTAAAATAAATTATACTCCATTTTATACTCTGGGAGATGGTGATGGACAGGGAGGCCTGGCGTGCTGCGATTCATGGGGTTGCAGAGTCGGACACGACCGAGTGACTGAACTGAACTGATACTCCATTTAAAGTTATTATAAGACATTGGCTATATCCCCTGTGCTGTACAATATATCCTTGTAGCTTGTTTATTTTTTATATTCTCTCATATATACACATTCAAGTTTTCCCTTCCACTTGAGCAAGACGACCAACATTTAGAATGTTACCTAAAATATTCTGTTCTCACCCTGCACGGTGTTGCCCTGCCAGCTCCTGTTCCCAGCCTGAGGCCCAGTCCCCTTTGCCGGCATTCGCCACTCCTTGCAGAAACAGAAACACTACCAGCATGTCCAACAAGCTGCTTTACAAAGCCACTGACTTCAGCCTGGCTGCCTGGGACGCAAAGCCCTGGACCTCGCAGAGAATGAGCTGCCAGGCCTGATGTGCGTGCAGGAGATGTACTCTGCCTCCAAGTCACTGAAGGGCGCCACGTTGCTGTCTGCCTGCACATTACCATGGAGACAGCTGTCCTCAGTGAGACCCACGTCTGCCTGGGTGGTGAGGTGCAGTGGTCCAGCTGCAATATCTTCTCTACCCAGGACCACGCAACAGCTGCCATTGCCAAGGCTGGCATTCCATGCCCAGAAGAGTGACACGGATGAGGAGTATCTGTGGTGCCTCCAGCAGACACTGTGCTTCAGGAATGTGCCCTTCAACATGATGCTGGGCAACGGTGCTAACCTCACCAACTGCATCCACACCGAGTACCCGCAGCTCCAGTCTCACATCTGAGGCATCTCTGAAGAGACCACAATGTGGCTCCACAACTTGTATAAAAGGATGATCAATGGGATCCTGAAGGTGCCTGCTGTCAGTGTTAACAACTCCTGACATGATGAAAGCGGGCAGGACGGCAGTGGTAGTGGGGTGTGGCGACAAGGGCAACGGCTGTGCCCAGGCCCTAAGGGATTTCGGGGCCCGATTCATCATAGGGGAGACGAACTCCATCAACGTGCTTTAGGCTGCCATGGAGAGGTGTGAGGTGACCATCATGGATGAGACCCAGCAGGAGGGCAGCATTTTGTCACCACCATTGGCTATACCGACCTCATCCGTCAACCCACACTTTGAACAGATGAAAGATTACGTCACTGTGTGTAAATCAAATGCTTTAACATGGAGATTGATATCCAGTGCCTGAATGAGAGTACTGTGGAGAAGGCAAACATCAAGCCCCAGGTGAACTGCTACTTGTTGCAGAATGGGCACTGATCATCGGGCTGGCCAAGGGCCGGCTGGTCCACCAGGGCTGCATCATGGGCCACCCCAGCTTCATGATGAGCGACTCCTTCACCAATCAGGTGCTGGAGAAGACTGAGCTGTGGACCCACCCAGATAAGCATCCTGTGGAGGTCTCCTTCCTGCCCAAGAACCTGGATAAAGCAGTGGCTGAAGCCCCCCGGGCAAGCTGAATGTGAAGCTGAGCAAGCTGACTGAGAAGCAGGCCCAGTACCTGGGCCTGTCCCATGATGGCCCCTTCCAGCCTGATCACTAAGAACCAAGCCTGCCCTTTGCCTGCCAGTTGCTGTCCTTACCTGGGCCCCTCCTCTCCTGCAAGCATGCTCAGTCTCTCAGTCCCATCTGACTCTTTGCGACCCTATGGACTGTAGCCCTCCAGACTCCTCTCTCCACAGGATTTTCTAGGCAAGAATACTGGAGTGGGTGGCCATTTCCTCTTCCAAGGGATCTTCCCGACCCAGGGGTGGAACCCGCATCTCTGGCATCTCCTGCACTGGCAGGCGGAGTCTTTACCACTGAGCCACCTGGGAAGCCCCCCACCTCTCCTCCCCAAGAGCAAAGATGCCACCACCTTTGAAGTTGGTTTGATATGTCCCCCGTCGACTCCCTGGGGCTAGTCACTCAGTCTTCAGCCCCTGCTGCATTCCTCATGCTGTCCCAAGTGTGGCGGGGGGAATTGAAAAGTCCTCCCTCAAGCCCTGGTCATGATGGAGGTACATAGGAGTTACCCACAGGGAAAGAGCCTTGAGCTCAGGGGTTTTTGAACTTCTCACTCAGTCAGTCTTTCCTTAGGCTGGAAGTTGGCAATGGTAGGAACAAAGCCCATGCACTTTACTATCCAGACCCTTGCTTGGCCTGTGGATTTTATACCCATGTTCTTGATGACAAGTTCATTGGTTCCTCAGCCCATGACAAGGAAGAAGGGGATTTGTCAAAGGGTAGGGAGGAACTGTTGGAGTTTGAGGCTCCTGAGAGCCTGGCTTAGTGCTTGGCATTCTCTTCAACCTCAGAGCAAAGACTGGTACTTTTAGTCCCTATTTTACACAGGTTGGAATATACTGTTAAGCGAGAGAGGACAAGAAAAGTGACAGCCAGAGGTTCAGAGGAGCCAGAGAAACTTAAAGGCACATTGGAACTTGATAATTCCCATCATAACTCTGGGTCAAAAAGAGATTCATTTGGCTTGTAATGATAAAATTGAGCAAGAAAGTGGGTTAATAAAAATTTTGATGCCTTAAAAAAAAAAAGACTTCCTGGTGGTTCAGTAGTTGGAGTCCACTTGCCAATGCAGGGGATGAGTTCCACCCCTGTTTCTGGAAGATTCCATATGCTGTGGGGCAGCTGGGCAACTAAGCACGTGCTCTGCAACAAGAGAAGCCACCACAACGAGAAGCACAAGCACGGCAACTAGAGTGGTTCCTGCTTGCCGCAACTAGAGAAAGCCCGTGCACAGCAACAAAGACCCAATGCAGCCAAAAAATTAAAAAAAAAAAAAAAATTTTTTTTTTTCTTTTTTAATTAAACAAAAAAATTCACTTTTCTGGGAAAAAGATGAGTATAACACATACTCTACGAGGCACTCTAAGTGCCCCTCACCCAATACCTCTTAGGATTGGGATTCTTGTTGTTTGTGACAATTGTCTTAGACACCCACGGAGGCAGGATGAGCCATCATACTAAACTGCATTCCAGGGGTTCTCCCAGCCCCCAAGAATGAAACAGGTCATTTACGCCTCTCCTTTCTTCCATGACTCCAGAGGTTCACTTTCCATCATGCTGTACAATAAAATCAACTGGCTATTTCTTAGAAAATACTACCTATTTTCACTAGTCTGAAGTTGCCACCAGGTTATAAAACCATCAGAAGACCCAGAGAAAATATCCAGTTATCCCGGAGATTACTTTGCAATTACTTGAGAGAATCTTTCTGCCCAGTTTTCAGGTTCTGCCTTAAAAAAAAAAATCTGAAAATCTAATACTCCTCATCTATGGTGCTTTTCTCAGACGTCCCTAAGTTTGTCATACAACTAAATTAGAATGATTCTTCACTGTACAAAATAATTTAACAAAGAAGTAAATGCCTTCACTATAGTTTTTAATTGCCATTGGTAACAGTTTATTTAAAATGACTCCAAGTTTTCTAATAACAAAAAAACATTTTGGAAATGAGTAATTGTGCTTCTTCAAAACTCTGAAAGCTTTGTGAAATCATTTTTTGATAGACTTTATTTTTAGAATTGTGTTAAGTTTACAGCAAAACTGAGCAGAAAATACCCCTTTCCTTATACCCCTGCCCCGTACAAGGACAGCCTCACTTTCTGTCAACATCCCCCAACACAGAGGTACCTGTGTTACAATCAATGAACCAATATGGACACACTATTATTGCCTGAAGTCCATAGTTTATATTAGGGTTTATTCTTTGTGTTCTACATATAGAATGTAGTTTTGATAAGCATACATTGACATCATTAGGGCATCATACAGAAGTGTTCTGAGGCTTCCCTGGTGGCTCAGCAGTAAAGAATCTGCCTGCAGTGCAAGAGACTCGGGTTCAATACCTGGGTCAGGAGGATCCCCTGGAGAAGGGCATGGCAACCCACCCCAGTATTCTTGCCTGGAGATTCCCATGGACAGAAGAGCCTGGTGAGCTACAGTCCATAGGGTCTCAGAGAGTTGGACACAGCTGAAGTAACTGAGCACGCACACACAGAAGAGTCCCATTGCTCTTAAAATTCTCTGTGCTCCACCCATTCATCCCTCTCTCCCCAGTGAAATAATTTTTTAGTAAACTTATTATCCTGTTCAGTTCAGTTCAGTCGCTCAGTTGTGTCCGACTCTTTATGACCCCATGAATCGCAGCACGCCAGGCCTCCCTGTCCATCACCAACTCCCGGAGTTCACTCAGATTCACGTCCATCGAGTCCGTGATGCCATCCAGCCATCTCATCCTCGGTCATCCCCTTCTCCTCCTGCCCCCAATCCCTCCCAGCATCAGAGTCTTTTCCAATGAGTCAACTCTTCCCATGAGGTGGCCAAAGTACTGGAGTTTCAGCTTTAGCATCATTCCTTCCAAAGAACACCCAGGACTAATCTCCTTTAGAATGGACTGGTTGGATCTCCTTGCAGTCCAAGGGATTCTCAAGAGTCTTCTCCAACACCATGGTTCAAAAGCAACAATTCTTTGGCGCTCAGCTTTCTTCACAGTCCAACTCTCACATCCATACATGACCACGGGAAAAACCATAGCCTTGACTAGACGGACCTTTGTGGGCAAAGTAATGTCTCTGAGGTTTATATAAAAAATGGAAAACATTATTTCAGCTGGAATTAATGCTAACCATATCAATTAAAGCAAAGATAAAACATCAACTTCATTAACCTGAAATGATTTCACCCTGTCTGTATTATGTGTATTTAAGAGGAAAAAGGATGCATAGTTTTGTCCAATTATCTTATCAAACATTAATGATTATGAACTAAATCTTCTGACCAAAATGATGAACCAGGACGGGGGGATTTTAAATCTTGCAGCGAACCAGGTACCTTGAGCTAAATCAAAGACAAGAAAGCTGTCAGCCATTCTGTCAAGTTTAGGGAAGACAATTCAGACACAGGATAGCTTTGGGAGAGCAGCCTACAGCTCAGACTTTCCACATCATCCTCTGCCCTCAACTGTGAAGTGACTAGTGCTTCAGACCAGGATTAGCTTGGGACTCTCAGCATCTCAGCCTGCTGTACAAGGTACTTATGCCTGAATTTCCACCTGCATGTCCCCATTTGCATCTCTGTAAAACCAGAATTCTGATTTATAATCCTTTGTATAGCAACTGAAAAATCTCTTGACTGTCCTGAAAACTTTCATATAATTCATCATCATCACTTTAAAGAGAAACCTCCAGATGTGTCCTTGTATGTTAATTTCTATGATGTAGAGGAGTAAAGTAGTCACTTTCCTGGCATTAGAGCTAAGGAAAGTGTGGACACATTAGCAGAGATGTTACAGGGGAGTTGAAGCATCAAATGAATGATTGGGCCAGGTGATCCTTAAGAGGTTTTCAATCCTGACTTTAGTGCTTTCACTGAAACAACAGAGAGCTACGCCAAGCCTTTTATCAACTAACAAACAAAAAGTCTTCTTCTAACATATTTTAAGCATTCTAGAATGATCCCTTCCCATTTTCAGTATGAGCATCAGTATCAACAACTCAGTAAATGACCCATTATCTCATGTTCCTACCTTTAATCACTTGAACTGGAAAGTAGCTATAAATTAAAAATTAACTGAATGGAGCAGTCAGCAGCTGTATTTTACCAGTTTTTGAAATGGCCCATAATCAAGCTTAAGAAACAAGAATGTAGGCTACTTTGAGAAAAAAAAAAAAAAATAGAAAAACTTTGTGACTCAAAGATCCAAACTAAAAAATAGCTGGTATTTACATGAAGGGAGCTAATTATTGTGGGGTTATTTTAGTAGAGTTGATTATTAAGGAAACACTTTAAAACAACAAGAGAGGCATATCCAGGAAGAACAATTTGGGAGGAAGGTCACCACACTGTCTTGGAATGTTACTATAACATTCCTCCCAGTGTTGACGGCAACAGCATTTGCAACATGTATACTTTTCAAATGTTAAAGATAATCTTCTTGGGACTTTCCTAGTGGTCCAGTGGTTAAGACTTCATTTTCTGAGAGCAAGGGGGTGCCATGTATGTTCAATCCCCAGTCGGGGAGCTAAGATCACACATGCTTCTACAACAAAAAAACTAACACATAAAACAGAAGCAATGCTGTAACAAATTCAATAAAAATTTTAAAAACAGTCTACATAAAAAAAAAATCTTTTAAAAAAACAAAGATAATCTGGTCATCCCAAAGTGAGTATGTCAGCCATCACTATCATTATGTATAAGTACATTAACCAAAAGTTTTATTTCTTTTGTAAAAAGTGTATAGAAACCCAAGGATAGTCATATCTCCTGCCACATCTACCCAGCCTGCATCTGCCGTTCTTCATTGCCCACCCCTTACACACTAGCCCTATTCCTTTTGTCAATTTAAAAGCATTGCTCTAACAATTCTCTCTTCTCTTTCCTGTGTGTCAACTTGCCAATCTATAGACTTATTCATCAATATATAAAGACATGTTGTCAGGGACTACTTTGGTCATCCAGCAGTTAAGATTCCATGCTTCCACTGCAGAGGGCATGGGTTTGATCCCTGGTCAGGGAACTAAGACCCCACATGCTGAGAGGTACAGTAAAAAAAAAAAAACCACCTCTAAAACAAAGTATCATAATTGCACCATCCTTTTTTTCTTAACACCCATCCTTTAAGAACTCTTTATTGACCCTGTTTCTGCCAGGCCTTTCTTTTTACAGAACACCCCATGAACTAATTCTCTATATTCGCCTGTGTCCAATTCTGCTCATCCTGTTTCCTCATCGACTCAAACCCATTAAATTTTTGTCTTCACTCTTCCACCAGCTGCTCTTATCAGAGCTCACTGCAGGCCTCTAGATTGCTGTATCCAGAGGTCACGTCTCAGTTCTTATTCCTGTGACCTAAAGCAGTGTTTGGCCCAGTTGATCACTCTCCCCTAGAAACACGTTCTTCACTTCCAGAATACCACGCTGCTGGTTTTTGTCCCCTGTCTCCTTTGCTGGTTCTTCCTCGTCTCTGTGACCTCTGAGCAAGCTCTTTTATTTATTTTCACTTCCTTGGAGGTTTCCTCCAGTCACTTTATTTTTAAAAAAATTTATTTTTTAATTTTAAAAAAAAATTATTTTTTAATTTTTAAAAAATATGTGTTTATTTATTTGGCTGTTCTGGGTCTTAATCACAGCATGCAGGATCATTCATCTTCTGTGCAGCTTGGAATCTTGAACCTTCAGAACCTTGAGAAAACTTGACTGGTTTCAGTTCAGTTCAGTCACTCAGTCGTGTCTGACTCTTTAGTCATATAGAACACCGACTCCCAGCTCCCTGGTTAGACTTTTTTAAATTAATTAATTAACTTTATTTATTTATTTAGCTGCACCAGGTCTTAATTGCAACACATAGGATCTTTAGTAGTGGCATGCAGGAGCTAGTTCTCTGACCAGGAATTGGACCTGGACCCTTTACATTGGGAGCAAGGAATCTTAGCCACTGGACCACCAGATCTCCAGCCCAGACCTCTGCATTCAGCTCCAGACTCACATTCCCCTGCCTATTCGGCACATTCGCTTTGATGTCTGACAAGCATCCCTGCTCTAGGATGCTCCTCTTGCCATCATCCTCATCTCAGTAAATGGCAACTCCTTTTTTTCCTGTTACTCAGGCCAAAATTCTTGGTGTCATCCCTTACTCTCTCACCCCAGTCTGATCCAACAAGTAAATCTTACTGGCTCTCTCTTCAAAATACATCCAGAATTTGATCACTTGGTACCATTTCCACTACTACCACTCAAGTTGAAGTCACCATTGTTTCTCATATGGAATACTGCAACATCTTCCTCAGCTCTTCCTACTTCTTTCCTTGCTCCTCTTAAAAAAAAAATTTATTTATTTGACTGTTCTGGATCTTAGTTTGCAGCACATGGGGTCTTCTTCTTCTTCTTCCTTTTTTTTTTTTTTGCATTTGGGATCGTTAGTTGGCAATCAAACTCTTAGCTCTGGCATGTGGAATCTAGGTCCCTGACCAGGGATTGAACTCAGGCCCCCTGCATTGAGAGTGTGCAGTCTTAGCCACTGGACCACCAGGGAAGTCCCTCCTTGCCCCTCTTTAATTTTTAGTTCAACAAAACAACAGTAGCACTCATGATAAAGCATACATCAATCATGTCATTCCTCCTTATAACTATTAGTGGCTCCTTTTTCACTTCTCATAAAAGCCCAAGTTTTCACAGTGACTTATGAGGCACTGTGTAATCTGCCCCATTTTTCTCTAATTTTACCTCTATTTACTTTCTCCTTAGCTTATTCCTCTTCAGCCAGATTTGCCTCCTTGCTATTCTTAAGACATAGTGAGCAAGCTTCCACCAAGGGCCTTTACACCTACTCTTCTCTGCCTGGCATATTCCCCTCCAAATATTTACATAGCGCACTCCTTCACCTTCTCCAGGTCTACACTCAAAATACAACTCCTTGGTAGGCTTTTCATATCAAGAATTGTAATCCCCCTTTTCCTGATGTTTGTCTCCTTTCTCTGTTTTATTTTCTCCTTAACATTACTTTAAATAGTATTTTACTTATCTTGCTTCTTTCCTTTCTTTCCAGATAGAATGTAAGTTCCATGGGAGTAGGAATATTTGTTTAATTTGTCCTCTGTTATATCTTCTACAGCCAGAGTAGTCACTCAATAACCATTTGTTGAATGAATGAATAATAGTTTAGACTTGTGGTCAAATACTTTTAAACCCAGGATGCAGTTAGAAATCCTACAGTCCTCAGTTAACAAAAGTAACCTTGTGAGCAGTTAGGGTAATATTGATACAATTGCCCTGGCTAAGGATAAGATCATGCTTTCTGTTTAGTGGTTGTTCAGTCACTAGCCAAGTAGTGTCTCTTTGTGACCCCATGGACCTCATGGACTGCAGCACTCCAGGCTTCCCTGTCCTTCACAACTCCCGGAGTTTGCTCACATTCATGTTCATTGACATCCTCTGTCATCCCCTTCTTCTCCTACACTCAATCTTTCCCAACATCAGGGTCTTTTCCGATGAGTCAGTTCTTTGGTGGCCAACGTACTGGAACTTCAGTTTCAGCATCAATTCTTCCAGTAAATATTCAGGATTGATTTCCTTTAGGATTGACTGGTTTGATCTCCCTGCTGTCCAAGGGACACTCAGGAGTCTTCTCCAGCAACATGATTTGAAAGTATCAGTTCTTTGGCACTCAGCCTTCTTTATGGTCCAACTCTCACATCCATACATGACTACTGGAAAAGCTATAGCTTTAACTATATGGCACTTTAGTCACAGAGACATCACTTTGTTGGCAAATGATGTCTCTGCTTTTTCATACGCTGTCTAGGCTTGTCATAGCTAGTTTGTTTAGGTTTCTCTTTAGCATAACTAAATCAGTGTACCAAGACAAATAGTGAAAGCAACCCATGAAAGATTTTTCTGGTTCTCCAGGTACCAGAAAATATTGAGGGAAACTTCTCTATACTATTGCTGGTTCAGACTCAAGAGGCAAAATGTAGACTCACAGTGTAAGTAACCCAAAGTTGTGTCATTTGTTATCCAACAAATGATTAGTGACTCCCTACTGTACTTCTTCGGGTTCTCTCAGAATAGGAATTCATCTGGTGGACACACAGATACTGGAAGGCAGAAAAAGAACAGTTGCGAAGGAGGCACAGCGAGTTTTGCCACTCCTTAGGTAAAGTTCAGTCTGATTTCTCAAAGGCAGTGAGTATGTTATGGTAAGACTGGGGCAATCATTTTTACTTTGAGCACCACAAAAGAGGTTAAATAAGAAAGAGTGGGATTTTCAAAAAAGAAGAGACAACTTTAAGATCAATGAGAGTAAGGAAGGATCATGCTTGACTTGATCATTGCTGAATCCCCATTCATCCTATTAAGCCTGGAATAAGGACTGTGTTAATGTCTGCTGTTACTGTTATAAACAGGATTCAACACTGTTGACATGGTTGGGGGAAAGTGTTATAAGAGAGAAAGGATACCCAAGTTACTCAATATAAACATTAAGTGGCACAGATATTTTAGTTTCTCTGACTTTATAGAACTAAAACATGTTGTGTTGGTAGCAGGTGACAATACCTAGGAGGATTTGACATTAGTAGGAATCATTGTAACAGAATAAATAAATAGCTAAAGAGTATCTGTATTATATAAGCCCCAGTATATTTCAACAATCCTTAAATAGGTTTGCCAAATATCTGTCTCTTATGTCCATTGAGTCAGTATCTCCAGAGATGGCTAGGGTGTCAGTCTCTCTGAATTCTTTCAAGCTGTGTTTGTAGTCTGGGATAGGATTTTCATTTTGATTCTTATATGCATGCTTTTCACAATAAACAGACATCTGAAACAAAAGATCAAATATCATTAGGGATTATTCTTGGCTTAATTTCCCTCTCATGTTTGGCACATCAACAGAAATATCAACACAGAAATTCCCTGGTGGTCCAGTGGTTAAGACTCAGTCCACTGCTGTGGCCTGGGTGGCCTGGGTTCAATCCCTGGTAGGGGAACTAAGATACTGCAAGTCGTATGGCATGGCAAAAACAAAACAAACAAACAAAAAACAATCTACTGTGGTTTTACTTTATGGAGGACAGGAGCTCCTCCCAGGAATGGGTACTGTAAATGCTTCTCCACTACATCTATCTCTCAAGCCTTCTTTTTGGCTTATAAAGAGGTTTACCAGAAATTCAGTCATAATCAGTGGAGTAATTATACCAGTACTTGGGACAGCAAGATCAAACTAGTTAATCCTAAAGGAAATCATCCCTGAATACTCTTTGGAAGAACTGATGCTGAAACTCCAGTACTCTGGCCAACTGATGTGAAGAGCAGACTCACTTGAAAAGACCCTGGTGCTGGGAAAGATTGAAGGCGGGAGAAGGGAGTGACAGAGGATGAGACGGTTGGATGGCATCTTCGATTCAATAGATACGAGTTTGAGCAGACTCTGGGAGATAGTGAGGGACATGGAAGCCAGGCGTGCTGCAGTCCATGGGGTTGCAAAGAGTCAGACATGACTTAGTGACTGAACAACAACAGAAAATTATACCAGTGTTCCACTCTTAGGTTTTGAGGCAGGCTGGGACCTGGGGTCCTTTGCTGCAGTGCTTGTACCTGGCCAAACTTCTCCTCAAGCAACAAAAAATAAAAGAAACTATAAGGGACTAAAAACTGTGCCTGTACAGTGGGGCAAATTATGGATAAGAAGATACAAAGATACCCAAAACCCCACTGCCACGTCTAAGGAGCTGGAAGCAAAAGCAGGGTACTGCACATGTCCCACTGCACACACCACCACCAAAGTGGTGAGCAAACCACGTAAATCACCTGTCCAGCCCAACCCCTGAACACACCCTTTCCCTCACTGCGTAAAAGGAGCCAGCTCGCTCCCAGAGGCAACGAGTAAGGGAATCTGTTACTTGTTCTTATTCCCCACTGCTGCAGCGGGAGCTCCAGTAAAGCCTTGCCTGAATTTCTCGTCTGGTCTCTTATCAATTTCTATTGATTAAGGAGGCCGAGAACCCCAATTGGTATCAATTTCTCTTTGAGATTTTTCTATCTGTGTACCTTATTTTATGCATCTACTTTCAGGGCCTGGATTAATCTTTCCTCGGTGCTCCATTACCTTGTGAGTCCTCCTCCCTTCTCCAGAGGAAACAATAAGTAGCCTCTCTTAATCCAAGGTTGGAGAGCTCTGATATGATCAAAACAAAAGAAGGTCCTATCCCGTGAGGAAGGGGAAGCAGTTCTATGCTTTATACTGTACAGAAGTTATTTCAACAAACAGTCTAGGAACCAAGGAATATGAAGATATGAAAAGGACGAGTGAGTTGAAACCTGATTGATGAACAGAAAACAAAGGAAACTTGTTCTTTCTCCAAGGCAACTGCAGACACTATGATTTTTACTATGAGTTTTAGATGAAGCCTATAACCCTTGGTATGATGAAATAGTCCAGTTTAAGGCTCCCCATGTAGCCAAGACCCTCAAGTCAGCCTAAAGTGATCTCATACTGATACTATTGATTGTCTTCTCCTTGTAGAAACAAAGTAAAAATCCTCTACTGGGGGAAAAACTCCAGTTTAGGCATTATGAATTCCCACAGGTTAACCACAGTCAAATGTAAACTCACAATTTTGAAAAAAAAAAAAAATCACCAGGCACACAGGAATCACCAGTTCAGTAAAAGTCAGCAGAAACCATAAATAACAGATTTAGACCTTTGAGGAGTCAAACTGTAGGCATACCCCAGAGATATTATGTATTTCCAAAAGATCACAATAAAACGAATATTGCAATAAAGGAAGTCACACAAATTTTTGGTTTCCCAGTGCAGAAAAGAGTATGTTTACACTATAGTGTAGTCTCCTAAGTGTTCAATAGCTTTACATCTAAAAAACAACAATGTATAAACCTTAATTTTGAAATATCATATTGCTAAAAAAATGCTAGCCATCTGAGCAAGTCATAGTAGTAACATCAAAGATTATTGATCACAGATCAGCATAACAAGTTTGAAGTATTGCAAGAATTACCAAAATTCGACACAGAAACATAAAGTGAGCAATTAACGTTGGAAAAAACGGCACTGACAGACTCGCTGGATGCAGGGTTGCTACAAACCTTCGCATGGACGCATCTGAGAGTTGGAGCATAAAGAAGGCCAAGTGCTGAAGAATTGATGCTTTTGAATTGCAGCGTTGGAGAAGACTCTTTACAGTCCTTTGGACTGCAAGGAGATCAAACCAGTCCATCCTAAAGGAAATCAACCCTGAGTATTCATCGGAAGGACTGAGGCTGAAGCTGAAGCTCCAATACTCTGGCCACCTGATGCGAAGAGACGGCTCATTGGAAACGACCCTGATACTGAGAAAGATTGAAGGCAGGAGAAGAAGAGAGTGACAGAGGATGAAATGGTTGGATGGCATCACAGACTCAGTGGACATTAATTTGAGCAAACTCTGGGAGATAGTGGACGACTGAGAAGTCCGATGTGCTACAGTCCATAGGGTCACAAAGAGTCAGACACAACTTAGCAACTGAACAATAACAACAACAACAAATCTTCAATTTGTGAAAAATACAATATCTGCAAAGCACAATAAAATTAGGTATAACTGTATAGGAATGATCAGATTCTGAATATAAAATAACTGTGTAAGACATAGTTAAAGTATGATCACACAATGTGGATATACATATATATTTTCATATATATATATATTTTTTTTTTTTTAAGAAAGAAAAATGTCTGTATCTGGCCAGTTTAAAAGCAAATTCTACCAAATTTGAAAGGAATAGATTGTTTCAAACTTACAAAACCTCCTCTGGAAAATAAAGACAAAGGGAAGTGAAGTGAAATGAAGTGAAGTCGCTCAGTCATGTCCAACTCTTTGCAACTTCATGGACTGTAGCATATGACGCTCCTTTGTCCATGGGATTTTCCAGGCAAGAGTACTGGAGTGGGGTGCCATTTCCTTCTCCAGAGGATCTTCCTGACCCAGGGATCAAACCTGGGTCTCCTGCATTGTAGGCAGACGCTTTACCATCTGAGCCATGAGGGAAGTCTCCAAAGGGGATAGTCTCCAATTCATTCCATTAGACTAGTGTAAACTTAAAAGTGAAATTAAACAAAGACAGTTTGGGAAAGGAAAATGACAGGAAGTGTCATTCATGAATAAGATGTCAAAAATCTCAAATCAAATATTAGCAAGCTGAATCGAGCAGCATATAAAGAAGATGACAAAGTTGAGTATATGCCGGGAATGTTAGAGTGCAATAACGTTAAAAATAATCAATTAACACAATCCAATGTATCAAAGACTGGAAAAAGAAAATCTTTATAATCATCAAAGGAGGCAGAAAGTATTAAACTCAATAGCTATGATTAAGGGGAAAAAAGCTTAGCAAATTAATAATAGAAGAGAACATCCTTTATTCAGTAAGGCTTATATTCCAAAAATACTACAACCATTGTACTTAATGGAAAATCTCTAAGATAGCTTCAAGACAAGTGATACCCAATATCACTGGGTATGTGTTAGTCACTCAGTCGTGTCTGACTCTTTGAGATCACATAGACTTAGCCCACCAGGCTCCTCTGTCCATGGAATTCTCCAGGCAAGAACACTAGAGTGGGTTGCCGTTTCCTTCTCCAGGGGATATTCCCGTCCCAGAGATCAAACCCAGGACTCCTGCATTGCAGGCAGATTCTTTACCATCTGAGCTACTAGGGAAGTTTTCAGCTTTACCTAATAGAGGTCCATAAATAATTAAGTCAATCTTTAAAAAGAAAGAGGGAAAATGTTCCCTTTCAGGTATTAAGACATACCTCAAAGATATAGCTTAAAATTTTAAATAAATTTTTAAATGGTGACAGTGGTCAAAGAACAGATAAATATCCCCTGGGAACAGAAGTTAGATTTGTGTATAGATGAGAACCAAGTATACCGTAAAAATAGTACCACAAATTAAAGGGAAAGGGACAGATTATTTACTATAGGCCATTGGTAAAACCAGTTTACTGTATGAAGAAAATTAAATCATTTCTACATGACACCATACAAAAGGGCTCTAGGAAGATTAAATATCTAAATTTGAGAGGCAAAATTATGAAGTGAATGAATAGAAAGTGATACAGGAGAACCTCTTTGGAACATCCTTGGAGAAGGAATTACTGTAAATAGTGCTGCAGTGGACAGGTATACCTGTCCTTTTGAATTTGGGTTTTCTCAGGGTATATGTCCAGTACCAGCTTGCTGGGTCATATGGTGGTCCTATTCTTCAGTTTTTTAAGGAACTTCCATACTATTTTCCATCACGGCTATATCAATTTGCATTCTCCTGGACAGTGCAAGAGGGCTCCCATGAGTGCACCACCATGTATAAAGTAGACAGCTAGTGGGAAGCTGCTGTACAGTGTAGGGAGCTCGGTTCAGTGCTCTGTAGTAACCTAGAGGGGTGAGATTGGAGGGAGTGTCAGGGAGGTCCAAAAAAGGCAGGGATATATGTAAATGCATATAGCTAATTCACTTTGTTGTGTAATACTGTAAAGCAACTACGCCCCAATTCAGAAAAAAAAAAAAGGAATATTAAACACAACTTCAAAACACAAACCTGATACATTTATTACAACAAAATTAATGATTTCTGTTCAATGAAGTATATCACCAACAGAGTTGCAGTACCTCACAGTACACATGTTATCCACAGAATCCTTGTAGAGTGTGAAAAGCAAGAGCAGCCTCCAATCTCCCAAGATTTGCTACTTCTAAATGTAAACACTACATAGTCAGTTTGTTTCTACTTTTCCTGACCACATGTGCTAAGGGCAGCTGTTCAGTACTCCATAGCTAGGCCATCAAGGGTCCATAGCTAGGCCATCAAGGGTCCATAGCTAGGCCCTCATGGGTCCATAGCTAGGCCATCAAGGGTCCAGTTTATTAGCAACAGCCCAGAAGCCCTGGGATGCTGTTCATTGGAAATTCTATAAAGATACTTCATGACACCAAGGAACAGTGTGTACTGTCTAGCTTGGCCACTCATTGGAAGAAAGATCAAAAACAAAACCTAACACTTGATCTAGCAATGATACGTGTGACGTAATTCACTTGTTAGTGCTACTGTAAGGCTCACAGTAGGTACTCAGGCAGTTATTAAGGGCATTATCTGGTCACCTAAAAAGTATCTTCAAAGGCGGCAGTTCTTGGCTGCATTCAAGAGAAGCAAGAATAATATCCCCAGGCCAACGTAGTGAGGGAAAATGGGATTGATCTCAGTTTGTGAACCTTCTCCATTTAGGTAACTGTTACATGAAATAGCTTTATGCAAACTGAATGTAAGGTGGGGGGATACTAAAATTAAAACTGTAGGGAAAGGAGTCTCATGTGCATAGTTTTTCAACTCCCACTCTGCCCCAGTAAGCCTGGAACACTTTCTTCTGAAGAGATAAAGAGTCCTTCCAGCCTGTGCTGGACTCTCCACCCTGGGTGGAAGCACTTTTCCCTAGTTCAGACTCAAGCTGTACTCCTTTGTTCTGCTTCAGCATGCGGGTCATATGGCGCCTGGCCAACATCACTGCTCTACTGTCCTTTATGGAGAGGGTGTGGGATCCTTCTGGTACAGATCAAGAGGGGTGCGTGTGAGACAGTTGCCCTGAATAGGCAGCCAGGAGGCACCTGGTGGCCAGTACCCACTGCTGAAGCCCCCCTTGCTCTGTCTCCATGTGAATAAAGTGTTCCATCCAGTGCTTTGACTGCATTTTGTTTTTTTTTTGGCAACTCCCATACCATGACACAGTGGGCAGAAGTGTTCAGACTTCTACTCTTGCAAATAAGCCATCCGTGTCACTTGCTCAACAAAAACTGAAAACAAACCACCAGGCAAATATACAAATTAGAGAAAAATTTGAAATTGTGAATAGTCATCTCCAGAGTGTTGGACTAATAGTACTGTTACCTAGAAATTCTGAGTTATTATTATATTAGGAGTATTATTTTGTTATTTGCTGTCAAGTCAGGTTAACATTAGCCCCCTATTTTTAATGTGCTATAAATATAGATCAATATGAGATTGTGTCTTGATTAAAAACTATATATGGCATTTGTTTGCACATAAATCGGATCTGAACAGAAAATACAGAGAAATGAAAGCGATTTGATACGCTTGTAAGAATATAGGTAAAATTTTTAGTTAAATGCATGTTAACATGCATTAACATTAACCTTATATATGAAATAAATTAGTAAAGGTATCAAAGTCAGTGATAACACTAAAGATCTACTGGTGAAAGAGAGAGATCAGATGGGGGCAGGCAGGTCGGTCTGAACAAATCTTTTTCTGAAGAAAATGATCTTTCAAACCTAGGGAAACTTCTAGATAGATATCTATATGCCCTTTTCTGTTGCTGAAGGTTTACTACCAGTTCTAGGAATAGCCCTAAATTCAGAGTGTCAGAACTTGTAATGTCTCTGGAAAGGATGTCTTAAAGTGGGAATCTGATGAGACAACTGACTCATCAAGGGTCCTTGAAAGTGAAAGTGTTAGTCGCTCAGTTGTGTTTGACTCTTTGGGACCCCATAGACTGTAGCCAGGCTCCTCTGTCTGGGGAATTCTCTAGGTGAGAATAATGGAGTGAGTAGCCATTCCCTTCTCCAGAGGATCTTCCCCACCCAGGGATCAAACCTGTGTCTCTCTCATTGCAGGCAAATTCATTACTGACTCAGCCACCAGAGAAGCCCAAGGAACACTCATTTTGATCACACTTAATTTTCACTGGGATGTGACGCACTTAAATTTTTCTTTTTCTTTTTCAGGCAAAGCTGGATGCTTTGGAGGAAGTACAAAGTCAGTTTTACACAAAAGGAACAAAGAACAGCAATGTCACTCACTGGTAGTCTGTCTGGCAGGAAACCAAAGTTGAGGTCCCTTTTTCTACCCACTGGTAGCTTTTATGACCATGATCAAGTTGTCTACAACCTCCCTTTATAAAAGCTCATTGGTAAAGTGAGGGCAATAATACCTGGCTACTTTAAGTCTGATAAGGCTGCCACAAGAGTAAAATGAGATAACACATAAGATTTGTTGGTACTGACTCCTTGCTATATCTCCAGGCACCTTTCCTTTCATTTCAATGAAGATTCATTGGCAATTCCAACTTCTTAAGATAAGGACTAGAAATAAAACCATAGTTTAGATTATAAGACTTGCAAAGGAAGAATGCAAAACTTTCCAAACGACACCAAAATTTAACCTTCATGAAAGCAGGAGCAGGGATCTGTGTTGATCTTAATTGAATGCTCAGCCCCAGGCCAAGAAGCAATTAAAAGCCAGGCACTCAATGGCCTTGAAGAGTAGCCCTGATTATGTGATTATGTGTTGGAGAAGCCAACTGAGACAGTTGCCCATATGTAGAATCTGAGTGCAGTCCTCAATGTTCTACCTATATGCAAGGCAACCAAAGAGGGAGGAATTTGGAAAATGTCCTGGGAAGAAAAGTTATGACCAACCTACATGGCATATTCAAAAGCAGAGACATTACTTTGCCGACTAAGGTCTGTCTAGTCAAGGCTATGGTTTTTCCTGTGGTCATGTATGGATGTGAGAGTTGGACTGTGAAGAAGGCTGAGCACCAAAGAATTGATGCTTTTGAACTGTGGTGTTGGAGAAGACTCTTGAGAGTCCCTTGGACTGCAAGGAGATCCAACCAGTCCATCCTAAAAGAGATCAACCCTGGGATTTCTTTGGAAGGACTGATGCTAAAGCTGAAACTCCAGTACTTTGGCCACCTCATGAGAAGAGTTGACTCATTGGAAAAGATTCTGATGCTGGGAGGGATTGGGGGCAGGAGGAGAAGGGGACGACAGAGGATGAGATGGCTGGATGGCATCACGGACTCAATGGATGTGGGTCTGAGTGAACTCCAGGAGATGGTGATGCAGAGGGAGGCCTGGCGTGCTGCGATTCATGGAGTCTCAAAGAGTCGGACACGACTGAGCGACTGAACTGAACTGATACTAACGGCACTCTACTTGTTTGCTTAAGCAGTGTTTTGTGTTTGACTTTGAACCCTACACATTGTATAACTGCAGATATGAGCAATGTGGTTAGAAATGAGACAGAATAGCAATGTATTACTTGATATGTCTCACAGAGTTAAGGGAATCACTGGCTCTTCAAACCTTATTAGGAAGGTAGTAGACAGTAGCTTGGTGCAAGCTAGAGTGTTTTCTGAATAGATTGGTATTCATGGTTCATTTAGTTTTGGTTCTAGTAACTATTCTTTTTACCAGGTTACGTAGTTGTATCATAAAGGATGGGTTGAAGGTGCCTCCTTACATGGGCTCCCCAGATAGCACTAGTAGTAAAAAACCCGCCTGCCAATGCAGGAGACATAATCGATGCAAATTCGATCTCTGGGTCAGGAAGATCCCCGGGGGGTAGGAAGTGGCAACCCACTCTAGTATTCTTGCCTGGAGAATCCCCTGGACAGAGGAGTCTGGTGGCTACAGTCTATATGGCCGTGAAGAGCTGGCTATGACTCGAGCTACTGAACACATAATGACATAAGTTTTTTTATTTCCAGGTCATTTTGTTAAAAATCCTGTCTCAGGCCCTCTCTGGTGGTCCAGGGGGCCTGGGTTCCATCCCTGCTCAGGGAACTAGATCCTGCATGCCACAACTAAGAGTTTCCAGGTCCCAACTAAGACCCAGTGCAGCCAAATAAATAAATAATATCTTAAAAGCCCTGTCTCTATCTTAGGAGCCAGACAAATACACTTAGGATCCTTGGACCAAACATTTCTTTCACCTGAAAAGAAAGAGGGGAAACAGGAAAGAGGAAAAAGAAAGATTACTTTTTACAATTTGAGCAAAACCTGATCGTGGCATTGGCTGTGCTGAGCTGAGCCTGGCCAGAAAGCCTGGGAACCGAGGAATGCCTGCTTTCTTGAGGGCAGGTTTATAAACTGCTAGCACTTTGTAATGGCTTGCAACATTTTATTCATCCCCAAATTATGATAACTTAAAATAGGAATACTGTATTAAAACTTGTTACTTTGAAGCATTCTATTTCATCCTCATTTACTTTTATTTTTCATAAGACCATATATGAGGTTTAGAAATTTTGTATTTGTTTTTTCTGCTTGTCTTTTCTTGCTTAGAATTAAATCTTTATCCACACAAACACACACACACACATTCTCTACTAAAGACATTGGTTCCATGTTTAAATTATAGTTATTGTACCAGATAATTATATTGAATCAACATTCTCTATATATTTTTAAGTATCATATGTTAACTTCTTTATACAGCTTGAAGAGAATTATTTTTACCTAAGAAGAACAGATCATTTTATTGTTAGTTTAATTTACAGTATGACCACCCCCCCCCCAGTTCCTAGCACTAAGGAAATATTTTAATACCTCCTCTTGAAACATTTACTTCCAATTTTTTCACTTTGAAAACATAACTTAAAAATAGCAGTTCTGATGTATGGCAGAAACCAACACAATATTGTAAAGCAATTATCCTCCAATTAAAAATAAATACAATTTAAAAATCACAGCTCCTTTTTACATGGCATTACTTAAAGTCACACACACAGAATCACTCACCCATAGGTACAACGTACAATACTTTTTTAAAAAGAGTTAAGCATTCATCCTTGATATTGCCAGAAAAAATTCTCTCTAATGGAAATACTGAAGAAAAGAAGATTAAAAAAATAATAATGTTAACTAGAATCATTCTATTTTATGCCCATTTTATAGATGTGGAAATGGAGGTGGGAGAAACAATCACAGAAGGAGAACTTGGGAAACTGCTAAGCTGATCAGTTGGGAGACTGAAGCAAAGGTCCAGTGCCCTGGGCCCTCCCATCTCTCTTATGGCCCGGGGCGTTAAGAGGGGACGGCATCTGTCTCTCGGTTGGAGTTGTGAGTGTGGGTATCACATCCTGTGTTTCTCCCTCGTTCCCACCAGGAATTGGCCAAGATATAAGTCAGTGATTCTCCCTTGGATTCTCACTCCCCTTCTCCCAAGAGGATATACAAATGAAGGCAACAGACATTCTACAGAGTCTCTTCTGGGAAGATAAGTCCATGATCTACAATGACCACTTACCTGGGGCAAGCTGACACTATGGGAGAGAGAAAATAAAGGGACTTATTGACTTGGGAGAACACAAAGATAGCAGAGACAACAGGGCAGGAATATATTAATGTCTTCAAACATTAAAATGAGGTCTTATACATGAAAGTTTTTTATATGCATTTTAAATATTAGAGATCTTGGAAATGAAATGTCTAGTTGTTTCAGAATCCCTTGGAGCTATCAACAGATGAATGGATTAACTAAATGTGGTAACTATACTCAATGGAATCTTTTTCAGTCTTAAAAAGGAATGAAATTCTGACACAGGCTACAATTTGGGTGAACTTGAGAACACTATGCTAAAGTGAAGTAAGCCAGATATGAAAAGATAAATGCTTTATGACCCCTCTTGTATGAGGCACCTAGAATATGCAATTACACAGAGACTTTAGAAAGTATAGCAGAAATTTCCAGGGCCTGGGGCAGGGGAAGATGGGGAGTTATTGTTTAATGGGTGTGGCTTCTGTTTGGGATGATGAAAAAAGTTCTGGAAATAATGGTTATACAAATTATGAATGTACTTAATGCCACTGAATTGTTCACTTAAAAATGGTTAAAAGGGTAAAAATGGTTAAAAGGTGATATTGTATAAATTTTACCACAATAAAAAAGAGAGGCACTTTGGGTAACCTGGGGGAATGAGACTAGCAGCTGATGAAAAATTTCAAACAAAGTTAAGAGGCATGGCAGATACATTTAAAAGTTCCAATATTGGCCCACATATATTTTATATGATGTCATCATTCCTCATCAATGTCTCTAGCAGAGAAATCACACAAAGGGCCCATCCCATCCCCACCCACTTCATAGGCCTCAGCCTGGCTGCACTGGTTGTTCTGGGCACTTGGCCTTGTGTACTGGCCAACACCTGTGCCCACGTGTGCTTCCTGGTGGGTGCCTCGGAGGAGTGCCCCAGGGAGCCCACCACCACCAGGAACCTCTTGGCTACCATGGCCCAGACTATTCTGCTTCTAGAGCATAAGTCTCAGAAGATGAGAGACTGCAGAATCAGTGATTTGATCATTTAAAAAGGGCAGAAAAGTCTCCTTGCAGCTTCTAGTAGCCCTAGGTGAAACCTGAAAACTCCAGGTTTCACTGGACTTTTATCCTATTATCCTCCACCTTCCTTCTCAGCCAGTTGCACTGGGACAGTTGGAATCTTTTCTTATGGTCTCCAGGTCCCCAGCAGAATAGGAGATTTGCAGTGAGAGAAGGGGGCAAAAAAGGGAGGAAGTCAAGGGGCGTGTAAAGCAAGGGGAAGATGCAGGCTAAACACTAGTCCTCCAGGCTGGGTTTCCTCCCTTCAGCTCCAAAAGGAGTTGCAATGCGTCAGCCCAAACACGAAGGTAACAGAGCCAATAGCATGGGGATATTCTGAAACTATAATTAATCTCTTCAAACATTTTAGAACAAAGAACTCAAGATGGTGGAGGAATAGAACTGGGAGACCACTTTTTCCCCCACAAATTCATCAAAAGAACATTTAAACGCTGAGTAAATTCCACAAAACAACTTCTGGATGCCAGCAGAGGACATCAGGCACCCAGAAAAGCAGCCCATTGTCTTCGAAAGGAGGTAGGAAAAAATATAAAAGACAAAAAAAGAGACAAAAGAGGTAGGGACAGAGCTCCGGCCCCCGGAAGCGAGTCTTAAAAAGAGAGACGTTTCCAAACACCAGGAAACACTCTCACTGCCGAGTCTGTGGCAAGCCTTGGAACCACAGAGGGCAACATAACTGGGAGGAAAAATAAATAAATAATTAAACCCCACAGATTATGTGCCCAATTGTAACTCCCCCAGTGGAGAAGCAGCACAGATGCCTGCACCCGCCACTAGCTAGCGGGGGCTGGGCAGGGAGGCGCGGGCTGCATTGCTTAGAGTAAGGACCGGGCCTCAAGGCCCCGAGGGCCATCTGCGGGAAGTAACTTGGGCTAGCAAACCTGATTGCGGGAGAGCTACCACGCGAAAAGCCCTAACCTGAGACACCGCCAGGCCCGCGCACAGAACAAAGGACTGACTAGAGCTACGGGAAAAGCCCTAACCTAAGACACCGCCAGGCCCGCGCACAGAACAAAGGACTGAACAGAGCTAGCTGGCTGCAGACCATCCCCTTTCAGTGACAGGCAGCCAGAGCTGGAAGGGGGCAATCGCAGCCCCAGAGAGGCATTATCTTCCAAACTGCAAGCAGGCTTCTTTGCTGACTAAGACTTCTTGGGATTCTGGACAGTCAACATCTGCCTGAGAAGGTGCACTGGTTGTACACACAGGAAACCGAGCGGCAGGGACGGGGCAGGCGATGAGTCACAGTGACCGTGCTCGCCAAACACCTGATCATCTGAGCTGCTCGGACCTGGGAAGGGCACAAAACGCAGGCCCAACCCAGTCTGCGCCTCTGAGGACTGCCCGACTTTGGAAGTGACAGGTGCAATAGATTAAAACCGTGTAGTTAGTACCAACTACATAGGAAGGGGCCTATAGATCTTGAGAAATATAAGTCAGACCAAGGAACTATCCAAAAATGAACTGACCCAACCCTGCCCACAACAACACCAGAGAAAGTCCTAGATATATTTTTACTATTTTTACTATCATTCTTTATTTTAAAAAAATTTTAAAAATTTTAAGTCCTCTATTACTCCTTTAATTTTCATTTTTATAATCTACTATTCAGTTCAGTTCAGTTGCTCACTTGTGTCCGACTCTTTGTAAACCCATGAATCCCAGCACGCCAGGCCTCCCTGTCCATCACTAACTCCCAGAGCTCACTCAAACTCACGTCCATCGAGTCAGTGATGCCATCCAGCCATCTCATCCTTGGTCGTCCCCTTCTCCTCCTGCCCCCAATCCCTCCCAGCATCAGGGTCTTTTCCAATGAGTCAACTCTTTGCATGAGGTGGCCAAAGTGCTGGAGTTTCAGCATTAGCATCATTCCTTCCAAAGAAATCCCAGGGTTGATCTCCTTCAGAATGGACTGGTTGGATCTCCTTGCAATCCAAGGGACTCTCAAGAGTCTTCTCCAACACCACAGTTCAAACAAATTAATTCTTCGGCACTCAGCCTTCTTCACAGTCCAACTCTCACATCCATATGTGACCACTGGAAAAACCATAGCCATGACTAAATGGACCTTTGTTGGCAAAGTAATGTCCCTGCTTTTCAATATGCTATCTAGGTTGGTCATAACTTTCCTTCCAAGGAGTAAGTGTCTTTTAATTTCATGGCTGCAGTCACCATCTGCAGTGATTTTGGAGCCCCAAAAAATAAAGTCTGACACAGTTCCCACTGTTTCCCCATCTATTTCTCATGAAGTGATGGGACCAGATGCCATGATCTTCGTTCTCTGAATGTTGAGCTTTAAGCCAACTTTTTCACTCTCCTCTTTCACTTTCATCAAGAGGCTTTTTAGTTCCTCTTCACTTTCTGCCATAAGAGTGGTGTCATCTGCATATCTGAGGTTATTGATATTTCTCCTGGAAATCTTGATTCCAGCTTGTGCTTCTTCCAGCCCAGCATTTCTCATGATGTACTCTGCATATAAGTTTTGCAAAAAAAAGAGAGACCCTATTTTTTAAAGCAAACTTCAAATGTATATATTTTTTATAATTTTTGTGACTTTGTTTTCTTTTCTTTAATATTGTAGTTTTGAAAATCCAACCTCTACTCTAGATTTTTAATCTTTGGTTTTTGGTACTTCTTATCAATTTTGTACCTTTAAGAACCCAATCTTCAGTACCCATTTTTACTTGGGAGCGAGATTACTGGCTTGATTGCTCTCTCCCCCTTTGGACTCTCCTTTTTCTCCACCAGGTCGCCTCTATCTCCTCCTTCCCCTTCTGTTTAAAGTGAATCTCTGTGTGTTCCAGATGGTGGAGAACACTTAGGCAACTGATTACTGGCTGGATCTGTCTCTCTCCTTTGCATTCCCCCTTTTTATCCTCCTGGCCACCTCTGTCTCCTTCCTCCCTCTTCTCCTCTCTGTATAATTCCGAGAACATCTCTGAGTGGTCCAGACTGTGGAGTGCACATAAGGAAGTAATTACTGGCTAGCTTGCTCTCTCCTCTTTTGATTCCACCTCATCTCATTCGGGTCACCTCTAACTCCCTCCTCCCTCTTCTCTTCTCCATGTAACTCTGTGAACCTCTCTGGGTGTCCCTCACTGTGGAGAAATTTTTCATCTTTAACCTAGATGTTTTATCAATGGTGCTGTATTGATGGAGAAGTCTTGAGGCTACTGTAAAAATAAGACTGAAAACCAGAATCAGGAGGCTTAAGTTCAAATCCTGAGAACACCAGAGAACTCCTGACTCCAGGGAACATTAATCGATAGGAGCTCATCAAATACCTCCATACCTACACTGAAACCAAACACCACCCAAGGGCCAACAAGTTCCAGAGCAAGACATACCACACAAATTTTCCAGCAACACAGAAACACAGCCCTGAGCTTCAATATACAGGCTGCCCAAAGTCACTCCAAACCCACTGACATCTCATAACTCATTACTGGACACTTCATTGCACTCCAGAGAGAAGAAATCCAGCTCCACCCACCAGAACACTGACACAAGCTTCCCTAACCAGGAAACCTTGACAAGCCACCTGTACAACCCCACCCACAGTGAGGAAACTCCACAATAAAGAGAACTCCACAAACTGCCAGAATACAGAAAGGCCACCCCAAACTCAGCAATATAAACAAGATGAAGAGACAGAGGAGTACCCAGCAGGTAAAGGAACAGGATAAATGCCCACCAAACCAAATAAAAGAGGAAGAGATAGGGAATCTACCTGATAAAGAATTCCAAATAATGATAGTGAAAATGATCCAAAATCTTGAAAACAAAATGGAATCACAGATAAATAGCCTGGATACAAGGATTGAGAAGATGCAAGAAAGGTTTAACAAGGACCTAGAAGAAATAAAAAAGAGTCAATATATAATGAATAATGCAATAAATGATATAAAAAACACTCTGGATGGAACAAATAGTAGAACAATGGAGGCAGAAGATAGGACTAGTGAAGTAGAAGATAGAATGGTAGAAATAAATAAATCAGAGAGGAAAAAAGAAAAATGAATTAAAAGAAATGAGGACAATCTCAGAGACCTCTGGGACAATGTTAAACGCTCCAACATTCGAATCATAGGTGTCCCGGAAGAAGAAGACAAAAAGAAAGACCATGAGAAGATACTTGAGGAAATAATAGTTGAAAACTTCCCTAAAATAGGGAAAGAAATAATCACCCAAGTCCAAGAAACCTAGAGAGTCCCAAACAGGATAAACCCAAGGCAAAACACCCCAAGACATATATTAATCAAATTAACAAGGATCAAACACAAAGAACAAATATTAAAAGCAGCAAGGGAAAAACAACAAATAACACACAAGGGGATTCCCATAAGGATAACAGCTGATCTTTCAATAGAAACGCTTCAGGCCAGGAGGGAATGGCAGGACATACTTAAAGTGATGAAAGAAAATAACCTACAGCCCAGATTAGTGTACCCAGCCAGGATCTTATTCAAATATGAAGGAGAAATCAAAAGCTTTACAGACAAGCAAAAGCTGAGAGAATTCAGCACCACCAAACCAGCTCTCCAACAAATGCTAAAGGATCTTCTATAGACAGGAAACACAAAAAAGGTGTATAAACTCAAACCCAAAACAATAAAGTAAATGGCAACAGGATCATACTTATCAATAATTACCTTAAACGTAATTGGGTTGAATGCCCCAACCAAAAGACAAAGATTGGCTGAATGGATACAAAAACAAGACCCCCATATATGTTGTCCACCTCAAAACAAGGGACACATACAGACTGAAAGTGAAGAGCTGGAAAAAGATATTCCATGCAAATAGAGACTGAAAGAAAGCAGGAGTAGCAATACTCATATCAGATAAAATAGACTTTAAAACAAAGGCTGTGAAAAGAGACAAAGAAGGACATTACATAATGATCAAAGGACAAATCCAAAAAGAAGATATAACAATTATAAATATATATGCACCCAACATAGGAGCACTGCAATATGTAAGACAAATGCTAACAAGTATGAAAGGGGAATAACAATAACACAATAATACTGGGAGAGTTTAATACCCCACTCACATCTATGGATAGATCAACTAAATAGAAAATTTACAAGGAAACACAAACTTTAAATGATACAATAGACTAGTTAGACCTAATTGATATCTACAGGACATTTCACCCCAAAACAATGAATTTCACCTTTTTCTCAAGTGCACACGGAACCTTCTCCAAGATAGATCACATCCTGGGCCATAAATCTAACCTTGATAAATTCAAAAAAATTGAAATCATTCCAAGCATCTTTTCTGACCACAATGCAGTAAGATTAGATCTCAATTACAGGAGAAAAACTATTAAAAGTTGCAACATATGGAGGCTGAACAACACGCTGCTGAATAACCAACAAATCACAGAAGAAATCAAAAAAGAAATCAAAATATGCATAGAAACGAATGAAAATGAAAACACAACAACCCAAAACCTGTGGGACACTGTAAAAGCAGTGCTAAGGGGAAGGTTCATAGCAATATAGGCATATCTCAAGAAACAAGAAAAAAGTCAAATAAACAACCTAACTCTACACCTAAAGCAACTAGAAAGGGAAGAAATAAAGAACCCAGGGTTAGTAGAAGGAAAGAAATCTTTAAAATTAGGGCAAAAATAAAGGCAAAAGAAAGAAAGGAGACCATAGCAAAAATCAACAAAGCCAAAAGCTGATTCTTTAAAAGGATAAATAAAATTGACAAGCCATTAGCCAGACTCATCAAGAAACAAAGGGAGAAAAATCAAATCAAGAAAATTAGAAATGAAAATGGAGAGATCACAACAGACAACACAGAAATACAAAGGATCATAAGAGAATACTATCAGCAATTATATGCCAATAAAACGGACAACTTGGAAGAAATGGACAAACTCTTAGAAAAGTACAACTTTCCAAAACTGAACCAGGAAGACATAGAAATTCTTAACAGACCCATCACAAGCACGGAAATTGAAACTGTAATCAGAAATCTTCCAGCAAACAAAAGCCCAGGTCCAGACGGCTTCACAGCTGAATTCTACCAAAAATTTAGAGAAGAGCTAACACCTATCCTACTCAAATTCTTCCAGAAAATTGCAGAGGAAGGTAAACTTCCAAACTCATTCTATGAGGCCACCATCACCCTAATACCAAAACCTGACAAAGATGCGCAAAAAAAAGAAAACTACAGGCCAATATCACTGATGAACATGGATGCAAAAATCACTAACACAATTCTAGCAATCAGAACGCAACAACACACTAAAAAGATCATACACCATGACCAAGTGGGCTTTATCCCAGGGATTCAAGGATTCTTCGATATCTGCAAATCAATCAATGTAATACACCACATTAACAAATTGAAAAATAAAAGCCATATGATTATCTCAATAGATGCAGAGAAAGCCTTTGACAAAATTCAACATCCATTTATGATAAAAAAAACTCTCCAGAAAGCAGGAATAGAAGGAACATACCTCAGCATAATAAAAGCTATATATGACAACCCCACAGCAAACATTATCCTCAATGGTGAAAAATTGAAAGCATTTCCCCTAAAGTCAGGAATAAGACAAGGGTGCCCACTTTCACCACTACAATTCAACATAGTTTTGGAAGTTTTGGCCACAGCAATCAGAGCAGAAAAAGAAATAAAAGGAACCCAAATTGGAAAAGAAGAAGTAAAACTCTCATTGTTTGCAGATGACATGATCCTCTACATAGAAAACCCTAAAGACTCCACCAGAAAATTACTAGAGCTAATCAATGATTATACTAAAGTTGCAGGATATAGAATCAACACACAGAAATCCCTTGCATTCCTATACACTAATAATGAGAAAATAGAAAGAGAAATTAAGGAAATAATTCCATTCACCATTGCAAAGAAAAGAATAAAATACTTAGGAATATATCTACCTAAAGAAACAAAAGACCTATATATAGAAAACTATAAAACACTGGTGAAAGAAATCAAAGAGGACACAAATGGAGATCGGATCGGAAGAATCAATATAGTGAAAACGAGGATACTACCCAAAGCAATCTATACATTCAATGCAAGCCCTATCAAGCTACCAATGGTATTTTTCACAAGAGCTAGAACAAATAATTTCACAGTTTGTATGGAAATACAAAAAACCTCGAATAGCCAAAGCAATCTTGAGAAAGAAGAATGGAACTGGAGGAATCAACCTGCCTGACTTCAGGCTCTACTACAAAGCCACAGTCATCAAGACAGTATGGTACGGGCACAAAGACAGAAATATAGATCAATGGAACAAAATAGAAAGTCCAGAGATAAATCCACGCACCTATGGACATCTTATCTTTGACAAAGGAAGCAAGAATATACAATGGAGAAAAGACAATCTCTAACAAGTGGTGCTGGGAAAACTGGTCAGCCACTTGTAAAAGAATGAAACTAGAACACTTTCTAACACCATACACAAAAATAAACTCAAAATGGATTAAAGATCTAAATGTAAGACCAGAAACTATAAAACTCCTAGAGGAGAACATAGGCAAAATACTCTCTGACATAAATCACAGCAGGATCCTCTATGACCCACCTCCCAGAATACTGGAAATAAAAGCAAAAATAAACAAATGGGACCTAATTGAAATTAACAGCTTATGCACAACAAAGGAAACTATAAGCAAGGTGAAAAGACAGCCTTCAGAATGGGAAAAAATAATAGCAAATGAAGCAACTGACAAAGAACTAGTTTCAAAAATATACGAGCAACTCCTGCAGCTCAACTCCAGAAAAATAAATGACCCAATCAAAATATGGGCCAAAGAACTAAATAGACATTTTTCCAAAGAAGACATACAGATGGCGAACAAACATGTTAAAAGATGCTCAACATCATTCATTATCAGAGAAATGCAAATCAAAACCACAATGAGGTACCATTTCACACCAGTCAGAATGGCTGCGATCCAAGAGTCTACAATCAATACATGCTGGAGAGGGTGTGGAGAAAAGGGAACCCTCTTACACTGTTAGTGAGAATGCAAACTAGTACAGCCACTATGGAGAACAATGTGGAGATTCCTTAAAAAACTGGAAATAAAATTGCCTTGTGACCCAGCAATCCCACTGCTGGGCATACACACTGAGGAAACCAGAATTGAAAGAGACATGTGTACCCCAATGTTCATCACAGCACTGTTTATAATAGCCAGGACATGGAAGCAACCTAGATGTCCATCAGCAGATGAATGGATAAGAAAGCTGTGGTACATATACACAATGGAGTATTATTCAGCCATTAAAAAGAATACATTTGAATCAGTTCTAATGAGGTGGATGAAACTGGAGCCGATTATACAGAGTGAAGTAAGCCAGAAAGAAAAACACCAATATGGTATCAGTTCAGTTCAGTTCAGTCGCTCAGTGGTGTCCGACTCTTTGTGACCCCATGAATCACAGCACGCCAGGCCTCCCTGTCCATCACCAACCCCCGAAGTTCACTCAGACTCACATCCATTGAGTCAGTGATGCCATCCAGCCATCTCATCCTTGGTCGTCCCCTTCTCCTCCTGCCCCCAATCCCTCCCAGCATCAAAGTCTTTTCCAGTGAGTCAATTCTTCACATGAGGTGGCCAAAGTACTGGAGTTTCAGCATTAGTATCATTCCTTCCAAAGAAATCCCAGGGCTGATCTCCTTCAGAATGGGCTGGTTGGATCTTGCAGTCCAAGGGACTTTCAAAAGTCTTCTCCAACACCACAGTTCAAAAGCATCAATTATTTGGCACTCAGCCTTCTTCACAGTCCAACTCACATTCATACATGACTACTGGAAAAACCATAGCCTTGACTAGACAGACCTTAGTCGGCAACGTAATGTCTCTGCTTTTGAATATACTAACGCATATATATGGAATTTAGAAAGATGGCAATGATAACCCTGTATGCAAGGCAGCAAAAGAGACACAGAAGTATAGAACAGTCTTTTGGACTCTGTGGGAGAGGTAGAGGGTGGGATGATTTGGGAGAATGGCATTGAAACATGTATAATATCATATATGAAACGATTTGCCAGTCCAGGTTTGATGCAGGATACAGGATGCTTGGGGCTGGTGCACTGGGATGACCCAGAGGGATTGTATGGGGAGGGAGGGGGGAGGGGGGTTCAGGATTGGGAACACGTGTACACCCGTGGCGGATTCATGTTGATGTATGGCAAAACCAATACAATAATGCAAAGTAATTAGCCTCCAATTAAAATAAATAAATTTATATTAAAAAAACATTTTAAGAAAAGAGACTACATACATGAAAGGTTATTGGATATTTTTCAAACTTTTAAAGATCTTGGAAATGAAATATCTAGTTGTTTCAAAACCCTAGGGGCCATCACTAGATGAATGGATTAACTAAATATGGTACATATATACAATGGAATTTTTTTCAGTCTTAAAAAGAAACGTAATGGACCTGTCCACAGAGTCTGACTACCCTGTGGAAACCCTCTTCACCACCCCTTTTTGATGGATTCAGGCTCCCTAAGTGAGCCTGGTTTCTGGGAAGCCTCATCGTAGGCCTGATAAAATCCAGCAGGTATGAACTGCCCAGGACTTTTGCTGCTGTGAGCTGAGGTAGGGATGAAAATGCCTGGAGGCATCTTTCTATCTCAGCTCAGTAAAACACTCCAGGGACTTCCCTGGTGGACCAGTGGTTAAGATTTTGCACTCCCAGTGCAGAGGGCCCGGGCTCAATCCCTGGTTGGGGAACTAGATCCCACATGCCACAACTAAAGCTCTCACATGCCACAGCTAAGACCCAGTGGAGTCTAGTTCATTATTTAATTTTAAAAATACTTAAAATAATGGGGTCCGTGTGTGATCTGAGTCTGGGGTCACAGCCCCAACCACTGATGTACGTATTCCTGGAGTCTAGTTTTCCTTCTGCCACAGATTCCCACATGACCTTGTGTAAGTCATTCATAAGTCTGGCCTTGTTTTCCTTCCCTGTCAGTGATCAAGCTGCCTATGAGCTGAAGTTTTAAGACCATTATTTGAGCACTTGATATTTAGAAGTTTTTAGTGGATAGATGTTTAATGAATAAAAATGTTTGAAACGTACTTTTTCATGTCCATGAATTTTGCAAGGCCACTTAGTTCAAGAGGCCTCTTTTGATCACTGGGTTTTACTGCCTAGGTTTCTACTCAACCTTGAAATGACCAACTCCATCCCCAAACAAGCACCAAAATATAAACGCTGATTTTCTCTTCTTTTGGACGAATTTTTAAATCTGGAGTCCACTATATTTGGGCTTCTCTGCTGGATCAGCAATAAAGAATCTGCCTGCAATGCAGGAGACTTGGGTTCGATCTCTGGGTTGGGAAGATCCCCTGGAGGAGGAAATGGCAACCTACTCCAGTATTCTTGCCTGAGAAATCCCACGGACAGAGGAGTCTGGAAGGCTATAGTCCATGGGTTGCAAAGAGTCAGACATGACTGAATACACACATACCTCACATTTCCAGAGAGGTTTCTTTTCTCCCCTGCTCTCTGGTTGTGGGACCAGCTTTGCCTTGTGAATCTCCCCTTGTTGCCTTTACCTGTTTTCCTCTTTGAGGAACTCAAACTTAATCATTTAGATGACAATTTGCTTCGAAATACCACCAATGATTTCTGTAATATACTACATACCAATGCAACCAGGATTTGTAGCAAAACCTGGTTTTGTATGAATCACTTCTATTAAGCGCTCAGATAAACCTGATGTAATTCTGAGAAAATCTGGGGTGTGCTAAGTAGACCAGGATACCGTACTCGGAATTCAAGAGTGTACATGTTCAGTCACTGAATCGTGTCTGACTCTTTTTGACCCCATGGACTATAGTCCACCAGGCTCCTCTATCCACAGGATTTCCCAGGCAAAAATACTGGAATGGGTTGCCATTTCCTTCTGGAGTTCAAATTCTGACATCTGCTTTCTTTTTTTTTTTTTCAAGTAGTGTGACTTGGACAAGTCAATTAGCTTTTTGGAGCATTGGTTTTCTCAAATTTCCAAAATAATTCTTTTTCCTATAAGAGCAAACTAACTGTTAGAGCACTGGGTATCAATATACTTCATCCTCACAACAGCCTTATATATAGGTATTTTGTTTTCCCCATTTTACAGATGGTTTAAACACAGTTACCAAGTTAGTGGTGGAGTCAGAATTTGACCAGGCAATTGGCTCCAAATTCACACTCTTTTTAAAAAATTTATTTTTCATTTAAGGATAATTGTTTTATAGCATTGTGTTGGTTTCTGCCAAACATTATCATGAATCAGACTCATGCTGTTAACCATAGCAGAACCTTGATTGGCTTCAGTTCAGTTCACTCAGTCGTGTCCGACCCTTTAGTCATATATAGAACACCAACTCCCAGCTCCCTGGTTAGACTTTTTAAAATTAATTAATTGACTTTATTTATTTATTTGGCTGCACCAGGTCTTAATTGTGACACATAGGATCTTTTAGTTGTTGTATGTAGGATCTAGTTCCCTGACCAGGGATTGAACCTGGGCCCCCTGCATTGGGAGCTTGGAGTCTTAGCCACTGGATCACCAGGGGAGTCCCTGGTTAGACTTTCATACTCTCAGCTCCCACTGATTAGTCACTGAAGAAACCAAGTACTAACCAGTATGTGGGAGGAATGAAGAGCAAGGTAAATATCTAAGAACTTTTATGCTCTTAAATCCCTGGTAGAAGTAACAGCAGTATCTCCCATAATTCTATTCAACTCAGAAGACTGACTTGTTACTTCTGGGACAGGACAAGGCCTCTGCTTGTTCTAAACATGTTGAGAGTGGAAAACTATCTTTGAACTCCATCTTTAGGGAGGGAGTTGGCCTAGCTCATAGAGACACTTGCAAAGAACAGAGATGAGCTTCCCTACGGTACCAGTTGTAGGTTCAACAGAGAAGAGGCCAACGTTTGTCCCCAGTATTTTCCAGCTTCCTTTTGGAAAATGTTCTACTGTGAGAATTTCAAACTGGTGGCCTGTGGCTTCACATGGCCCACAGAACTAACCTGTTTGGCTTGGAAATTGTTGACCTACAGATTTTCTTTTTAATGTTACTAGTTGTCCACGTTTGGCAATAAGAAGAGTACGGGGACTTCCCTGGAGGTCCAATGGTTAACATTTTAACATTCGACACTTCCAACGCAGGCAGCATGGAAGTGTTCACAGTTATATCCAAGTTGCTGGCCTACTGAAAAATCTGAAGTTCTGACAACAGTGCCACAATCAGCCATCAACTGGAGCTTAACAGATGCTGTAGTCATTGGAACAGATATGAACACAATTTCCACCCCCAGCAGCTCATTTCACTAATGTTCAGACCTCCTGGACTCCTAATAGCAACCAAAGTGACCATCCCTATTCTAGCCTCTTACCCCTTTTCCCTGACGTCAGCCCCTTTCACCAGATGTCTAATACTTTTTCTGGGTGATCTGTTTACTTCATTTACTCAATTAGGGGCTATATCCAGATTAAAAAAAAAAAAAAAAAAAAACACCTTAGCCTTGCTAAAATGCAAATATCTCCTTCAAAGCCATTTAAGGGAATGGTGTTAATAAGGAGGATTTCAGGTATGCAGAAAATCCATTTTATCAAATGGCCTTTTGGCAGGACTTACCTGACAATAAATAGTCTTCAGAGCATAAAATATATACATTAAGACTTTAGGGAATTGCATTTCATTTCATAGATGAAGTGCCAGAATTATACAGATAATATGCTCCAAAGGTCTTGCCTGCAGAAAGCTGTAATGAGGATCAGGTATAGCCAGCTTACGAAGGGACTATTGAAAATTCCTGAAATAGAAGATACATGACTGAATAAGACAATCCTTCATAGAGAGAATTTTCTTCATGATAATTTTTTATGAGAAGTTTTTCAGTCCTCCAAATTGGAATATGTGGCCCGAGTTTGTTGTTGTTGTTTTATAGATTTGATACTTTCTAAAAGAATATCCTACTCTGGATTATTTTTAGATCTACTTCACAACTCATTCTTGACAATATCTCAGTTCAGTTCAGTTCAGTCGCTCAGTCGTGTCCGACTCTTTGTGACCCCATGAATAACAGCACGCCAGGCCTCCCTGTCCATCACCAACCCCCAGAGTTCACTCAGATTCACGTTCATCGAGTCCGTGATGCCATCCAGCCATCTTATCCTCGGTCATCCCCTTCTCCTCCTGCCCCCAATCCCTCCCAGCTTCAGAGTCTTTTCCAATGAGTCAACTCTTCACATGAGGTGGCCAAAGTACTGGAGTTTCAGCTTTAGCATCATTCCTTCCAAAGAAATCTCAGGGTTGATCTCCTTCAGAATGGACTAGTTGGATCTCCTTGCAGTCCAAGGGACTTTCAAGAGTGTTCTCCAACACCACAGTTCAAAAGCATCAATTCTTTGGCGCTCAGCCTTCTTCACAGTCCAACTCTCACATCCATACATGACCACAGGAAAAACCATAGCCTTGACTAGGCGGACCTTAGTTGGCAAAGTAATGTCTCTGCTCTTGAATATACTATCTAGGTTGGTCATAACTTTTCTTCCAAGGAGTAAGCGTCTTTTAATTTCATGGCTGCAGTCACCATCTGCAGTGATTTGGGAGCCCCAAAAAATAAAGTCTGACACTGTTTCCACTGTTTCCCCGTCTATTTCCCATGAAGTGATGGGACCAGATGCCATGATCTTCGTTTTCTGAATGTTGAGCTTTTAGCCAATTTTTTCACTCTCCTCTTTCTCTTTCATCAAGAGGCTTTTTAGTTCCTCTTCGCTTTCTGCCATAAGGGTGGTGTCATCTGCATATCTGAGGTTATTGATATTTCTCCCAGCAATCTTGATTCCAGCTTGTGCTTCTTCCAGCCCAGCGTTTCTCATGATGTACTCTGCATATAAGTTAAATAAGCAGAGTGACAATATACAGCCTTGACGTACTCCTTTTCCTATTTGGAACCACTCTGTTGTTCCATGTCCAGTTCTAATTGTTGCTTCCTGACCTGCATACAGATTTCTCAGGAGGCAGGTCAGGTGGTCTGGTATTCCCATCTCTATTATAAGAATTTTCCATGGTTTGTCGTGATCCACACAGTCAAAGGCTTTGGTATAGTCAATAATGCAGAAGTAGATTTTTTTCTGGAACTCTCTTCCTTTCTCTGTGTTGGCAATTTGATCTCTGGTTCCTCTGCCTTTCCTAAAACCAGCTTGAACATCTGGAAGTTCATGGTTCACGTATTGCTGAAGCCTGGCTTGGAGAATTTTGAGCAATACTTACACCATGCTAAATCAAAGTCTCTGGAAAATCTAAAACTATAGTTCCATCTATAATATAAGTCCATTTAGCTATTAGTATATATGAACAAAGATAGTATCATCAAAGCCAAAATTGAGACCGATCAATAATTACAGATTTTTGTTATGTTTAGTATCACTTTAGGCATATACTGTATCATATAAGGAGTATTTATCATTTTTCCACTGGGAACAAGAAAGTTTTGCTGATAAGCAATTGTGTTATCCAGAAAGAACGAGAAGTACGCATGGTGTTTTGAAGTCTTATATGTGCAATCCTAGTCCTTGCTGTACCATATTGGCAGAATTAAAATTACTTTCTGTCCTTTTAAATCTTTATAAAGCAACTTGTGGTCTTTGTTTAATTTCCACATAACAATCACAGTACATCAGGAAGAAAAGCACCACACAAAGGTCTGTGCCGTGCAATATCACTAGGCTTTGACAGACTCTGATATCACAGCCTTTGAAGACACATGGTGCTATCTATGCTTCCTCTATGTTGGTGTCATCTCAGTTCATAACACAACATGTCCGCACATCTACCTGGGTGGCAATCTGTCACCCCTGATCTTCCTCTATCTCCAATAAGCGATCAAAAATTATGGCTTAAATGGATACATGTATATGTATGGCTGAGTCCCTTCACTGTTCACCTGAAACTATTGCAGCACAAATAAAAAGTTTAAAAAATAAAACAGTAAAAAAAGTTTGGACTTCCACTTATGTGCACCAATAAATGCTTAATTGTTTGAAAAAATTGTGACTTTCTTTTTCCACGTTTCTCCATCAGCCGCTTTGTTAACTATATTGCTATAGTGAACTCGCTGCTTTCCAGGTGGCGCAGAGGTAAAGAATCCTCCTGCCAATGCAGGAAACGTGGGTTCTATCCCTGGGTCAGGAAGATCCTCTGGAGTAGGAAATGGCAACCCAATCCAGTATTCTTGCCTGGAAAATTTCACAGACAGAGGAGCATGGCCGACTACAGTCCATGGGGTTGCAAAGAGTCAGACACATCTAAGTGCACACAACACATAGTTAACAATACCGTTTAGACCAGCATCCTCCGAACAGTTTTTTTGGTAACAGTTTTATTGATGCATAATTTACATATCACCTAATTCACCCATCTAAAGTGTATAATTCAATGGCTTTAGCATATTAGCCAAACTGTGGGGCTTCCCTGGTGGCTCATTGGTAAAGAATCCACCTGCCAATGCAGAAGACATGGGTTCGATTCCTGATCTGGGAAGGTCCCACATGCTGCAGAGCAAGTAAGCTCGAGCGTCACAACTACTGAGCCTGTGCTCAGGAGACCAGGAATTGCAAGTACTGAGCCTGTGTGCTGCACGTACAGAAGCCCCTGGGCCCTAGGGCTGGCACTTGGCAACAAGAGAAGCCGCCACACCTCAGCTGGAGAGTAGCCCTCTCTCGCCACGACTAGAGAACACCTGTGCAGCAGCAAAGACCCAGCACAGCCAAACATGAAATCAGTCAATCAATAAAATTATAAAACAAAACTGTGAAGCCATCACCACAATAAGTTTTACAGTTTATTTCTCTTGCTCTTCAAAGTAATTCTTTGCGTGTTCCCCCTCCAACCCACTCAGCCCCTGGCAATCACTAATATGTTTTCTGTCCTGTAGATTTGCTTCTTCTTCATTTTATATAAATTAAATTACACAAAATGTATGGTCCTTGGGGACTCATTTCTTTCCTTTAGCGTAATATTTTGAAGGTTTCATATAAGCATCAATACTTCATTTTTTACTGCCAGATAATATTTCAATTTTTGACTATCCAACACTTAAGAATCTAAAAATACTAAGTATTTCAGTGATGAGAAGCTATGGGAGATTTCTGTATTCCTGACTGGGGAGTAAATTGTTACAACCACTATGAAGAGCAATTGGCAATGTGATCACAGTTAAAAAGTGTTTACCTCAGGACATAGCAATCACTCTCTTAGGTATGCATTCTGTAGAAATGCTGCATGCGTGCATATGCGTGCTAAGTCACTTCCGCCATGTCCAACTCTTTGAGACACTATGAACTGTGGCCCGTCGGGCTCCTCCGCCCATAGGATTCTCTAGGCAAGAATACTGGAGTGCTTTGCCACGCCCTCCTCCAGGAGATCTTCCTGACCAAAGGACTGAACCTTCGTCTCTTACGTCTCCTGAATTGGCAAGTGGGTTCATTAACTAGAGACCTGGGAAGTCCAAGAAATGCTTGCATAGTTGCACAGTTGACACATAAACATACATTCACCTTTGTAATTACAAAAGACTGTAACCTTTCAATGAAATATACATATCCATTCAATAGAAAATCTCATTCTGAACTATAGCCATGGATGAAACTTTAAATATAATTCTAAATTTAAAAACAACTTTCCAGAACACATTCAACATTAAATCATGTATGTAATTTAAAAAATTTTAAACAATACTAATACCTGTCAATGGCACCCCACTCTAGTACTCTTGCCTGGAAAATCCCATGGACGGAGGAGCCTGGTGGGCTGCAGTCCATGGGGTCGCTGAGGGTCGGACACGACTGAGCGACTTCACTTTCATGCATTGGAGAAGGAAATGGCAACCCACTCCAGGGTTCTTGCCTGGAGAATCCCAGGGACGGGGGAGCCTGGTGGGCTGCCGTCTATGGGGTCTCACAGAGTCGGACACGACTGAAGTGACTTCGCAGTAGCAATACCTGCTGTTATTTCTCTAAAAACATTTACTTATTTTAAAAACTAACCCCTTCCTCCTACCTCAGCCAAGGGTCTCTGATGTTTATAAGCAATAGAAAATAACTCTAAATTTTTTCAAAACAAAGAGATGTATTGCACTTATATTGAAATATCCACATAGTTAAAGAAAATGTTGAACCATAAAATCTTGAAACGCAAACAAGGCAGTACCTACGTCCTCAGCAGAAATGGGCCCTGCCATGTTGTCACTCTGCTTCTGGCATCTTAAGTTCTGTATAGGTTTTCTTTTTGGAAATGAAAATTCCTGAAAGGGCGTATCATTGACCCAACCCGGTCTCACTGCCCTGGTGGTGGGTGTGCATAGGCCAGCAAGTTCCCTTCTATTACTGATTGTGCAGCCAAAGGGATGTGCCTCTCAGATCTCCAACTGCAGGGCCCTGATGCTGTGCTCTGAGGGCCATCACTGCTGCTGCTGCTAAGTCACTTTGGTCGTGCGACCCCATAGACGGCAGCCCACCAGGCTCCCCCGTCCCTGGGATTCTCCAGGCAAGACCCCTGGAGCGGGTTGCCATTTCTTTCTCCAACGCATGAAAGTGAAAAGTGAAAGTGAAGTCGCTCAGTCGTGTCCGACTCTTTGCGACCCCATGGACCGCAGCCCACCAGGCTCCTCCGCCCATGAGATTTTCCAGGCAAGAGTACTGGAGTGGGGTGCCATTGCCTTCTCCGAGGGCCATCACTAGGTTAGCACAAAGCCCATGCTCCTCCACCTCCTTCCTATCTTCTCCCTCTTCTTTAATCAGACGTGTATCCAAGTCTCACCACCCTCTCATCATCTTCAGCCTCCCCCTTCATTTTCTCTGTTAAGCATTTCCCCAATAAATTTCTCGCACATTTAAATCCATCTTCTCATCTGATCTTAAAGAAACTGGATTAAGATATCAGGTGTCATGTGGAGTAGGTGAGGACTGGTCTCTAAATGATGGGAAGAAAAAACACTTCTATTTCAACATCACCATATCCCACAGTTCTTCTGCCAGTGTAGAAGGAGAGCAGTCTTCATGCACTTTTCTCATCAGAAATAGTAATTAAGGAAGAGCCCAAAGTGAACTTCAGATTCTCACAACTCTCTTCGTGGTCTCCCCTGTATCAGTATATTTATTTGGATCTTTGGGGAAGAAAATAAATAACAGAAATTCCATTTAAAACTGAATCAAAACCACTCAATATTGCTAATTATTAGAAAATGCAAGTCAAAACTATAGAGAGGTACCACCTCACATCTGTCAGAATGGTCATCATTAAAAAGTCTATGATTAATAAATGCTGGAGAGGGTATGGAGAAAAGGTAAGGCTCTAATACTGTTGGTGAGAATGTAAATTGGTGCAGCCACTATGGAGAACAGTATGGAGTTTCCTTAAAAAACTAATAATAGAGTTATATGACCCAGCAGTCACATTCCTTGGCATGTATCTGAACAAAACTCTAATGCAAAAAGATAAATGCACTCCTATGTTCATAGCACAATAGCTAAGACATGGAAACAAGCAAATACCCATTGACAGATGAGTGCATAAAAAAATGTGGTATACATACACAATGAAACATTACTTCGCCACAAAAAAGAGTGAAATAATGCCATTTGCAGCAAAATGGATGGACATAGAGATTATCATACTAACTGAAGTAAGTCATCATATGATATCACTTATATGTGGAAACTAAAATAGAACATAAATGAACCTACCCATGAAAGAGAAACAGAGTCACAGACACAGAGAACAGACTGGTAGCCAAGGAAAGGCTTAGGGGAGGGATGGGGTGGGAGGTTGGGGTTAGCACATGTAAACTTTGATGCATTGGATTAGCACGAAGAAACAAGTTTGTACTGTATAGCACAGAGAACTATACTCAATATCTTACGTTAAATCCATATCCTATAAACCTAGGATATATTCTATATCCTAAATAATGGAAAAGAATATTTTAAAAAAGAAAGTGAATGTACATATATATGTACAACTGAATCACTTTTATTGTACAGCAGAAATTAACAGCATTGTAAATCAACTATACTTCAATAAAATATAAAATTTTAGAAAACTGAATCAAAACCAATGAACTCTATATTCTCAAGAACATGAAGGCAGAAGGTAGAATAGGTTTCAGACACATTTTGATCAAAGGTCCTGCTTAATTCCTCTTGTCTTCTCTTTGCTCTGCCCTTCTCTGTGGTTAGCTTTATCTGTGCTATCACAAGCGACACAATGGAGGATTGTCTGCCACCTTTCAGATGCAACATATGCTTTGAATTATTGGCATATATTATATTTCTCTTGGCAAAATGCACAGATATAGGAACCCAAGAGTAGAATTGAGAGATGGACAAGAGGATTCTTTTGCCATTACAGCTCATGAACTGCCTGCTTTCTTTCCCCAGTGTCTTGATTCTGTTGATCTGAGATTTTACCGACATGTTCTCCGTCCCTCCCAGTCCATCCTCAAGACAGTAAGTCTGTCGCTGAAACAGAAGTTGACACTGCCACTTAGCTGTGTTTGGCTTTTGTGCACAATCAGGAAAACAGATGAGACGGAAGGTGTAAGTGTTGGAGGGACTGTGACCCTGACTCTCTCTACAAGAGAAAGAGTTCTACTATGGACACCTTTCCTTAGCATCTATTTCTCTCTTCCTCCTTTGCATCAGAACCCCAATTTCCACCAATCATCCATTTATTCCCCTATGACTCATGTGACTTCAGAGATAAAAATCCCATTCCCAGCCACAGAGAAGGGTCCTGACTAGTCTATTTCAAATACAGTGATTCCATTTGGCTCACAATAAGAGAATCAGAAACCCAAGTTGGAAGCAGTCAACACATGACAACATCAGGCAGTGATTATTGGTGTAGGGATACGGATCTGACCAAAGCTGGTCTAGTCAGGTGTATAGGAAGAGCTTTCATTCTACAACTGGGATTTAGAAAGTGAAGAAGTGTCTTGTCCTACAAGCTACTAGCAGCTATCTTGTGATCTTGAAGGAAGATAGTCTGCAATCTTTTCTATGATGTTGTTTAAATATTTAACAAAGGTTATTAGATTTACATCCCTGTGTTCCTGCCACCCACTTCTAATTTATTTTAAAAGCATACTGCTTAAAGTAGAACTCTGTTTTTCCAAATTATCGAAAGGAAAGATAGAACATTTTTTGTTACTTAACATTTCAATGACTAATTAAACGCTTGGCCGTAATATTATTTCTTTTTCCTAAGAAGTCAAGTTTGAGCCATCATAAAACGATTTATAGCAGATTAAGGATCTTAAAAAAAATGTTTTGGTTATTCTTTTTAATGCATTCTCACTGTGTTTACAGTTCAAACTGCCTTGTCATCCCATTACTTCATTCTTGTTCATTTCCTGTTGCAAAAGTGAATTCACAGAAAATGATGTTGGGAGAGGACAGGTAGAAACAGGACAGGTAGAAACACGAGTCCAGATTCTGTCCCTGTCGAGGAAAAGTTGCTGTCCTTTCCGAGAAGAAACAGTCCAAAGTTATTGGCCCACCACTAGGCAGCTGGCTGGTCATCTCAGATCAGGGTGCCAGACAGAGGGTTCATTGTGAATTGTGGTGGCCCACAAATTAGGCAAATTAGGTACTGCACAGTCGCAGCTTTGGCGACTGAAAGTCTATCTTACTGAGCTTTCACATAACTTGAAGTCCAGCCACTAGGGATGATAGATTCATGATTACACTGGGCTGGCAAGGGAAACAGGTTGTCTTGTTTCCTAATTAAAATTTTCATCTGCAATAGGATAGAAGTGTATTTTTTGGCCCTTTGGAGCCATAGTGAGGGCATAAATGAGAGGAACACTCATATGGCTCAAAACCAGCATCCCCATCACTCTAAGTCTTGGTATTTCTTCCTCTACATCAGGTTTCTCCGCTTTGGCAAGTTAGTCATTTGGGGCCAGATAATTCTTTTTGCAGAGGGGGTGGGGTGCTGTCTTGCTCATTGTAGGATGTTTAGTAGCATCTCTGGGCTACCCACTAGAAGCTAAGAGGACCCTCCCAGTTGTGACAGTCAAAAATGTCAGCCAAACTGGCTAAGAACCACTGTTCCATCATGGCATAGTTTTCTTACCTATTTATACAATTTAACACATGCACCATTAGGGCCAAGCTTGCAGTAGCAAACCCAGGAAACTGTCGAAATGTAACCAGTTAATAGGGTGAACATACTGAATGAAGACTGTGGTGATTATACCAGTAGGAATACATTCATCTGGGTTCAAAATGATGGATCCTATTGGGACTTCCCTGGTGGTCTAGCGGCTAAGACTCTGTGCTCCCAATGCAGGGGGCCTAGGTTCAATCACCAGTCGGGGAACTAGATCCCACATGCTGCCACTAAGACCTGGCACATCCAGATAAATAAATAGATAAATAAATATAATAACCATTAAAAAAAAAACCAACCCTGTTAATCTAAAAGAATTATCATCCTCCTCATCAAACATCTTCAAAATTCAAGCTCCACAGATATTCCACCAATTTTTGAGAAATGAAGCAGTGAATTCTCATGGTTTCTTTGTTCCTTCTTCCTATTCTGTACCATTCCCATCCATCGTGTGTGTGCACGGTAAGTCACTTCAGTCATGTTCCACTCTTGGTGACCCCATGAACTGTAGCCCACCAGCCTCTTCTTGCCCATGGGATTCTCCAGGCAAGAATACTGGAGTGGGTTTCCATCTCTTCCTCCAGGGGATTTTCCCGACCCAGGGATCGAACCCAAGTCTCCTGCATCTCCTGAACTGGCAGATGGGTTCTTTACCACTGGTGCCACCTGGCAAGCCCCCTATCTACATACCAAGGCTATATTGAGGTTGAAACTGGATTATATGGTGAGCAGCTGCTTCTACTTGTTATTGATGCTGCCACTCACTAGTGCTCTTTTCACTTTAGAAGTTATTATTTAATTCTCTCAACAACACATGAAGTTAATACTGAGATACCAGCAAGTTAAAGAAGTTTGCACCACAAATTACTGGCAACAGTCAGTTGGGGATCATTGCTTTCCCTAGTGAGGAAGGCAAATGTCTGGCTTACAAAGTCGGGGAGGGGTGTGAGAGGGGACTTACTATCTTTCTCTTGAGCCCCCTACAATGGACCTCCAGGGAGGGGTGTCTGTGTACAGGCAGACATTAGTGGAATTTTCCTCTGAATTCTTTAATTTGATTATTTTATTTCTGGAGCCCCACTCACTCTTTGTTCTGATCCTGACTAATAAAATCATGGCTCAAGTTTGAAACTCAAATCTTTAATGAGAAGCTGTTAATGAAATTTTTTGAAGTGAAAATGACCATTGATCCAGGTCCTGTTAGGAGACGGAATTCTGAGCAGTGCCACAATTTAAAAGATTGTTACATAGACAAAGGCTGAGAATTTTCTGTGAGACCTGATGATATAAGATTATAAATCCTAATACACATTGAAGCAAAGTATTGGATATGGAAGAGGGGCTTGGCTTGAACGTCTAGGACATGAAAAGGATTAAGAGTGGAGGAAGGTTCAAAGTAGGGTGATTTCATCACGGCCTTGGCAGAGTCCTCGGTATGGGGCCAACAGAGGCAGAGATAAATGTTCCAGCTTTTCAAAGGGATAGTGTGAAAATATGCACAGATCAATATATTAGAAATATGTTAAATTAATTTCCAACCTACTAAAGCACACTTCAATTCATGACAGATCCTTTCAGTTTGCTCTGGAAGTATCTCCCCTTCTCCCAATTCAATATTAGCTGTTCCCTTCTCTCCATCCTATACTGATCCTTTAACTCTTCTAGTTGCTCCAAAGCCATCTTTAGCCTGAGGTGCAGCCAATCTCACAACTGCAGGTCAAAATAATCCTCTCTCCTTTGACCTAACAGCTTCCCCAGTGGCTCAGCCGGTAAAGAATCCACCTTCAATGCAGGAGACAAGGGAGACCCGGATTCGATCCTTGGGTTGGGAAGATTCACTGGAGCAGGAAATGGCAAACCACTCCGGTATTCTCGCCTGAAAAATCCCTCAGGAACAGGAGTTTGGTGGGCTTCCTAGCCTACTCACACTGTAACACTGTTTTTTGTTGTTGTTTTTTTTTGTCACACTACCAGGTGTAGAGAGCATGAAAAGGCAAAAAGATATGACACTGAAAGATGAGCTTGCCAGCTCAGTAGGTGCCCAATATGCTACTGGAGAAGAGTGGAGAAATAACTCGAGAAAGAATGAGGAGACAGAGCCAAAGTGAAAACCACATCCAGTTGTGGATGTGACTGATGATGGAAGTGAAGTTTGATGCTGTTAAGAACAATATTGCATAGGAACCTGGAACGTTAAGTCCATGAATCAAGGCAAATTGGAAGTGGTCAAACAGGAGATTGCCAGAGTGAACATTGACATTTTAGGAATCAGTGAACTAAAATGGACTGGAATGGGTGAATTTAACTTAGATGACCATTATATCTACTACTGTGGGCAAGAGTCCCTTAGAAGAAATGGAGTAGCCCTCAGAGTCAACAAAAGAGTCCGAAATGCAGTACTTGGGTGCAGTCTCAAAAAAGAACAGAATGGTCTCTGCTTGTTTCCAAGGCAAAGCGTTCAATATCACAGTAATCCAAGTATATGCCCTGACCAGTAATGCTGAAAAAGCTGAAGTTGAAAGGTTATATGATGACCTACAAGACCTTCTAGAACTAACACCAAAAAAAAGGTGTCTTTTTCATCATAGGGGATTGGAATGCAAAAGTAGGAAATCAAGAGATACCTGGAGTAATAGGCAAGTTTGGCCTTGGAGTACAGAATGAAGCAGGGCAAAGGCTAATAGAGTTTTGCCAAGGGAATGCACTGGTCATAGCAAACACCCTCTTCCAACAACACAAGAGAAGACTCTACACATGCATATCACCAGATGGCCAATACCAAAATCAGATTCATTATATTCTTCACAGCCGAAGATGGAGAAGCTCTATACAGTCAGCAAAAACAAGACCGGGAGCTGACTGTGGCTCAGGTCATGAACTCCTTATTGCCAATTCAGACTTAAATTGAAGAAAGTGTGGAAAACCATTCAGGTATGACCTAAATCCAATCCCTTACAATTATACAGTGGAAGTGACAAATAGACTCAAGGATTAGATCTGATAGACAGAGTGCCTGATGAACTATGGACAGAGGTTTGTGACACCATACAGGAGCCAGTGATCAAGACCATCTCCAAGAAAAATGAATGCAAAAAGGCAAAATGGTTGTCTGAGGAGGCCTTACAAATAGCTGAGAAAAGAAGAGAAGTGAAAGGCAAAGGAGGAAAGAAAAGATATACCCATGTGAAAGCAGAATTCCAAAGAATAGCACAGAGAGATAAGAAAGCCTTTCTCAATGATCAATGCAAAGAGATAGAGGAAAACAATAGAATGGGAAAGACTAGAGATCTCTTCAAGAAAATTAAAGATACCAAGGGAACATTTCATGCAAAGATGGGCACAATAAAGGACAGAAATGGTATGGACTTAACAGAAGCAGAAAATTTTAAGAAAAGATGGCAAGAATAGGCAGAAATATACAAAAAAGATCTTAATGATCAAGATAACCACAATGGTGTGATCACTCACCTAGAGCCAGACATCCTGGAGTTCAAAGTCAAGTGGGCCTTAGGAAGCATTACTACAAAGCTAGTGGCGGTGATGGAATTGCAGCTGAGCTATTTCAAATCCTAAAAGATAATGCTGTGAAAGTGCTTCACTCAATATGTCAGCAAATTTGGAAAACTCAGCAGTGGCCACAGGACTGGTAAAAGTCACTTTTCATTCCAACCAAAGAAAGGCAGCAATTCAAAAAAGTGTTCAAACTACCACACAACTGCAGCTCATCTCACATACTAGCAAAGTAATGCTCAAAATTCTCCAAACCAGACTTCAAATGTACATGAACTGAGAACTTCCAGATGTTCAAGATGGATTAAGAAAAAGCAGAGGAACCAGAGGTCAAATTACCAACACATGTTGGATCATAGAAAAAGCAAGTGAGTTCCAGAAAAACATCTACTTCTGCTTTATTGATTATGCCAATGCCTTTGACTGTGTGGATCACAACAAACTGGAAAATTCTTCAAGAGACAGAAATACCAGACCACCTTACCTGCCTCCTGGGAAATCTGTATGCAGGTCTAGAAGAAACACTTAGAACCAGACATGGAACAATGGGCTGCTTTCAAATTGGGAAAGGAGTACGTCAAGGTTATATATTGTCTATATTGTCACACTGCTTATTTAACTTCTATGCAGAGTACATCATGCAAAATGCTGGTCTGGATGAAGCAGTAGCTGGAATCAAAATTGCTGAGAGAAATATCAATAACCTCAGATGTGCAGATGACACCACCCTTACGGCAGAAAGTGAAGAGGAACTGAAGAGCCTCTTGATGAAAGTGAAAGAGGAGAGTGAAAAAGTTGGCTTAAAACTCAATATTCAGAAAACTAAGATCATGGCATCTGGTCCCATCACTTCATGGCAAATACACGGGAAACAATGGAAACAGTGACAGACTTTATTTTGGGGGGCTCCAAAATCACTGTAGATGGTGACTGCAGCCATGAAATTAAAAGACGCTTACTCCTTGGAAGAAAACTATGACCAACCTAGACAGTATATTAAAAAGCATAGACATTACTTTGCTAACAAAGGTCCATCTCATCAGAGTTATGATTTTTCTAGTAGCCATGGATAGCTGTGAGAGTTGGACCATAAAGAAAACTGGGGTGCTGAAGAATCGATGCTTTTGAACTGTGGTGTTGGAGAAGACTCTTGAGAGTCCCTTGGACAGCAAGGAGATCCAACCAGTCCATCCTAAAGGAAATCAACCATGAATATTCATTGGAAGGACTGATGCTGATGATGAAGCTCCAATACTTTGGCTACCTGATGCAAAGAACTGACTCATTTGAAAATTGATGCTGGGAAAGACTGAAGGCAGGAGAAGGGGACAACAGAGGATGAGATGGTATGATGGCATCACTGACTCAATGGATATTAGTTTGAGCAAGCTCTGGGAGTTGGTGATGGACTGGGAAGCCTGGCGTGCTTCAGTCCATGGGGTTGCAAAGAGTCAGACACAAGTGACTGACTGAACTGAGCTGAAGTGAGCCAGGCATGTGGGATCTTAGTTCCCCTACCACGAATTGAACCCACAGCCGCTGCATTGAACTTCAGAGACTTAACCAGTGCATCACTAGGGAATTCCTAGATTGTAATGTCCTTGGAGAATTCCTTACTTATGTAAGAGCTCTCTGATTATTAACCACGGTACCCATACACAGTTGCCCATAAACGTTTGTTGACTGAATCACTATATTGTTTGAATTTTCTTTTGTCTTTTTCTTGACCGTGCCAAGCAGCATGTGGGTAGTTTCTCGACCAGGGACCAAACCCATGCCCTCTGCATTGGGAGTGCAGAGTCTTATTCACTGTACCACCAGAAAAGTCCCTGAATTTTTCTTTTGATCTCAAAGGATATCCCAAATGACCATCCTAGAGTTGGTGCCCCTTGTGGAAAGAGAAAACTATAAACCCTAAATATTTTGACTTAGCTCTTACTAAATTCAATGTCATCAGCAAAAAAAGAAAAAAAAAAACAGAATAACATTTCCTTGAAAGGATAAAATAAATGATGCAAGCGCTGTTGAGAAAGCAACACTGAACTTGTCATTACTCTTGGACAGAGAAAAAGGAGAAGGCTGAAAAATATTATCAGTCACCATAATGACACAAGGGGATAATGGACTGAAATGTTCTGAATCTTTTAATTTTAGCATTATGAAGTTGGGCTTCTAACAACTGTTATTTTATGAAAAGGAAACATCCTCCTGTAATAATTTTTAAATGTAAAATTGTGGTCTCTTATGGAATTTAATCTTTGAACCTAGAGTTACATATTTGTTGTAAGATACTGTGTTTATTTTGGGCTTCCCTAGTGGCTCTGATGGTAAAGAATCTGCATGCAGTGCAAGAGACCTGGTTGGGAAGATCCCCTGGAGAAGGGAAAGTCTACCCACTCCAGTATTCTTGCCTGGAGAATCCCATGGACAGAAGAGCCTGGCAGGCTACAGTCCATGGGGTCCCAAAGACTCGGACACGACTGAGTGACTAACATTTTCACTTTCACTGTATTTATTATGTGATTACTATTGGGAAACATAATTTTTAGATTTCTTTTTTGTAGAAGTTTAATTTACTCACTCAAATTTTAACCTATACACCATCAGTGGGATGATTAATTTTACGTTTGACCTTATTCCTTTGTTCTACAATTTCACCAGTATATATTTAGCATAAATTTACTTTTTAGGTAGGAAACATTAAGACATTCTTCCTAAAATTCTTTCTCAGGTCATTTTCAGAAAAATACATTTTATGACTTTTAACAGTAAAATGTGAATCTTGGTGTTCCGATATCTTGAACATTTCTTTTAGGTGGCTTAATATGGCATTTTTTGAAAAGGCAGTAAGATTGAAAGTGATCTTTCCTTAACAAAAGAGTTATAGCTTCCTTTAAATAAAGGACACCAGAGAGACATAATGTCTAATTGATTATCCTACGTGTTGGTTACCAATGCACAGAATCCTGTCAGCTCAAAGTTTTCTCTGAAGCACTACTTCAAATGGCTAAGGATTTTTTTAACAACAAAATCCTCAGAGCTCCTTGTTAGATTACTGTAATGATTGGGTAAATTAAGTTGCACTTAATATTTGCATTTCCATGACACCAGCAAATATATTGTCATTCTACCATGCCTGCCTTTTGGTTGACTTGTCAAATGAGGAAAGAGTTGATGATTAGTTCTATACAAATAGCAACCAGAAGAGAATAGAGGTGGCTATACCAATATAAGAAGTAGGATTTAGACAAAAAAGCATCACAAGAGACAAAGGACGTTATATAGTGATAGACAGGTCAATTCACCAAAAAGACATAACAATTATAAAATATATGTACCAATTAAAAAGTAAAATATATATATAATATATGTACCAATTAGAGCTCCTCAATATATGAAACAAACACTGATAAAATTGAAGGGAGAAATAGACAGCTATATATTAATACTAAGAGACTTCAGTACTCCCCTTTCAATAATAAATAGAACAATTAGACATGAGGTCCATAAGAAAATAGAACACTTGAACAGACATATATAGAACATTCACCCAACAAAAGCAGAATACACATTCTTTTCAAGGGGCATGGAATATTCTCCAGGATAAATCTTCTATTAAGCTACAAGTCTTAAAGTTATTGAAACCATACAAAGCACCTTTTCTGATTAAAATAGAATGAAACTAGAAGTCAATAGCAGAAGGACATGGGAAAATCCAAATACGTGGAAATTAAACAACTCTTAACCAACAGTCCAAAGAAGAAATCACAAAGAAAATTGGAAAATATCTTGAGACAAATGAAAATTAAACACATTAATGACAGAACTTTTGTGATGCACTGAGAGCAGTGCTAAGAGAAAAACTTAGAGCTGTAGGTCCTTATATTAAAAAAGAAGAGCGATCTCAAATCTAACTTTACATCTTAAAAAACTAGGGGAAAAAAACACAAACACCCAATACTAGCAGAGGGAAGGAAACAATGGAAACTACAGCTGGGGTAAATAGAGAATAGAAAAACAATAAGGGAAATTAACAAAACTAAGAGTTGTGTTTTTTTTTTTTTAAAGACCAACAAAATTAACAAATCACGGGATACCCAGTTGCTAAACCACTCTGTTCTCATGGCAACACTTTTTAGAGACTGAATGGTTATGATCCCCCAAATTCATGTGTTGAAACCCTAACCCCCAAAGTGATGGGAGTAGGAGGCACGGTCTTTTGGGTGGCTAAATCGTGGGGATGGAGCCCTCATGAATGGAATAATTATCCTTGTAAGAAAAGATGTGCAAGCCTGTTCTCTCTGCTGTGCACACTGTGAGGACAGCCTGAGAAGATGGTTGTCTGCAAACCAGGATTCGGGTCCTCACCAGACATCAGATCTGATCTGCCAGCACTTTGATCTTGAACTTTGTAGTCTTCAGAACCATGAGTAATAAAGGTTTGTTGTTTAAAGCCACCCAGTGTAAGGTTACTTGTTATAGTAGTGTCGACTAAAAAAAGAAAAAGTGCACAATGTGAGAGTTGCAAATTAAGTATCTGGGGGCAATGTGAGGACTGCAGGCCAGAAGACAGCACCGCAGACACTCTGAGAAACTGCTAAGAAGAGGTTTGGTAAGGGGTGTGTAGGGGGGTGTGTGTAGGATAGTATATATGTGATTTCGGTAAAGGGGGAGTACATGCAATCAATCACATATTTTTTGTAGAAAATTTCTGATCTCATGAAGTTTCTGCTAGTCACAAGAAACAATCAACACCATGAAGGACTTCAGTGCTTTTCGAGATATGAGGAGATACAAGAATTGGGCTCATAAAATCTGCTCGTGAGGATATCTGACTCTCTGAAGACCTGTCCTGTCAGTTTTCCCAGAGCACAAAGTGCCTCATTTCTGCTCTCCACCCTGAATTCTTTCAAGGGGTTGTTGGAGGTCAGCAGCTTCAGCAGCACATGATTTGATCCTTGTACAGGTAGATGACAAGTGGTCGTGACAAGTGCTAATCTGTGGTTGACAGCAGCCTGAATTAAGACAGCACCCAAGTCCTGACTAATCCCTCTCCTACTAATTCCACCTCAGAAAGAGCAACCAGAACAGAACCACTTCCTTAGATGTGCTGCAAACTCCTTCAGAGGGAGATCAGTTCAGTTCAGTTCAGTCGCTCAGTCGTGTCCGACTCTTTGTGACCCCATGAATCACAGCACACCAGGCCTGCCTGTCCATCACCAACTCCCGGAGTTCACTCAGACTCACGTCCATGAGATGCCATCCAGCCGTCTCATCCTCGGTCATCCCCTTCTCCCCCTGCCCCCAATCTCTCCCAGCATCAGAGTCTTTTCCAATGAGTCAACTCTTCACATGAGGTGGACAAGTACTGGACTTTCAGCTTTAGCATCACTCCCTCCAAAGAACACCCAGGGCTGATCTCCTTCAGAATAGACTGGTTGGATCTCCTTGCAGTCCAAGGGACTCTCAAGAGTCTTCTCCAACACCACAGTTCAAAAGCATCCATTCTTCGGCGCTCAGCTTTCTTCACAGTCCAACTCTCACATCCATACATGACCACAAAAAAAACCATAGCCTTGACTAGATGGACCTTTGTTGGCAAAGTAATATCTCTGCTTTTGAATATGCTATCTAGGTTGGTCATAACTTTTCCTTCCAAGGAGTAAGCATCTTTTAATTTCATGGCTGCAGTCACTATCTGCAGTGATTTTGGAGCCCCAAAAAATAAAGTCTGACACTGCTTCCACTGTTTCCCCATCTATTGCCCATGAAGTGATGGGACCAGATGCCATGATCTTCGTTTTCTGAATGTTGAGCTTTAAGCCAACTTTTCATTCTCCTCTTTCCCTTTTATCAAGAGGCTCTTTAGTTCCTCTTCACGTTCTGCCATAAGGGTGGTGTCATCTGCATATCTGAGGTGATTGATATTTCTCCCGGCAATCTTGATTCCAGCTCGTGCTTCTTCAGTCCAGCGTTTCTCATGATGTACTCTGCATAGAAGTTAAATAAGCAGGGTGACAATATACAGCCTTGACGTACTCCTTTTCCTATTTGGAACCAGTCTGTTGTTCCATGTCCAGTTCTAACTGTTGTTTCCTGACCTGCATATAGGTTTTTCAAGAGGCAGGTCAGGTGGTCTGGTATTCCCATCTCTCTCAGAATTTTCAATAGTTTATTGTGATCCACACAGTCAAAGGCTTTGGCATAGTCAATAAAGCAGAAATAGATGTTTTTCTGGAACTCTCTTGCTTTTTCCATGATCCAGTGGATGTTGGCAATTTGATCTCTGGTTCCTCTGCCTTTTCTAAAACCAGCTTGAACATCTGGAAGTTCACAGTTCATGTATTGCTGAAGCCTGGCTTGGAGAATTTTGAGCATTACTAGCTATCACCAGTGTGAGATGAGTGCAATTGTGTGGTAGTTTGAGCATTCTTTGGCATTGCCTTTCTTTGGGATTGGAATGAAAACTGACCTTTTCCAGGCCTGTGGCCACTGCTGAGTTTTCCAAATTTGCTTGCATGTTGAGTGCAGCACTTTCACCACATCATCTTTCAGGATTTGAAATAGCTCAACTGGAATTCCATCACCTCCACTAGCTTTGTTCATAGTGATGCTTTCTAAGGCCCACTTGACTTCACATTCCAGGATGTCTGGCTCTAGGTGAGTGATCATACCATCGTGATTATCTGGATCGTGAAGATCTTTTTTGTACAGTTCTTCTGTGTATTCTTGCCACCTCTTCTTAATATCTTCTGCTTCTGTTAGGTCCATACCATTTCTGTCCTTTATCGAGCCCATCTTTGCATGAAATATTCCCTTGGTATCTCTAATTTTCTTGAAGAGATCTCTAGTCTTCCCCATTCTGTTGTTTTCCTCTATTTCTTTGCATTTATCGCTGAAGAAGGCTTTCTTATCTCTTCTTTCTATTCTTTGGAACTCTGCATCCAGATGCTTATATCTTTCCTTTTCTCCTTTGCTTTTCACTTCTCTTCTCTTCACAGCTATTTGTAAGGGAGCTCAGACCTTCCAAAAGATGCTTTCCTCTATCCTCTTGGCCAGCAGCATCCTGAGAAATGTCTTCTTTCACTGTGTGTTACTGTTTATTTATTTTGGCTGTGCTTGGTCTTCATCGCTGCATGAGCTTTTTTCCCCTATAGTTTCAGTGAGCAGGGGGTTATTCTCTCGATGCCGTGCACGGATGTCTCATTGTGGTGGTTTCTCCTGTTGCAGAGCACGGGCTCTTGGACACACGGGCTTCGGTCCTTGTGGCTTCTGGGCTCTAAGAGCACAGACTGAGTAGTTGTGCCACATGGGATTAGTTACTACGAGGCTTGTAGGACCTTCCTGGACCAGGGCTCAATCCCGTGTATCCTGCATTGGAAGGCAGATCCTTTACCAGTGAGCCACCAGGTAAGCAAACTTCAGACTTAAGTTAATGAAAGTAGGGAAAACCACTAGGCCATTCAGGTATGACCTAAATAAAATCCCTACGATTATACAGTAGAAGTGACAGATTCAGTGGATTAGATCTGATAGACAGAGTGTCTGAAGAACTATATGGATGGAGATTCGTAACGTTGTACAGTAGTTGGTGACCAGAACCACCCCCAAGAAAAATAAATGCAACAAGGCAAAATGGTTGTCTAAGGAAGGCCATAAAATAGCTGAGAAAAGAAGAGAAACGAAAGGTAAATCAGAAAGGGAAAGATATGCCCGTGTGACTGCAGAGTTCCAAAGAATAGCAAGGAGAGATAAGAAAGCCTTCTTAAGTGAACAATGAAAAACAATAGAGGAAAACAATAGAACAGGAAAGACTAGAGATTTCTTCAAGAAAATTAGAGATATCAAGGGAACATTTCATGCAAAGATGGGCTCAATAAAGGACAGAAATGGTAATGATCTAACAGAAACAGAAGAGATTAAGAAGTGGCAAGAACACACAGAACTGTACAAAAAAGGTCTTGATGAGCCAGATAACCACAATGGTGTGATCACTCACCTAAAGCCAGACATCATGGAGCCCGAAGTCAAGTGGGCCTTAGGAATTATTACTATGAACAAAGCTAGTGGAGGTGATGGATTCCCAGCTGAGCTATTTCAAATCCTAAAAGATGATGCTGTGAAAGTGCTGCACTCAATATGCCAGCAAATTTGGAAAACTCAGTAGTGGCCATGAGACTGGAAAAAGTCCATTTTCATTCCAATCCCAAAGTAAGACAATGCCAAAGAACGTTCAAACTACTGAACAATTGCACTCATTTCACATGCTAGCAAGATAATGCTCAAAATCCTTCAACAGTATGTAAATGGAGAACTTCAAGATGTAAAACCTGGTTTTAGAAAAGGCAGAGGAACCAGAGATCAAATTGCCAACATCCTTGGATCACAGGAAAAGCAAGAGAATTAAAAAAAAAAAATCGATTTCTGCTTCATTGACTATGCTAAAGCCTTTGACTATGTGGATCACAACAAACTGGAAAATTCTCAAAGAGATGGGAATACCAGACCACTTTACTTGCCTGCCGAGAGACTTGTATGCAGGTCAAGGAGCAAGTTAGAACTAGACATGGAACAACAGACTGGATCAAAATTGCAAAAAGAGTGCATCTTTGCCTCAGTGCACGAGTTTGAGCAAACTCTGGGAGATAGTGAATGATAGACAACCTGGTGTGCTGCGGTCCATGGGTTCATGAAGAGGTGGACATGACTTAGCAACTGAACAGCAACATCACCAGGGAAGCCCCCCTCACTGTATTTTTTTAAAATTAATTTATTTGACTGCACTAGATCTTAGTTCAGCAAGAGAACTCTTAGCTACGGCATGTGGGATCTAGTTTCCTGGTTAGGGATTCAATCCAGAACCCCTGCATTTGTAGCATGGAGTCTTAGCCACTGGACCACCAGGGAACTCCCTCCTCTCACTGTATTAAGACAATACATCTGATTTTAACAGACAACAGCCTTGTTCCTGCTGGTCTGTGCAACTTGAGGCTTTCACAGTCTTAGAAAGTCCCTGAAAGACTGGCTCCTGAAGGGGTGAACTGTGTGTCTGAGGCCTGTTCTGCCACCTTCTAACCATGGGTACACGGCCAACACAAAACCTCCCAGATGCCGGGTTCTCACAGCCTTCACTGTTTGGCTTAGTTTCTCACATGACAAGTCTGCTTTAATCAGTTCTTGGCAAAAGAGCCAATTGGCGGTGGGTACAAAGTACACTGATAAGTAGTCTCAATATTGGAAAACAGTTTTTTGAAAGCCAAGCACTTTCCATGTGTGTGCTAAGCCCTGCAGCAAATGTCTGACAAGGACTGAAACATAAAAAACTAGAATAACTCTTTAGGGACCTCCTTGCTGGTTCAGTGGTTAAGATTCTGTCCTCCCAGTGCAGGGGGCCTGGGTTCCATCCCTGGTCAGGGAACTAAGATCCCACATGCTGGGCAGCACAACCAAAGAAGAAAAAAAAAGAGAGAGAGAGAATAACCCTTTAAGGCAGGTACTGTTATTACCTGTATTTCCTAAGTTACAAAACAGGGTCAGAGAATAAGAAGTGGCAAAAGAACCAAGATCAGAGACGGATGGACTTTACAGTCAGGTTTAACCGCACATTGACGTGACTCTAGTTTCAGCTCTGCTGTAATCTTGCCATAACTAGGGATAAGCTATCCATCTCTACGGTCAGGCTCTTCGTCCACAAATTAGACATGTTCCAGCACTTACACCTTCCACACTATTTCTGTGAACTCCACGCTTGCACATTCAACTGCCTCCTTGACTTTTTACCAAGAACTGCAAGCATCTGAAATTTTACCCTACCTGGAAACTAGCCTGCCAGTTTCATGGATGTTGTCAGAAAACACAATATATTGACAGCTTACAGTGAGAGATGTCAGATTCATAAGGAGATCCAACCAGTCCATTCTGAAGGAGATCAACCCTGGGATTTCTTTGGAAGGAATGATGCTAAAGCTGAAGCTCCAGTACTTTGGCCACCTCATGCGAAGAGTTGACTCACTGGAAAAGACTCTGATGCTGGGAGGGATTGGGGGCAGGAGGAGAAGGGAATGACCGAGGATGAGATGGCTGGATGGCATCACCGAGGGTGAGATGGCTGGATGGCATCACTGACTCGATGGACGTGAGTCTGAGTGAACTCCAGGAGATGGTGATGGACAGGGAGGCCTGGCGTGCTGCGATTCATGGGGTCGCAAAGAGTCAGACACGACTGAGCGACTGAACTGACCTGAACTGAACTGAAGAAGATTTAGCTTCAGGACCAGGGACCAGGCTTGATCACTCAGAGATGCTGTGTGGCAGAAGTTTTATTACTGTGAAAAAGAGCAGAGAAAAAGGGAGGAGAGTGCCCCACTCACTAGTCTTATCAAGGCCTCATATACTTTTACCAGACCCACTCCCACAAAATACTTCTTAAATTAACAAGATTAGGCAGAAGGTTCTTGTTAAGAAGGAGAAACATGTCCTTGAGCAATATACATTGTTGCTATATAATAATTAGTACAGAGCTTAAGGAAAAACATACCCTTGAGCAAGATGAGTTGTTTTGTTGTGTAATCATTAGCTCTGGACTTAAAGAAAGTCAGCCTTATGTGACTAAGACAAAGCAATGTAGAAAAAAATGTTTGTCCCTTTCTCCTCCTCAAGGGCCCTGGATCCCTTCCTCCCTGAGGGCCCTGGACTCCTTATCAATCTACCAAAGAATTAGCTTTCTCAATATTTAGGTCAAAATAACAAAGGATTTTATTACTCAGGCAAAGCAAGGGGCATGAGATTCACGTTCAGGTTGGTTCCAACCTTCAATCCTCAGGTGCCTTCGGGGTAACATGGAGCAGCCAGGCAGATGCTGGGCACTCAGTAGGTTTGCATTACAGTTGAGGAGCCCTGAACATAGGGACCCCAAATCTTTTATAATAGATTTTAAATCTGGCTGACCTTTCCCTAGATGGAGACATTAACTTTGTCTTACTGGATAGTAAGCAAACCTGTCTTCTGCTCTCCAAAGAGACATTCCTTCTATATCTCAAGGATGTTCACTACATAAACAACTTTGAAAAGCAGTCTGGAACAAGGGCTTTCAGTGCCTCTGCTCACAAGATGTGCAGAAATAGAGAGATCCACGGAAAATTGTCTCCCAACAATATCCACTCCTTATTTCTACATTCTCTTGGCTTCTGGGGAATTTTCTGATGAATGAGACGTTGTGATGACTTTGACCAGTAGAGATGGGGATCAAATCCATTCATTTTGTCTCATAGAGCATTTAAAGTTATGATCAACAGGACCCAAGCAGCAGGATGAGACCAACCCATAATATTGACCTTAACCATGTACCCTCAGGGTCCTGGATCCAACCAGCTGAACAAATCTCATAAGCCATCATTGTCATTAAGGGTCTGTATTGACTTTTCTACGTGGTGCAAGGCATTCCCCCTGAGTGCAGCATATGTAATAATGATTGCACAGTCTCTGCCTTGGCCCACAAGGAAAAAGTCTAGGGAAATCCTGACACCCACTATAACCCTGGCCAGTCAGTAGAGGCTGACCTGATGACCTCCTTGGGCCAAACTAGTGATCACTTCACCAAAGCCAGGAGAAATCTTTTCTAATCAACTTTTCTAACTGGCTGATACTCACTGTAGGGAAAACCATCTGCAACATGAGTATAAATAATGAGTCAGTTAATCCTCTGGAAGGTTTCCCTGAGTACCCATGAATAGCTTCATTTGGGGGAGATCTCTGCAGTCACCCCAGGACTACATGACTTCCTAGTGGTGTTTCCTTAAATCCTTGAGGGTCTGTTAGGCTGTATGGTTTTGGAAAGGAGGTAAATTAATGCTTGGCTTCTACACAAGAAGTGTGGCCCCAGAAGGCCCACATGGTGGCAACAGAATGAGTGTTGTCAACAATTGTTGGAAACCCCCAGTGTGACCCATATCAGTGGAAGAGCACAGGTTAAGTGCCTCCCACAGGATTTCCTGGCAGGCTGGTAAGCCCTAGAGTTCTTAGTTCAGCTTCAGTAATGAGTCTCATCCTTGCTTCAGTGAGAGCCCAGCTTGCCCAGTTTGTCCACCCCACCAGTCAGCAGTGAAGAACCTAAGCTACTCCATTTTGTAAAATTCTGGGGAAAGAGCCCTTGGAAATCCCCTGACCTCATCCCACCACCTGTGAGCCAATCAGATCCCAGATCAGGATCTCCTGACTTTACCTTCAGGACTTATGACCTGCCTGGGAAATTCGAATTAAGCCCGGGAAATGGGAACCAATCAGAACCCGTGGCCAGCTGGGGAAATGAAAACCAATCAGAACCCAACACCTAACCCTTCCACAGAAGGTAACCAGTTAGACATCTCCCAACTCGGAAACTCCCGTTTTTCAAATTTTTCGCGCGAGAATACCCTATATAAGCAATGTAACCCAGAGTTCGGGGCTCCTCTCCTTAGCTGCTGTGTCGGTAACGGTGGGAGTCCCAGCTCGAGCTTGGTAATAAAAACTCTTGCTTTTGCGTTGGATATTGGCTCCCTGGTGGTCATTGGGAGATTTAGCGACTTGGGCATAACAGCAGCATTTGTGCACCTCATAGAATGAGCAATGTCCACAGGAATGGGGGTGGGGCGGGCAACATGTCCACAGGTGTTGACAGCTGGGTTGCATGGGAGGTGCAGAAGCTGGGGGCATTCCCTGCTGTTTCTGGTGGTCTCCTCCATCGGGTTAAGAGGATGGCATTCTTCCATATATAATAGTTTGCATCTGCTAATCCCAAACTCCCAGTCCAGACTTCTCTCAGCCTCCTTCCCTGATGGCAGCCAGATGTCTATCCTCTAGGTCTAGATTCAATCTCTTTCCTAACTGGGTTATCAAACAATGCAAGGCTTCCCCAACGGCTCAAGCAGTAAAGAATCAGCCTGCAATGAGGAAGACACACTAGACACGGCTCTGATTCTTGGGTCTGGAAGATCCCCTGAAGGAGGAAATGGCAACCTACTCCATTATTCTTGCCTGGTAAATCCCATGGAGAGAGAAGCCTGGTGGGATACAATCCATAAAGTCACAAAGTCAGACATGACTGTGCATGCAGGAAACAATTCAAAAACTATTCATTACATGTATTCAAAATTTATCTCTATAATGAATTATTGCCTTGGGTATGACCTTAAAAATTTTTTATTTGGTAACAGTTTACTTCTTAATGTTACAATTACTTATATGGAATTCATCATTAACTTTGTATGTCTTTTGTTTCATATTTTCAGATAATACTTGATGTATTTAGTAATAGAGTAACACTTGATGAATCTTTTCAGATGTCTGCTGAATTGAATTCAGTCTAAGCAACTGTGATAAAATGCTTCTAATAGCTTTAGTAAATCACCATGAAGATGACCTCTTGCATTTTATAATGAGAGTAGAATCCTTCACATACTATATTTTCTCACTTGTTTTAGGGGACCATCCCAAAATATCTCTGCAAATAGAAATTAAAACAGTGAGGCATAATTAAAAAAAAAAAAAAAAAGAGGATGGTAATCCAGTCATGGTCTGGGCTCTCTGGCTAGGGATGGCAGACCCAGTAGTCGGTTCAATTTAAGGCATCTGCCAGAATTTAGAAGTACCTCTCTGCAGCATTTTCCATTGTGAGGAAGACCTCAGGGGCTGTTCTGAAACACTGTCTCTCCCTTCCCATACCTCACTGCACCTCTACACCTCGGCCTGGTAGCTGGGTGTAGTTCTGTCCCTCCATCAACCACAAAATCAGTGAGCAGCTGTAACTTCACCTTTTGTAATCATCCTTTACTCTACCTGAAACTTTTGTCTTGAATGGCCCTTTACAATAGGGACAAAGGCATCTTTTAAAAACTTCCAGAGATCCATTGTGCTCCCCGCCCTTGACCCACATGGGCCATTGAAGAGGGACTCTGTGAACATCATTCTCAGTCAAGTGGTCCTTGTCTTCAGAAAATCAGGAGCTATGGTAGACCCCCAAACCAAGAAAGCAAAAATGAATGGGCCATCAGAGTAAGGGAGCATCAATCCTTTTTTATCTTTGATTTGAATCCTCAAGATCCAATTTCCCAGAAAGACATGGGGAGAGATATGTATAATCCTGGAGTGTGTGGGTTGAGGCCAGTCAGGACGACTTGTTTTGTGATTCTGCATATGAACAAAGAGAATTCAATATGGACAATATCTGTGTGCCTCACATTTTCAAAGGATAGTGATCAGGACTTCCCCAGCAGTCCAGTGGTTAAGATTTCACCTTCTAATGTTCCATCCCTGGTCAGGGAGCTAAGAACCTGCATGCCTTGCAGCCAGAAAACCAAAACATAAAAACAGAAACAATATTGTAACAAATTCAATAAAGACTTTAAAAATGACCCACATCAAAAAAAAAAAAATCTTAAAAGAAAGATAATAATCAACATGTGAACAGATCACAATCATTATGAATGATGTTTGAAATGTACTCTGACCCACCCCAAATCCCACCCCAAATCCTACCCCTTCCCTGAGGATACAAACTATCTCACTATCAAAGGCCAAAGTGAATTATTCAAAACAATCTAAGTTTGAGTGGCTACTGCGTCAGACACTCAGACACTGTTCTGGGTGCTGGTGACACAGTAGTGTAAAAAAAAAAAAAAATAGGCAAAATCCTGCTCTCGTGGAGCTCATATATCAGTGCTGTCACTCCTCTGAGTTTTTGTGTTTATTCTTCTTTCCATTCATCAAGGTGCTCTGGTTTTTTTTTTTTAATCTTTCCATATATACATGTGTGTAGTACTATGGTATTAAGGGGAAAATCCTTTCCTTAACAATATTAATAAAGTTATTATGGATGTTTAGAATTTCAGCTTTATCTTGGAGATATTTCAGGTGATCACTTTGGAAGTAGTTCTCCTGAAAATTCCCTTGGAGACCTAGTCCAACCTTCTGAGGCAGGAACTTTCCTGATGAGGACAGTAACATGAAAGGTGAAAAAACTGGCATTTTTGTATTACGAAAACGGATCAGAATGCTTTACAACACAGATATGCTGTTCAGTTGTCAAAAAGTCCACATGGCTGTCAAACATGTGTGCCAACTAATGGCATAACTCAGAGGCTGTCATCCTAAAAAATCAAGGGGATATTTCTCAAATTAATGACCCTTCTTGATGGAGGTTTGATGATGGCCTTGGCCCATCTACTGTAATTTTAATGTAATTTTATGAATTAAGAAAATTACACTGGGCACTTACATCTCCATGATACCATCAAGGATATTGCTGTTCTGTTAAAATTTTGTGGTTCCTGATTTTAGGAATCAGCTAATGAACAATTCCACAACAGTGGCAAAGTGATGGGATAAAAACATAATGAACAGTTTATTTGTACTTCTGGGAGAAAGCTGAGTTGTGGTTAATAACAGTTGGATACCAGTAACCACTTTTATTTATACGGCATAATAGAGATACTAGAAGGTGGGTAAAAGGCTTTGGAGAAGGCAGAATATTTATTTACTGATGACATCTTGACAAGTATAAATTGCAATTTGTGCTTTGTAATAAGACTTTTGATACTATCGCCTTTCTTTGGCATATCAACAGGATTAAAAAGTAACTAGAATGAATCTATTGGTTTTCTTAAATGTTAATGGAGTTATAAAACTCTCAAGTTTTCTGTACTAGACAGTATTAGGTATTTGGAGATAAAGCTAGAATGATTCACACTGCTCAAAGAGGTTACAAAATGATAAATACCAGTTAGAAGAAAGCTTATTTTTATTACCAACAGATTGACTGGACTGGAGATTAATGAGTTCTGAGCCCAGGATGGAAAGATGCAACAAATTCAATGACTGGTAAAACTTCCTTTCTAAAACTGCCCCTCTGTCCCACAAACTGTCTTCTTCTAGCACAAGGCGCTTCCCGTAAATGCACTCAGAAAATCAGGTCATAGAACCGGTCTGTTAGTGCTCTCTTATCTCCCGCCCACTCCACAAAGCACGCCTACCATCCTCAGGTCACTGATCAAGTTCCTAGAATGGGCTTCTCTCCCGTGAGTGCGAGGGACCCCTCAGGGACTGCTCTTCTTCCACAATATCTATCTTCCAACACTCTTATCTTGAACTTAGAAATGTGACCATGCCAGATAATGTCCCCATCTTGCAGCAACCAGAAACCACCACCAGATGATAAAATCACTAACAACATGAGGAAGAAATGCCCTGCGTCTTCTCCCATGGTTCGAAGGCAGAGCCATCCTGGGAGTTCCCTGGCAGTCCAATGGTTAAGATTCCATACTTCCAATACAGCGGGGCACAGGTTCAATCCCTGATTGGCGAACTATGATCCCGCATGCCTCAGGGTGCAGTCAGGAAAAAAAAAATACCCAAGGCAGAGCCATCCTTGTGAATACACTCAGGACAGCAAAATCCTTTTGCAGAATCAGGCACTTCACCTCTGTAAGTGCTTAGTGGGGCTACACAGTGCCCACAGAAGACCAGGAGAGAATGGACAGAAAAAAAAAAAATTTAAAAAACAGATGGGTTTCAGCTTCATTGGGAACAGAGCCCACATCTATTTTTATTTCTGCTTTTATTTCACCTCTATAAACCCAGGTCACAGCTCAGTGCCTCGAAAAGAGGAATTGTTGTTTAGCCGCTCAGTCGTGTCCGATTCCTTGTGAACCATGTACTGCAGCGCGCCAGGCCTCCCTGTCCTTCACCATCTCCTGGAGTTTGCTCAAACTCATGTCCATTGAGTCCACGATACCATCCAACCAGCTCATCCTCTGTCGTCCCCTTCTCTTCCTGCCTTCAATCTTTCCCAGCATCAGGGGCTTTTCTAATGAGTCAGTCTCTTCACATCAGGTGGCCAAAGTATTGGAGCTTCAACTTCATCATCAGTCCTTCCAATGAATATTCAGGGTTGATTTCCTTTAGGTCATAGAAAACACCCTCTTCCAACAGCACAAGAGATGACTCCACACATGGACATCACCAGATGGTCAATACTGAAATCAGATTGATTATATTCTTTGCAGCTGAAGATAGAGAAGCTCTATACAGTCAGCAAAAACAAGATCAGGAGCTGACTGGGGCTCATATCATGAACTCCTTCTTACAAAATTCAGACTTAAGCTGAAGAAAGTAGGGAAAACCAGTAGACCATTTAGATATGACTTAAATCAAATCCCTTATGATTATCCAGTGCTGTGCTTAGTTGCTCAGTGTGTCCGACACTTTGAGACCCCATGGACTATAGCCCACCAGCCTCCCCTGTCTATGGGGATTCTCTAGGCAAGAATACTGGAGTGTGTTGCCATGCCCTTCTTCAGGGGATCTTCCCAACCCAGGTACCAAACCCAGGTCTCCACCATTGCAGGCGGATTCTTTACCATTTGAGCCATCAGGGATTATACAGTGGAAGTTACAAATAGATTCAAGGGATTAGATCTGATAGAGTGCCTAAAGAACTATAAACAGAGGAGATGATCAAAATCATCCCCAAGAAGAAGAAATGCAACAAGGCAAAATGGTTGTCTGAGTAGCCCTTTCAGATAGCTAAGAAAAGAAGAGAAGTGAAAGGCAAAGGAGAATGAAAAATATACCCATCTGAATGTACAGTTCCAAAGAATAGAAAGGAGAGATGAGAAAGCCTTCCTAAATGAACATTGCAAAGAAATAGAGGAAAACAATAGAATGGGAAAGACTAGAGAGCTCTTCAAGAGAATTAGAGATAGCAAGGGAACATTTCATGCAAAGATGGGCACAATAAAGGACAGAAATGGACCTAACAGAAGCAGAAGATATTAAGAAGAGGTGGCAAGAATACACAGAAGAACTATACAAATAAGATCTCAAAGACCCAGAAACCACGATGGTGTAATCACTTACGTAGAGTCAGACATCTTGGAGTGTGAAGTCAAGTGGGTCTCAGGAAGCATCACAACAAACAAAGCTACTGGAGGTGATGGAATTCCAGCTGAGCTATTTCAAATCCTGAAAGATGATGCTGTGAAAGTGCTGCACTCAATATGCCAGCAAATTTGGAAAACTCAGCAGTGGCTATAGGACTGAAAAGTTCACTTTTCATTCCAGTCCCAAAGAAAGACAGTGCAAAAGGAAAAGAGGAGGGTACCTCCAAAACTGATAATGCTGCTGTTCATATACTGTTCATATGCTGTTCAAGTACTTTCCACAAAGGCCCCTACGGCACAGCTGCCCATGGTTCCCTCACTCCACTGCAGCAAGGTCTGTTATACTTAACACAATGAAGAATGATATGCTTAGATTAGAAACAGCCAGACCTGTGTAACAAGGTCCAGATGACATCAGTCATGTAGGACCTCTGATCTTACTGTGACTAGCATTTACCTCTCTTATTAAGAGAATGGCTCTCTCTCTCTCTCTCTCTCTATATTAAATTAGGTAAACAGCAAGGACCTACTGTAAAGCATGGGGAACTCCAATATTTTGTAATAACCTATGAGGGAAAAGCAAAGAAGGCGATGGCACCCCACTCCAGTCCTCTTGCCTGGAAAATCCCACGGATGGAGGAGCCTAGTAGGCTGCAGTCCATGGAGTCGCTAAGAGTCGGACATGACTGAGCGACTTCACTTTCACTTTTCACTTTCATGCATTGGAGAAGGAAATGGCAACCCACTCCAGTGTTCTTGCCTGGAGAATCCCAGGGGCGAGGAAGCCTGGTGGGCTGCCGTCTATGGGGTCGCACAGAGTCAGACACGACTGAAGTGACTTAGCAGCAGCAGCAGCAGCAGAGAACTATGATCCCACATGCTGCATTAAAAATAAAAATAAAAATAAAACAAAACTAAATTTTTTTAAAGAAGAGAATGACTCTCCAGATGTCCTTCTTCAACTCCTTGAAACTGCGAATGAGGTCCAGCACCACCACTCCACTTACAGTCATATGAATTTCTTATGATCACAGAAAAGATCTTACCAGAAACAAAAGTAAATATCACCTATCTCTCTTGTTTAAAACGGAGCTCATTCTCCTCTCTCTCACACACACATATACATACTCATAAAATCAAAAACGATAACAAAACATTTCCCTTCTAATTACTCAGCGAAGTCGTTTGGCATGCCTGATGCTGTTCCATCACCTCTCTCCTCCCCGTTCTGCCCCAGCCCCGGTTCTGTGACTGCAGTGGAAACACTGGTGGCACCTCCTGCCCTCCTTCCAGAAGTTTGCTGTCAGCACACCCTTCCCTGTGCCCTCAGGGGCTGGCTGGATTTCCCCTTGTGGTCTGACCTCTCTTTGAGCTTGTCCACTGTCCTCGAGGGGAAGTGAGCCATTTCTTCTCACCTGCACCTTCTGCACTGTGATGATCAGTCCAGTTAACAGATTAGGGACCAAAGGACTGCATCGGGTCACAGATTAAAACAAACCCTGGGGCTTGGGACACAGGACCTTATCTATCACATTGTGATAGAATCAGAGGTCGAGGAATTGCCTGAGGTCTCACGTTTGGTTGACAGGAGAACAAAGGCCAGACAGGAGGAATGTTGGAAGTGGTATCTGTAACCATCCAATATCCTCAGCTATGAAGAGTTAACACACAGACACACCCTGCAAATGGGATTCTCTGGCTAAATTACTTTGATGTTTTCTTTTCTCTTTTTTCTTTTTAATTTTTTAGGCCACACCTCGCAGCCTGTGGGATTTCAGTTCCCTCACAAGGGATTGAATCTGCGCCCCCTGCATTGGAAATTCAGTGTTAACCACTGGGCTGCCCACGGAAGTTTCTTTCTTTTTTTTACTTTTCTTCTTTGATTGTTTCTTGATACCAAACCCAAATGGTGATTCTGCTGTGCGGTCACTTCACCATCTCCCCATGGTCGACTCACTTCAATGCAGCCCCAGGACACTCTTATACCTCAACTCCTGCCAAGACAACAGCAAAAGTTCCAAGCCTACCTCTCATGTGTTATTCATTACCTCCTAAATCTGGTAATCCTACTCTCATCTTCTTTCCCCCTAAACCATTACTTTCTGAGAACCTTCCAGATGTTTCTCACCCCTACAGTCTAGTGGACAACTTACTGAAACCACTGAGTGAATACTAATGTCATGGTTTCACATAATGTATGCTATATGGTATCCTGTTCTATGTTCTTAACAGCCAGGACTGTACCTGGTTTCAAAGGTCTCTGAAGGTCCAGTGCCTGTAATAATTTGTAAATAGCTGGTGGCAGATTTTAACTAGAGTCTGTCGTGCAAAGGTAAGTCTCATCCACTACGGAATGAAATAGGCACACCTCCAGAGTCTTGGATCTCCTTGAGGGAAAGGATGGCCATCCAAAATGAGAATGTGACCTCAGAAAGTTGCTGCTACACTCTGCAGGCAGTATTAAGGGACCCATTTCCTCGCCCTCACTCAATGCCCCAAACCATCCTATTCTATACACTAGCTTCCTTTTAAAATTCCAACCAATGGCAAATGGATAATTTTCTACATGATAACAAAAATTCAAGGGTATATATTTGGGAACAAATAAATTTGTACTCTATTTGTTTTGCTATTTTAATATAATTATTTATAAGAGAGGCATTTAGAAAGGGCTTTTGATTTTCCAGCATAAGTTTGAACTTATTCTAAGTTGGTCATTTATTCTCTCTCCTCTCTCTCTCACACATGAGAATAATCTAACCTCAAAGAAATTCCTTCTGAATGCGAAATTTGATGGCATTTTCTCTTCTCTCATTGTTCATAATTTTACATTAATGAACAACTTCCCAGTAATTAGTTTAAACAATAATTTCAAGAGAAGTTTCACCTGCAAAGTAATATACTTTTGATTTTCTACTCTTAGGTTGACAACAAAAATTTTGGAAAAAGAGAGCATAAGTTAGTGGACAGTTCTCAAATTCAACTACAAGTAAAACTACTTAAATCATATAATATGAATGTGGACTCTAGAAAGAAAACACCAATTACCTCAAACAAGAGTTTAATTTGTTTGCAGAATGTTAGGGCAACTTTTACCTTTTTAAGACTTCTGTTAATGTGGCCATATAATCTGTAAAATAAAAATGCAATAAAATCTAAAATCAGTGTTTCTGCTTGATATCTGTGAGCTAGAGAGACAAGGAAGCTTGTAGGTGAGGGAGTGTGTGGTGGCTATATTACCAGACTCTGCACCTGAGAACATGATCTGTTCAGGAATGAGGTGTTCTTGTCACCATTTGGGCTTTCTTTCATCCCCACTCTAGGAAGTGTGCTAACAAATTGCTAGGATGAAATCCTAAATTTAGGCTTTTCTAGAATAATATTCAGGAAAGAGCACATCATGCAAAATGCCGGGCTGGATGAAGCACAAGCTGGAATCAAGATTGCCCAGAGAAATATCAATGACCTCAGATATGCAAATAACACCGCCCTAATGGTAGAAAGGGAAGAGGAATTAAAGAGCCCCTGGATGAAGGTGAAAGAGGAGAGTGATCTGGTTTAAAGCTCAACATTTAAAAAACTAAGATCATGTTTTTAACATTTAAAAAACATTTAAAACCTAAGATCATGGCATCCAGTCCCTTCACTTCATGGCAAATAGATGAGGAAACAATGGAAACAGTGACAGACTTCACATTACAGACTTCAGACTACTGCACTTCTGCCTTGAACTTGCACAGCCCTGAGGGCCCAGGATTTGGCCTGATCTTTCGGAAAATAGGATTGTCCTCCCGTCCTTCGTCTGACTGTAAACAGAGGCTGCTTTCAGAAACCGGCACCTGCGTAGTCCATATTTGCAAGCACGAGGACCAAGACCTACTTACAAGTTGCCTGGCTCACACGACTGCCGGATGAAACTGCCACACATGAACCTCCTGTAAGGAAGCTGTCTGCCCCGTTCTGCAGTCTTTCTCTTGATAACATCCCTGAATGAACCTAGTTCAAATTTAGGTTGTGACAAAGTATTCCAATTCCAAGTTCTGGTTGCTGACAACTTTCTTTTGGTTTTGTTAGGGCACCAAACTTGGGTCCCCTAGCCTGCAGGAGCTTAGCAGTAAAGTCAATCTACTGACACCTAGTGGTGATGAAGGAAAGTGCAGTGTTTATATAAGGTGCTTATTAGGAAGGAGTCTGGGACTTCCGGTGCTTAAAAGACCCAAACTCCCTGCGGGCTTTTGGCCAAAGGTTTTTAAAGACTGGGTGAGGAAGAGGGGTTGTGGGGTTTGTGATTAGCTCCTGTACATTCTTCTGATTGGTTGATAGTGAGGAAACTGGGAGCTACCGTCATCAGCCTCTGGTTCCAACCAGTCTGGGGTCTATGTGCTTGTTGGCAGCATATGGTTAACTTCTACCTGGTAAGGATTTCAGTATCTGCAAAATAACTTAAAGTGTATGGCTCAGAATAGTATCTGTAGCCCGTGAGAAGGAACTAAAGGAATCTTTAGTTCCTTGACTTTATTTAATGGCTAAACTATTATTATTTTGTCTTGTTTGATTGTTTTCCTTTTTCTGTGTTTTCTCACTTCTCTGATTAAATTCACTTTTTGAAACGTAGGGAAGGCCTAGTAGGCTAAAGTTCCTCTGCAGATAAGAAGTAGACAGAGGACATGGGGGAATGGTCCTCTTCCAGGAGGGTCCCATAGGGTCCTGCTAGGCTACAAGTTTGGCAGCAGTATTTAAAAAGAACCCAGAATTTTCTCCTTAATAGGCGAGCCCAACAAATACTTTATTTCAAGCAGACTGTACAGGAGGCAGAAACCTTTTTCTTCTACCCAGCTAGGTTCTCCAGCTGTGTGCGTGTGTGTGTGTTCAGTTGCTCAGTCATGCTCACCTCTTTGTGGCCCTATGGACTAGAGCCTGCCAGGCTCCTCTGTCCACAGGATTCTCCAGGCAAGAATACTGGAGTGGGTTGCCATTTCCTTCTCCAGGGGATCTTCCTGGCCCAGGGATCAAACCCATAACTTTTGCGTCTCCTGCGTTGGCAGGTGGATTCTTTGCCACCTGAGAAGGGCCTTGGGAAGTAAACTGACAAAAGACTTGTAGGAATTAAGATGTATTTGAGTTTCACAAGGAAAATATACTCGAGACTGTGGCCAAGTGTTGCTGCTGCTGCTGCTGCTAAGTCGCTTCAGTCATGGCCAAGTGATTGAGGCTTAAATACTGTTGTAGACTAAACATAGGGAAAAAGTTCAGCACTTCTGGGAGAGTAAAGGCAAATTAGGAGAAGTCGAAGGGAGGAAATATATTGTGCAGTTAAAGGACTCAGATGATCAGAGTTGTGTCTGGGGCTGGTCGTCTTCCTGACACTGAAGCAACTTTACAAATGGAAATTTCCTCTTTTATTTTTTAATTAATTAATTTTAATTGTAGGCTAATTACTTTACAGTATTGTGGTGGGTTTTCCATACATTGACGTGAATCAGCCATGGGTGAACATGAGTCCCCCATCCTGAACCCCTCTCCCACCTTCCTCCCCATCCCATCCGGATCTCTGGATTGTCCCAGTGCACTGGCTTTGAGTGCCCTGTTTCATGCATTGAACTTGGACTGGTCATCTATTTCACATATGGTAATATACATGTTTCAGTGCTATTCTCGCAAATCATCCCACCATCACCTTCTCCCACAGAGTCCAAAAGTCTGTTATTTATATCTGCATCTCTTTTGCTGTCTTGCATATAAAGTCATCATTACCATCTTTCTAAATTCCATATATATGCATTTTTCTCTTTTCTTTTTATTTTTTGGCCTCACCACGTGGCACGTGGGATCTTAGTTCCCTAACCAGGGATGGAACACTTTTGCCTTGCGTTTGAATTGTAGAGTCTTAAGCACTGGACCGAAAAGAAGTCCCAGAAATTTCCTTTATGAGGAAATATATACTCTATTATAGTCAGTTAAGGGGAGGTAAGGAACTTTTCCTGCATCTGTTGGCTCTTAATTCCCTGTGAAAGTGAAAGTTGCTCGTGTCAGACACTTTGTGACCCAATGGACTATACAGTTTATGGAATTCTTCAGGCCAGAATACTGGAGTGGGTAGCCGTTTCCTTCTCCAGGGGATCTTCCCAATCCAGGGATTGAACCTAGGTCTCCTGCATTGCAGATGGGTTCTTTACCAGCTGAGCCACAAGGGCAGCCCAGAATACTAGAAATGGATAGCCTATCCCTTCTTCAGCAGATCTTCCTGACCCAGGAATCAAACCAGGGTCTCTTGCATTGCAGGCAGATTCTTCACCTGTGAAGGAAGTCCCCTGTAGCTCAAAATAATCCATGTGCCAAATAGTTATACTTTGGAGTGGCTAGTCTGGTAGCCTTCAAGACATTGTTGAAAGAGCTGTCATGGGACTTCCCCGGTGGTCCAGTGGTAAAGGCTTCACCTTCCAATGCAAGAGGTGCAGGTTCAATCCTGAGTTGGGGAGCTAAGATCCCACATGCCTTGAAGCTAAAAACCAAAGCTTAAAAAAAAAAAAAAAAAACCCAGAAGCAATATTGTAACAAGTTCAGTAAAGACTTTAAAAATCATTCACATAAAATAACAACAAAAAAATCTGTAAAAAAAGAAAGACCTGTCAAGCTGTGTGGAACTGTCAAGTTGTGTGGTAGAGGGTGCTCAGAGAATCTGGTCAGTAACAACGGCATTAAGGGTAGTGAACTTAGAGCTCATGTACCACGTGGCTAGTCTTTCCTTTGTATTATCACAGGACCCTTCACTATAACTCTGAGTCAGGCATGATCAAGTACACTGGCATGGGTAACTATAACTAAATGTAAGAGCTGAACTCTCAACTCTTAAATTTGCCTCAATTGATTGAGGCAGTCTGACTTTGGAGTCCAGGGTTGTTACCTGCCACAGACCTAGGCTTTGTTTCAGCTCTACTGAAAAGAACTGTGTGACCTCGGGCCAGTTGTTCATCTCTTGGCCTTGCTTTCTCATCTGTATTTGTACACGGCTATGTTAGGTGGTGATAAAAATTATTCTGAGACTGTGGATCTGTTGAGCACCCAGCATGCATAAGACACTTGATGTTCAACTAAGGTTAGTGTTTAAAATGGAGACTATTTTTGGTAAAGTAGCATGTGTGATAATGCTTTAAGTGCCTGTTAAATGAGGTGGTATCTTTTCATCACTTGGTTTTTCTGCCTTTTGCCCAGAGAGGAAGCACTAAATAATCAGCTTTTGGTGTTGCTAAGCAAAAGGACAGGCTCTTTCCTTTGGAGCTTATTAGTTCTCTTGTACCTAGAAACATTTTTTCTCTTCTGCTCTCTGTGTTCTGAGGCTTAAAGATTCTAAGATGCTAAGCTCTGCACTGGTAATCCTGTTTTACAAGGCTGTTATTTTTCCCCTTTGAAGACAAACTCTCAGTCATTTAGATACTTAAAAGCCTAGACACAAGCACAATTTATTCCTGTAATGTACTGACCTCAAATGCCAAGTAGGTTTTGCATCTCCTACCCAGGAAACACATCCTGGATTGTGCACAAATGACTCACACACATTAGAGTGCCATGAGAAACCCAGGGAATTTTAGCTGAAAATGTCAGAGTAAGAGAGAAGGCTAGAATGTTGGAAGCCATACTTAGGGGCAAACCCCAGCTTTATCACTTGTTGGGTGTGTGACCTTGGACAAATTAATTAACCCCTTTAAGCCCAAGTTAAATAAGCAGGGTGACAATATACAGCCTTGACGTACTCCTTTTCCTATTTGGAACCAGTCTGTTGTTCCATGTCCGGTTCTAACTGTTGCTTCCTGACCTGTGTAAGATTTCTCAAGAGGCAGGTCAGGTGGTCTGGTATTCCCATCTCTCTCAGAATTTTCCACAGTTTGTTGTGATCCACACAGTCAAAGGCTTTGGCATAGTCAATAAAGCAGAAATATGTTTCTCTGGAACTCCCTTGCTTTTTCCATGATCCAGCAGATGTTGGCAATTTGATCTCTGGTTCCTCTGCCTTTTCTAAAACCAGCTTGAACATCAGGGAGTTCGCGGTTCACGTATTGTTGAAGTCTGGCTTGGAGAATTTTGAGCATTACGTTATTAGCATGTGAGTTGAGTACAATTGTGCGGTAGTTTGAGCATTCTTTGGCATTGCCTTTCTTTGGGGTTGGAATGAAAACTGACCTTTTCCAGTCCTGTGGCCACTGCTGAGTTTTCCAAACTTGCTGGCATATTGAGTGCAGCACTTTCACAGCATCAGCTTTCAGGATTTGAAACAGCTCAACTGGAATTCCATCACCTCCACTAGCTTTGTTCATAGTGATGCTTTCCAAGGCCCACTTGACTTCACATTCCAAGATGTCTGGCTCTAGATTAGTGATCGCATCATCATGATTATCTGGAGATATTTTTTTGTACAGTTCTTCCGTGTATTCTTGCCACCTCTTCTTAATATCTTCTGCTTCTGTTAGGTCCATACCATTTCTGTCCTTTATCGAGCCCATCTTTGCATGAAATGTTCCCTTGGTATCTCTAATTTTCTTGAAGAGATCTCTAGTCTTCCCCATTCTGTTGTTTTCCTCTATTTCTTTGCATTGAGCGCTGAAGAAGGCTTTCTTATCTCTTCTTGCTATTCTTTGGAACTCTTCATTCAGATGCTTATATCTTTCCTTTTCTCCTTTGCTTTTTGCTTCTCTTCTTTTCACAGCTATTTGTAAGGCCTCCCCAGACAGTCATTTTGCTTTTTTGCATTTCTTTTCCATGGGGATGGTCTTGATCCCTGTCTCCTGTACAATGTCATGAACCTCATTCCATAGTTCATCAGGCACTCTATCTATCAGATCGAGTCCCTTAAATCTATTTCTCACTTCCACTGTATAATCATAAGGGATTTGATTTAGGTCATATGTGAATGGTCTAGCAGTTTTCCCTACTTTCTTCAATTTAAGTCTGAATTTAACAATAAGGAGTTCATGATCTGAGCCACAGTCAGCTCCTGGTCTTCTTTTTGTTGACTGTATAGAGCTTCTCCATCTTTGGCTGCAGAGAATATAATCAATCTGATTTCAGTGTTGACCATCTGGTGATGTCCATGTGTAGAGTCTTCTCTTGTGTTGTTGGAAGAGGGTGTTTGCTATGACCAGTGCATTTTCTTGGCAAAACTCTATTAGTCTTTGCCCTGCTTCATTCCGCATTCCAAGGCCAAATTTGCCTGTTACTCCAGGTGTTTCTTGACTTCCTACTTTTGCATTCCAGTCCCTTATAATGAAAAGGACATCTTTTTTGGGTGTTAGTTCTAAAAGGTCTTGTAGGTCTTCATAAAACCATTCAACTTCAGCTTCTTCAGTGTTACTGGTTGGGGCATAGACTTGGATAACTGTGATATTGAATGGTTTGCCTTGGAGATGAACAGAGATCATTCTGTTGTTTTTGAGATTGCATCCAAGTACTGCATTTTGGACTCTTTTGTTGACCATGATGGCTACTCCATTTCTTCTGAGGGATTCCTGCCCGCAGTAGTAGATGTAATGGTCATCTGAGTTAAATTCACCCATTCCAGTCCATTTTAGTTCGCTGATTCCTAGAATGTCGATGTTCACCCTTGCCATCACTTGTTTGACCACTTCCAATTTGCCTTGATTCATGGACCTGACATTCCAGGTTCCTATGCAATATTGCTCTTTACAGCATTGGATCTTGCTTCTATCTCCAGTCACGTCCACAACTTGGTATTGTTTTTGCTTTGACTCCATCCCTTCATTCTTTCTGGAGTTATTTCTCCACTGGTCTCCAGTAGCATATTGGGCACCTAATGACCTGGGGAGTTCCTCTTTTGGTATCCTATCATTTTGCCTTTTCCTACTGTTCATGGGGTTCTCAAGGCAAGAATACTGAAGTGGCTTGCCATTCCCTTCTCCAGTGGACCACATTCTGTCAGGCCTCTCTACCATGACCCGCCCATCTTGGGTTGCCCGTAGGCATGGCTTGGTTTCATTGAGTTAGACAAGGCTGTGGTCCTAGTGTGATAAGATTGACTAGTTTTCTGTGAGTATGGTTTCAGTGTGTCTGCCCTCTGATGCCCTCCTGCAACACTTACCATCTTACTTGGGTTTCTCTTACCTTGGCGTGGGTATCTCTTCACGTCTGCTCCAGGAAAGCACAGCCACTGCTCCTTACCTTGGACGAGGGGTCCTTACCGCCACCATTCCTGACCTTCAACGTGGGATAGCTCCTCTAGGCCCTCCTGTGCTGCGCAGCCACCACTCCTCGGGTTGCTCCTCCCGGCCTGGACTGGAAGAAACACAAGCTGGAATCACGATTGCCAGGAGAAATATCAATCACCTCAGATGTGCAGATGACACCACCCTTATGGCAGAAAGTTAAGAGGAGCTAAAAAGCCTCTTGATGAAAGTGAAAGAGGAGAGTGAAAAAGTTGGCTTAAAGCTCAACATTCAGAAAACGAAGATCATGGCATCTGGTCCCATCACTTCATGGGAAATAGATGGGGAAACAGTAGAAACAGTGTCAGACTTTATTTTTTGGGGCTCCAAAATCACTGCAGATGGTGACTGCAGCCATGAAATTAAAAGATGCTTACTCCTTGGAAGAAAAGTTATGACCAACCTAGATAGTATATTCAAAGGCAGAGACATTACTTTGCCAACTAAGGTTCATCTAGTCAAGGCTATGGTTTTTCCAGTGGTCATGTATGGATGTGAGAGTTGGACTGTGAAGAAGGCTGAGCACAGAAGAATTGATGCATTTGAACTGTGGTGTTGGAGAAGACTCTTGAGAGTCCCTTGGACTGCAAGGAGATCCAACCAGTCCATTCTGAAGGAGATCAACCCTGGGATTTCTTTGGAAGGAATGATGCTAAAGCTGAAGCTCCAGTACTTAGGCCACCTCATGCAAACAGGTGACTCATTGGAAAAGACTCTGATGCTGGGAGGGATTGGGGGCAGGAGGAGAAGGGGACGACCGAGGATGAGATGGCTGGATGGCATCATGGACTCGATGGACGTGAGTCTGAGTGAACTCCGGGAGTTGGTGATGGACAGGGAGGCCTGGCGTGCTGCGATTCTTGGGGTCGCAAAGAGTCGGACATGACTGAGCGACTGAACTGAACTAAACTGAAGCCCAAGTTTCCCCATCTATAAAATTATAGTAATAAATTATACAGTTTTTTTTAAGGACCAAGTGAAGAACAATGCAATATGTATTTAGTGTAATACATTGCCAAATAGAGAATGTCACTCACCATTAAGCTCTATAAGGACTAGGTCATTAGTCACTGACCTTCAACACCCCCTGGATCGGGAATGAGGCACTCTGTGTGCTGGGAAAACTATCAGAAAAGGGCTACAAATAGTCAGATATTTTCAAGAGAAAATGTTATGAACCCAGTTTTTTTTTGTATATTCCCATACTTAGAAAGCACTAAAACCATTAACTGAGATCTTTGTGCCCCATGACTAGCAGTAGCGTTCTACTGAGACGTGTTTAATTGCGCATACCCCTTCTCCAAAATCAAGAATATACTGACCTCTCCCCTTACCTCTTTGGAGCAGTGCCTGAAACCTATCTGAGAGGCTGTATCCTGGGCTACATTCCTCAGTAAGTTCCTCAATGAAACTGAAACTCACAGCTCTCATGTTGTGCATTTTTATTCAATTGACAAGTTTTGGCAACTGTGAAGGGACCTAGAGCAGACTGCTCTCCTTTGCCTGAACTCTACAAGGATCAGGAGACTTGGTACCAGCAGGCTCTTTTGCCCATCTGATTCCTTGGCAAGTCCAGATGAATTTGGGTGAGTCTTTCCTGGTTCTCCAACCTCCCAACTATTGTTCATGATCTTATTTGGTGATGTAACACAAATACTTGACTTCCCAGTTGAAAGATACTGGGAGAACCCAGTTGAAAGACACTAGGGAAAAATGCCTCCCAGTTGAAAAAAAATACTGGGGGAACCTGGGATTTGCTCAACTGAAACACAATGAAAGTTCTGGACTGGGTTGATTAGGTGGGAGGCTGGCCTAATGTCTTTCATAAACAGTTCAGTTCAGTTCAGTTCAGTTCAGTCACTCAGTCATGTCTGACTGTTTCCGACCCCATGAACCACAGCACGCTAGGCTTCCTTGTCCATTACCAACTCCTGGAGTCCACCCAAACTCATGTCCATTGAGTCATTGATGCCATCCAGCCATCTCATCCTCTGTCGTCCCCTTCTCCTCCTGCCCTCAATCTTTCCCAGCATCAGGCTCTTTTCAATGAGTCAGCTCTTCACATCAGGTGGCCAAAGTATTGAAGTTTCAGCTTCAACATCAGTCCTTCCAATGAATATTCAAGACTGATCTCCTTTAGGATGGACTGTTTGGATCTCCTTGCAGTCCAAGGGACTCTCAAGAGTCTTCTCCAACACCACAGTTCAAAAGCATCAATTCTTCAGCACTCAGCTTTCTTTATAGTCCAACTCTCACATCCTACATGACCACTGGAAAAACCATAGCCTTGACTAGATGGACCTTTCTTGGCAAAGTAATGTTTCTGCTTTTTAATATGCTGTCTAGGTTGGTCATAACTTTTCTTCCAAGGAGTAAGCGTCTTTTAATTTCATGGCTGCAGTCACCATCTGCAGTTTTGGAGCCCAAAAAAATAAAGTCAGCCCCTGTTTTCAGTTTCCCCATCTATTTGCCATGAAGTGATGGGACTGGATGCCAAGATCTTAGTTTTCTGAATGTTGAGCTTTGGGACATCAGAAGGCCAGTCTCCAACTAATACCCCTGCCAGGTTTATGTACAAGGGAAACTTATACTTACAAGTACTTAATTAGGAGTTAAAGAAAATCTTGCTCTGAAAGTGGCTAAAAAGGGGATCTTTTGACATTCCAATACCAGTTTTTTGCATATGCAGTTAGAATTAGAGAAAGCCAGCTTGTTATACTATTTTTTCAGAACTCTGACCCGAACAGAACAAGTTCTTTTAGAGGAGCTTGCATTTCTCTTTCTATGTCTTGAGATGTAAAAGTCCTATTAGGGTTCTCAGGAATTCTTATCCTGTCTAGATCATCTCTAATTCCTGAGACTAGGAAAAAAATAAAAGGAAAAAAATCCTTTTGGAACTCAAATGAGTAAACTTAACTTATTCCAACTGTTATAAACTAGTGAGTTTTATATTGTAATACCTGATTCATGACTGTTTTCAAAATGAAGCTAATGAGATCTCTGATTGTGTCTGTCTATATGTCTATGTATACATTATCAGTTCAGTTCAGTCGTTCAGTCATGCCTGACTCTTTGTGACCCCATGAATTGCCGCACGCCAGGTCTCCCTGTCTATCACCAATTCCCGGAGTTCACCCAGACTCACGTCCATCGAGTCGGTGATGCCATCCAGCCATCTCATCCAGAGTCTTTTCCAATGAGTCAACTCTTCGCATGAGGTGGCCAAAGTACTGGAGTTTCAGCTTTAGCATCAGTCCTTCCAAAGAACACCCAGGACTGATCTCCTTCAGAATGGACTGGTTGGATCTCCTTGCAGTCCAAGGGACTCTCAAGAGTCTTCTCCAACACCACAGTTCAAAAACATCAGTTCTTCTGTGCTCAGCCTTCTTCACAGTCCAACTCTCACATCCATACATGACTACTGGAAAAACCATAGCCTTGACTAGATGGAACTTTGCTGGCAAAGAAATATCTCTGCTTTTGAATATGCTATCTAGGTTGGTCATAACTTTTTTTCCAAGGAGTAAGCGTATTTTAATTTCATGGCTGCAATCACTATCTGCAGTAGGCCTTACATATATTTACCTATGAATGGTATTAAAATTTATTTATAAATGAACATGATTTAATTAACTTAAAGGAATATATAAATTCTTAGCTATATAAAAGAAATTAACCCCAATACATTTCAGGTTCACATAAACTGGGAAATATTCAACATTAAATTAATATTTGATATTAAAGTTCAGTTCAGTTCAGTTCAGTCGCTCAGTCGTGTCTGACTCTTTGCAACTCCATGGACTGCAGCATGCCAGGCTTCCCTGTCCATCACCAACTCTCAGAGCTTACTAAAATTCATGTCCATTGAGTTGGTGATGCCATCCAACCATCTCATCCTCTGTCAACCCCTTCTCCTCCCGACTTCATTCTTTCCCAGCATCAGGGTCTTTTCCAATGAGTCAGTTCTTCGCACCAGGTGGCCAAAGTATTGGAGTTTCAGTTTTAGCATCAGTCCTTCCAATGAATATTCAGGACTGATCTCCTTTAGGATGGACTGGTTTGATCACCTTGCAGTCCAAGGGACTCTCAAGAAGAGTTTTCTCCAACACCACAGTTCAAAAGCATCAATTCTTTGATGCTCACCTTTGTTTATAGTCCAACTCTCACATCCATACATGACTATTGGAAAAACCATAGCTTTGACTAGACAGACCTTTGGTGGTAAAGTTATGTCTCTGCTTTTTAATATGCTGTCTAGGTTGGTCATAGTTTTTCTTCCAAGGAGCAAGTGTCTTTTAATTTCATGGCTGTAGTCACTGTCAGCAATGATTTTGGAGCCCCCTCAAAACAAAGTCTCTCACTATTTTCATTGTTTCCACATCTGTTTGTCATGAAGTGATGGGACTAGATGCCATGATCTTAGTTTTCTGAATGTTCAGTTTTAAGCCAACTTTTTCAGCCTCCTCTTTTACTTTCAATAAGAGGCTCTTCAGTTCTTCTTCATTTTCTGCCATAAGGGTGGTGTCATAAGGGTGCATATCTGAGGTTATTGATATTTCTCTCAGCAATCTTGATTCTAGCTTGTACTTCATCCAGCCTGGCATTTTGCATGATGTACTCTGCACAGAAGTTAAATAAACAGGGTGACAATATACAGCCTTGACATACTCCTTTCCTGATTTGGAACCAGTCTGTTGTTCCATGTCCAATTCTAACTGTTGCTTCTTGACCTGCATACAGATTTCTCAGGAGGCAGGTCAGGTGGTCTGGTATTCCCATTTCTTTCAGAATTTTCCACTGTTTGTTGTGATCCACACAGTTAAAGGCAATGGTGTAGTCAATAAAACAGAAGTAGATGTTGTACTGGAACTCTCTTGCTCTTTCTACGATCCAGCTGATGTTGCCAATTTAATCTCTGGTCCCTCTGCCTTTTCTAAATCCAGCTTGAACATCTGGAAGTTCATGATTCACGTACTGTTGAAGTCTGACTTGGAGAATTTTGAGCATTACTTTGCTAGTGTGTGAGATGAATGCAATTGTGTGGTAGTTTGAGCATTCTTTGGCATTGCCTTTCTTTCAGATTGGATGGAAACTGACCTTTTCCAGTCTTGTGGATGATGCTGAGTTTTCCAGATTTGCTGGCATTTTGATGGATGATTGCTGGATGATTCACAGCATCATCTTTTAGGATTTGAAATAGCTCAACGGGAATTCCATCAGCTCCATTAGCTTTGTTTGTAGTGATGCTTCCTAAGGTGCACTTGACTTCACATTCCAGGATGTCTGGCTCTAGGTAAGTGATCACACCATTGTGCTTATCTGGGTCATGAAGATCTTTTTTGTACAGTTCTGTGTATTCTTGCCACCTTTTCTTAATATCTTCTGCTTCTGTTAGGTCCATACTATTTCTGTCCTTTATTGTGCCCATCTTTGCATGAAATGTTCCCTTGGTATCTCTAATTTTCTTGAAGAGATCTCTGGTCTTTCCCATTCTATCACTGAGGAAGTCTTCCTTATCTCTCCGTGCTATCCTTTGGAACTCTGCATTCAAACAGGTATTCTTTTTTTTCCTCCTTTGCCTTTCACTTCTCTTCTTTTCTCAGCTATTCGTGAGGCCTTCTCAGACAACCATTTTGCCTCTTTGCATTTCTTTTCCTTGGGGATGGTCTTGATCCCTGCCTCCTGTACAATGTCACCAACCTCCATCCATAGTTCTTCAGGCACTCTGTCTATCAGATCTAATCCCTTGACTCTATTTGTCACTTTCACTGTATAATCGTAAGGGATTTGATTTAGGTCATACCTGAATGGTCTAGTGGTTTTCCCTACTTTTTTCAATTTAAGTCTGAATTTGGCAATAAGGAGTTGATGACCTGAGCCACAGTCAACTCCCGGTCTCGTTTTTGCTGACTAATAGAGCTTCTCCATCTTTGGCTGCAAAGACTATAATCAATCTGATTTTGGTATTGATCGTCTGGTGATGTCCTTGTGTAGAGTCTTCTCTTGTGTCATTGGAAGAGAGTGTTTGCTATGACCAGTGTGTTCTCTTGGCAAAACTCTGTTAGCCTTTGCCTGCTTCATTTTGTACACCAAGGCCAAATTTGCCTGTTACTCCAGGTATCTCTTGACTTCCTACTTTTGTATTCCAGTCCCCTATAAAGAAGAGGACATCTTTTTTGGTTGTTATTTCTAGAAGGTCTTGGCAGGTCATCATAGAACTGTTCAACTTCAGCTTCTTCAGCATTACTGATCAGGGCATAGCCTTGGATTACCATGATATTGAATGGTTTGCCTTGGAAAAGAACAGAGATCATTCTGTTGTTTTTGAGATTGCGCCCAAGTACTGCAATTCAGACTCTTTTGTTGACTCTGTGGGCTACTCCATTTCTTCTAAGGGATTCTTGCCCACAGTAGTAGATATAAGGGTCATCTGAGTTAAATTCACCCATTTGAGTCCATTTTAGTTCACTGATTCCTAAAATGTCGATGTTCTTTCTTGCCATCTCCTGTTTGACCACTTCCAATTTGCCTTGATTCATCAACCTAACATTTGAGGTTCCTTTGCAATATTGCTCTTTACAGCATCAGACTTTACTTCCATCACCAGTCACATCCACAACAGGGCATTGTTTTTGCTTTGGCTCTGTGTCTTCATTTTTTCCGTAGTTGTTTCTCTACTCTTCTCCAGTAGCATATTGGGCACCTACAAATCTGGGGAGTTCATCTTTCAGTGTCATATATTTTTGCCTTTTCATACTGTTCATGGGGTTCTCAAGGCAATAATACTGTAGCCGTTTGCCATTCCCTTCCCCAGTGGACCATGTTTTGTCAGAACTCTCCGCCATGACCTGTCCATCTTGGGTGACCCTCTATGCCATGGCTCATAGTTCACTGAGCTAGACAAGGCTGTGGTCCATGTGATCAGTTTGGTTAGTTTTCTGTGATTGTAGTTTTCATTCTGTCTGCCCTCTGATGGATAAGGATAAGAGTCTTATGGAAACTTTCTGATGGGAGAGACTGACTGAGGGGAAAACTGGTTCTTGTTCTGATGGGCAGGGCCATGTTTAGCAATAAAGTTAGTTTAAGTTTGTTGCATTAATTATTACAGACATTAAGCATAATACTTTTAGGTTCTAGAAGCCAAATAAGATCTTATTATATCTGTCACAAAATTTGTCAGTAAGAAAAATAACATATAGGTGAATGGAAGCACAAAATGTGTGTATACATACAATGGAATATTATTCACCCCTTAAAAGGAATGAAATTATGACATATATTACAACTTGGGTAAACCTTGAGGACATCATACTAAGTGAAATAAGCTAGTTACAAAAAAGACAAACACTTGTATGATTCTACTTATGTGAGAAACTTATAGAGTCGCTTACAGTCAAGATCACAAGGCATAAAGTATCAATTTGGTGGTTGTCTGGGGCTGGAGGGAGGAGAGAATGAAGAGTTATTGTTTAACGAGCATAGAATTTCAATTTTGCAAGATGAAAAGGCTTCTGTAGATGAATGGTAGTGGTGATTACACATCAATATGAATGTACCATTGAATTGTACACTTATAAATGGTTATAATGGTAAAATTCAATGTTACCTGTTGTTTACTACAATTTAAAAAATGACTGGCTTTAAAAAAAAGAAAAAACTTGGTATAATGAAATTTTTATAAGTAAGTTAATATAAATGACATAAAACCTTTTAGGTAAACTGGTTAGGAACATCTACTTAAAGATAGTCTCTCCAGGGAATTCCGTGGGGTCCAGAGGTTAGGACTCGGTGCTCTCATCACCAGGGCCCTGTGTTCAATTTCTAGTCGGGGAACCACAATCCCACAAGCCACACAGTTCAGTTCAGTTCAGTTCAGTCGCTCAGTCATGTCCGACTCTTTGCGACCCCATGAATCGCAGCACACCAGGCCTTCCTGTCCATCATCAACTCCCGGAGTTCACTCAGACTCACGAACATCGAGTCAGTGATGCCATCCAGCCATCTCATCCTCTGTCATCCCCTTCTCCTCCTGCCCCCAATCCCTCCCAGCATCAGGGTCTTTTCCAATGAGTCAACTCTGCTCACGAGGTGGCCAAAGTACTGGAGTTTCAGCTCTTGAAACTTTACAGTTCACTAAATTAAGCTAAATGGTTATTTAAATAGCTACATCATTCCCAACTAAAATAAGATACTATAACATTAATTACTGAACATAGGCTTCTTTTTACAAGTTCTGATCTAGTATCAAAAAAGAGTATTCAAAACTGTTTTAGAATGCAATTAAAATAACCCTTCCTTTTGCTACCATACATCTATGTGAGGCTGGGTTTTCTTCATAAATTTACATTGAAACATATCACAAGAGATTAAATACAGAGGCAAATACAAGAATCCTGCTGTCCTAAGCCAGGCACAAGGAGATTTGTAAACATTTAAAACATTGCTACACCTCTATGACTTCTTTTGTTTTGGAAAAAAGTAGTTGTTTTTTTCAAAATATATATTATTTATGTTAACATGCAGGAATTTATTTTTCATTTTTAAAAATGATTTAATAAATGGCTCTGAGCCATTTAAATTGTTGATTTATTGGCATAAAATGATTCACATTTTCCTTTTACTATATGTGGAATCATAATGATGTCACTTCTGTCATTCTTGATACTGGCAATTTATACCTTTAGAGAGAAGATAATTTTTCCTCGTTATTCAGCCTACAGGTTTATAAATTTTATTGATCTCCTCAAAGAACCAGCTTTTGGTTTCACTGATTTTCTCTGCCATTTTTCTTTTCTATTTCATTAATTTCCATTCCAATCTTTATTATTTCCTTTTCCTGCTTACTTATTTTATATGCTCCTTTTTTCTGGTTCTTAAAATAAAGTCATAGATTTGAGACATTCTTCTTTTCTGATTTAGGTGTTAGTGATATAAATTTCTCCATAAAAACTGCTTTAATGGCATCCCATAAATTTCGATATGTTACATTTTCAATTTAACTTGGTTCAAAATGTTTTAATTTTCCCCTTTTGATGTCTCTTTTGTACCTTAGGTTATTTAGGAGTGTGTTCTTCAATGTCTAAGTATTTGGCGACTTTCCAGTGATGTCTTTGTTGTTTTTCAGTCATGTCTGACTCTTTTGCGACCCTATGGATTGTAGCCTGCCAGGCTCCTTTGTCCATGGGATTTTCCAGGCAAGAATACTGGAGTGGGGTGCCATTTCCTTCTCCAGGGAATCTTCCTGACCCAGGGATTACACCTGAGTCTCCCTGCCGCATAGGCAGGCAGATTCTTTACCACTGAGCCACCAGGTAAGCCTGATGTTTTTGGTTTTGATTTGTAACTTAATCTAATCATTGTCAAAGAATCTGCTTCATATGACTTGAACCTTTTAACATTTATTTTATGGTACACAATGGGATCCATCTGGGAAAATATTCTGTGCGGATTTGAGAGGAACGTGTGTTCTGCTGTTAGAAGTGGAGTGTTCTATAAATGTCAATTAGGTCAAGATGGTGAATAGTGTTGTTCCGGTCTACTGTATTGTTGCTGATATTCTGCTTGCTTTAACTTACCACAGTCTTCCTTCAAGTGATATACCATTTTATGCACAGTATATTTTACAGTAAGATATATTTCTACTTTCCTCCTGGCCTACATGACAAGAGACATTGTTGTCATTTATTTTACTTATCCATATATGTACATTGTATTATCACAATGTGCTCAGTTACGTCTGACTCTTTTGCAACCCCGTGGACTGTAGCCTGCCAGGCTCCTTTGTCCATGGGATTTCCCAGGCAAGAGTGGGTTGCCATTTCCTTCTCCAGGGGAACTTCCCAACCTAAGGACCGAACCCATGCCTCCTGTGTCTCTTACATTGTCAAGTCGATTCTTTACCACTGTGCCACCATTATCATAATACATTGTTGTAAATTTTATTTAACAGCCAATTATACTTTTAAAGGATTTAAATCACAAGGAAAAGATTTTATATATTCACCCATGTAGTTGTTATTTCCACTGATTTTCAATCTTTGTATAGATCTAAATTTCCAACCATAGTTGCTTTCCTTCTATCTAAAGGATTTCTTTTAACATTTCTTAAAGTATGGGTCTCTTGCTACTGATGTCTTTCAACTTTTTGTATGACTGAAAATGTCTTTATTTCATTTTCATTTTTGAAAGATATTTTCCCAGACATAGAATTTTAATTATAAAGCATTCATAATCCAAACAAAATTAATTTCTGTCACATTAAAACTTTATCATATAACCCATAGTATTTACCATCTTCAAAAAGACAAACAAGTCTCCAGCTGACGTTTAAAGTCTTCTTGGACTCTTCCACTCCTTTCCAACCTCACCTCCTAGAAGAATCTTTACTTTGTTATTAATTTTTACAAGTATTTATTTGTTTGGCTGTGCTAGGTCCTAGTTGCAGGAGGCAGGATCTTTGACTTTCATGGTGGCATGTGGGACCTCTTAAGTGCAGCATGGAAACTCTTTGGTTGTGACATGTGGAATCTAGTTCCTTGACCAGGCATCAAACCCTGGCCCCCCACATTGGGAGTGCAGAATCTTAGCCACCGGACCATCAGGGAAGTCCCAAGAGCCTTTACTTTAATAGGCATCTGCCCTCCTTGTTTGATTTCTCACGATATGATGATCCACACTGTATTCTTGTCTGTATATTTGCCCCCACCTCTCCTCACTCCAGCTCCCATTCATTCAAGGGCTAACAATACTTTTGTTAGTTTTGTGAATTTTACAACTCAAAAGGATCTCTTTCTGTCATATTTCTATTTTCTCTAAACTTTCTATAGCACTTACTGTCTGTATCAATCATTTGACAATTCATTATCCAGCTTTATATATTTTCATTTCACTATCTGTACATATCTTCCCAAGAATATGTAAGTTTTTTGAGGTAAGGAATGTGCCTCTTTAATGAAATGATAATTAAGTTTAAAACTATCACTCATTTTATAAAGAAAAAGATTTGCTAATTAATTTCTTAGGCATTGTCATCGTCATCATGCTTAGTTCGTATGAAAGTGAAAAGTGAAAGTGAAGTCGCTCAGTCATGTCTGACTCTTTGCGACCCCATGGACTGGAGCCTACCAGGCTCCTCTGTCCATGGGATTTTCCAAGCAATAGTACTGGAGTGGATTGCCATTTCCTTCTCCAGGGGATCTTCCCAACCCAGGGATTGAACCCGGGTCTCCCGCATTGTAGACAGACGCTTTACCCTCTGAGCCACCAGGGAAGTCCGCTTAGTTCATATGCCCTTCCATAATTAAGATTCTGATACCAAGAAGCAGCTCTGGTAGATTTTGTTGATAGTTTGGAGTTGGATATTTCCTTTCCCTCATGTAGAAGGTTAGAGGCAGCCTGACTTGGGCATTTCTTCTCCCAGGCTGATGAGGCTCTCATAAAACCCCAGTAGTTTAGGCTTTGGTAGAATAGTTTCTCTGGAGGGCAGGTCTTGCTAAAAACAGAATGTTCAGGGCTTCCCTGGGGGCTCAGCTGGTAAAGAATCTGCCTGCAATGCAGGAGACCTATGTTTGATCCCTGGGTTGGAAAGATCCCCTGGAGAAGGGAACGGCTACCCACTCCAGTATCCTGGCCTGGAGAATTCCTTGGATTGTATAGTCCACGAGGTCACAAAGAGTCAGACACAACCAGGTGACTTTCACTCACTCACTCTGGGTATCTCAAATCATTCCTTTTCCTGCTTCCCCTGCTTATATTCACTGTAAGAACCTGACCAAAATCCTGATGGTAGGGTAATTCCCTGGTGGTCTGGTGGTTAGGACTCGGTACCCTCACTGCTGAGGATCTGGTTTCAATCCCTGATTGGGGAACTAAGTTCCTGCAAGCTGTGAAGTGCAGCAAAAAGAAAAAAAAAATCTTGGAGGTAAAACTCATAAATGTGCCCCCTGACCAGCCCCCCAGAGTTTTTCTCTCTCAGACTGGCCTACACTGAGACCTTCAGGATTTTTGTCCTGTGCAGTGCAGGTTTTCCTACCCTCGTATGGGCTTATGGAGGTGTCTGCTTGTGCGCTTCTGTGCTGGTAAATTGTGACTCTCTCTGTCGACCCATTGGTCTCTCCAGTTTCTCCGTGAGGCATCACTCCTTTGAGGGATCAAAGAATAATTGTTGATGTTTCAGTTTGTTGAACTTTCTGTTAGGAAGGAGTGGTGACTTCCAAGTTCCTTACATGTTTGCCATTATAAAGTTTTACATAACTGAAAGCAAAATAACTATTTTATTGTTGTGTTGACCTACTTTTGTGGTCATCATTGATGGATCATAATTCAACCACTCTCTTATCATTGAACATTTAGGTGCTGCTATTTTCCTTTATCTCTTTTTTTATACTTCAGCTGAAATGATTCTCTTCCTGCACTGAAAATTACTTTCTTGTATAATTTTCTTCTTAGATTCAAAATTCACATCCATAATCCTCAATCCCAAACTCTATTTTTTTTAAATGACTAAAGTATTCATAATCGATTGGATCCTTTGTGGTGGGGGGTGGGGGTGGGTGCAGCGTGGAGAGAGATGGGTACTTGTCTCTTTCAGCAGTTGCACAAATTAAAATGAAAAATCTCTGAACATCACAAGAAGTTGCCTGTTGAAATAACTAATGGTACAATCCCCTCTCTCTACAAAAGAAATGAGAAGGTGTGAAACAGAGAGCTTTTATTAAATTATTGGTGATGGACATCTCCAAGATGCAAGTAAGGTCCATCCATTTCTATTAACCTGTGAGAAATTCTATTCTGTAATGTTCAACCTAAACTTTCCCTCTGTTTTAACTGATTTAAATACCTCTCTTCATGCTGATGGTGCCAAGTGTAATTTACTGATGAAAAAGTACTGTTTTTTTCCACTGAGACTGCTGTGTCCCCGGTGTTGGTTATGGTGATTCACACATAGGTCCTTTGCACTTGTGTTTGCCTTTGGTGCCTCCTGCCTTCTCTCTCTATGAACGTCCATCTCCTGGCTCCTCTTCAGTTTTTCCTCCTTTCACAATGTTCCCATGTTCCCCAGAGAAAAACCTGGTTGGATAAAACTAATCGGTAATAGCATAAAACGGTTTGCCTTTAAAAAGGGATCAAAATAATATAACACAAAGGAACAAAATGCCAATGGTATAATTGAAGGAAGGAAAAACCTAAAGTCAAATATGCTGCTGCTGCTGCTGCTGCTAAGTTGCTTCAGTCGTGTCTGACTCTGTGCGACCCTATAGACCGCAGCCCACCAGGCTCCCCTGTCCCTGGGATTCTCCAGGCAAGAACTGTGGAGTGGGTTGCCATTTCCTTCTCCATCAAATATGCTAAGCACCATTTATTCTGTAAAATGGATTTTAAAAAATCAACTATCACTTATTTATTTGAACATTTCATAGTCTGGAAAATGAGAAGAATGAAAACCTTTCAGGTGACTGAAGCTTAGCAAATAGATCAGCCTGTGAAACAATGTGTGGAGGGGCAAGAGTATCAAGGAGCTTTCCAGGTAGTGCTAGTAGTAAGGAACCTACCTGCCAATGCAGAAGTAAGAGATGTGTGTTTGAGGAAACCCAGGTTTCCCTGAGTTGGGAAGATCCCCTAGAGGAGGGCATGGCAACCCACTCCAGTATCCTTGCCTGGAGAATCCCATGGACAGAGGAGCCTGGTGAGCTACAGTCCATGAGAATGCAAAGAGTCGGAAACGACTGAAGTAACTGAGCATTCCCTTGGATCAAAATTGATTTTGTTAAGCAGATACCTTTATGAAAATCATTTCCAAATTTTCTATTTAAAAATTTTAATTAATAGTTCAGTTCAGTTCAGTCGCTCAGTCGTGTCCGACTCTTTGCGACCCCATGAATCGCAGCACGCCAGGCCTCCCTGTCCATCACCAACTCCCGGAGTTCACTCAGACTCACGAACATCGAGTCAGTGATGCCATCCAGCCATCTCATCCTTGGTCGTCCCCTTCTCCTCCTGCGCCCAATCCCTCCCAGCATCAGAGTCTTCTCCAATGAGTCAACTCTTCGCATGAGGTGGCCAAAGTACTGGAGTTTCAGCTTTAGCATCAGTCCTTCCAAAGAACACCCAGGGCTGATCTCCTTCAGAATGGACTGGTTGGATCTCTTTGCAGTCCAAGGGACTCTCAAGAGTCTTCTCCAACACCCTAAGGTCCACATAAATTAATATTTATACTATATATTCTAATATTCTACTATATATTATAATTTTATAATTAGAACATTACAGGCAAAGCTAAAATCTCCTTTTAATTATTACTTTTTCTCATTCCCGGTCATTTTCCTGTTGCCAAGATATAGTCATTATCAGCCATTGTTATAAGCTTGACACATATCCATTCTTTAATAAAAACCAGCTTTCCTGAGGAATAATTGCCTGATAATCAAGTGTACAAATTTAAAATATACAATTTTAGAAGTTTTGACATATGCGTATACCTATGAAACCATCACCTCAAATACCGTTTTGCAAGCATATCCATCATGCCCAGAGTTGACTCATTTTCCTTTGTAATCTATTCTTCCTTGCCATCCCCATGGGTCAGCTTTCTGTCACTATAGATGATAGCTTGAATTTCAATAGGTTTATATAAATGGAGTCATACAGTATGTGCTCTTTCCTTTTTTTCCTGGCCTCGCTCACTGAGCATGACCATTTGAAGGTGCATCCATGTTGTTATATGTATCAGAGTCCACTCCTTTTGTGGCTGAATAGTATTTCATTATGGTGGCACTAGTGGTAAAAAATGCTCCTGCCAGTGCAGGAGATGCCAGAGATTTAGGTTCAGTCCCTGGGTCGGGAAGATCCCCTGGAGTATGAAATGGCAACCCACTCCAGTATTCTTGCCTGGAAAATTCAATGGACGGAGGAGCCAAGTGGGCTACAGTCCATGGGATCACAGAGTTGAGCATGGACGTACATATTTCATTATAAAGATAAGCCTCAATATTTTTACCCATTCATTTGTTAATGAACATTTGTTTCCAGTTTAGAGCTATTACAAATAAAGCTGCAGTAAACATTTGTGTTCAAGTTGTTGTCTAGACATGTGCTTCTTAAAAACTTGGGTAAATATCATACATGGAACAGCAAGATCATGTGGTAGGTGTATATGTAAAATTTTAAGAAACTGCCAGATGGTTTTCTGAAGAGATAGTACCCCTTAACATGCCAGCCATTAGGGAAGGATGGTTCCAGTTTCTCCACCTCCTTGCCACCACTTGATATTGTCAGTCTTTTAAATTTTAGCCATTCTAGCAAGTGTTAAGTAGTATCTCATTATGCTTTTAATTAGAATTTCTCAAAAGACTAATGATGTGACCATCTATTCATGTACTTATTTGCCATCTTCTTTGCTGAAGTATTTCTTTGTATGCTTTGTCCAGTTTCTTTTGTTGTTTTTGGGTTGTATGTTTCCGTATGTGTTGAGGGTTCTTTTTATTTTTGAATAAAAGTCCTTTGTCAAATACATTCTTGAAAATATTTTCTCCCAGAAGTTGCTGGGGTTTGCATTATTCTAAGTTTCTATAGAAAAGCAAAAGTTCTGAAATTGGATGAAGCTCAATATTTCAATTTTTTAATTGATGTTGTATTTTTGGTATTTTACTTAAGAAATCGTTGCTTAACCTGAAGCCACAAAAATTTCTTCTGCTTTCTTCTAGACATTTTACAGTTAGCTTTTGTATTTATGAACACATCTTTTAAATATGCTTTAACTACCCTTAGGTGAATAACTAAAGGTGGAATAACTGGATCATATAGTAGATGTACATTTAATTTTTAGGAAACTGCAAAATTATATCTGACTTCATTTTATCTCCTCTATTGTCTTTATTAGCCATAAATCTTATCTGTGTTATTTTGGTGGTTGCTTTAGCGTTTATTGTATACATCTTTAACATGTCACAGTGTATCTTTAATGATATAACAATTTTGTCTAAGAACCTTAGAAGAATATACTTCTAGTTATCTCTTCCAGGTTTTTGAGCCATTGTTGATATTAATTTTACCTCTACACATGGTATAAATTCCACATACATTGTTACTTTTTTGCTTTAAAAATCTATGAGCCTTTAAATACTCTTAATAAGAAGAAAATTCCTTTTCTTATTAACCATATATTCATCACGTCTGGTGCTCTTCATTCTTTGCATAGATCCAAATTCCCATCTAGTGCCATTCTGTCTGCCTGAGGGATTTTCTTTAACAATTTCCGTAATGCAGTTCTGCCAGAGGTAAACGAACTTAACTTTTGTATGTCTGAAAAAGTTTATTTTGTCTTCATTTTTGAAAAGCATTTCTACTGGGTATAAACTTCTATTGACAGTTTTTTCTTTCAATTATTTAAAGATGCTCCACTCTCTCCTGGGTTGCATGGGTGAGAAATCTGTTGTTATCCTTATTTTTATCTCTCTGTAATGCATATTGTTTTCCTGTGGCTGCTTTAAGATTTTTATCTTTGTCAGTGGCTTTGAGTAAGTTGATTATGCTGTGGCTTGGTGAAGTCATGTTCATATTTCTGGGGCTTTGGGTTCCCTGAGATTTAATTTAAGATTTTCATCAAATTTGGGAAACATTCACCCATTATTTCGTAAACATTTTTGGTCCCCCTTCTTCCTTCCATTTCAGGGATTTCAGTTACATATTTACTAGGTGACTTGAAGCTGTCCCACACTTAATTTTCACTTTTTAAATAAATTATTTTTGCTCTCCAAGTTTCATTTTCAGTATTTTCAGTTGCTATGTCTTCAAGTCACTAAGGGCTTCCCAGGTAGCTCAGTGGTAAAGAACCCGCTTGTCAATGCAGGAGACACAGGTTTGACACCTGGGTCGGGAAGATACCTTGGAGGAGGAAATGGCAACCTACTCCGGTATTGTTGCCTGAAAAATCCCATGGGCACAGGAGACCGGCAGGCTACAGTCCATGAGATTGCAAGGAGTCAGACACAAATTATTGACTGAGCACGTACACAAGTCACTAATTTTTTCTTTTGCAATGTCTTATCGGCTATTAATCCCAGTCAGTGTGTACCCCATTTTAGGTATTACAGCTTTAATCTCTGAAAGTTCTATTTTGGGTTTTTAATATTTTCTATGCACCACCACATCTCTGATTAGCTTGTTGAACCTGTAGAATAGTTATGATAAAAGTGCTAATGTCCTTCTCTGTGAATTCTAACATCTGTGTCAATTTTGGTTCTGTTGCAATTGACTAATTTTTCCTCTGAGTATGAGCCTGTATTTTCCTTCTTCTTGCAAACCTGGCCATCTGTGTATTCAGATATCATGCACATACTTTTATGGTATGTGCATAAAACCACCACATAACCCAGCAATCCCACTCCTAGGCATATACCCTGAGGAAATCAAAACTGAGAAAGACACATGTACCTCAATGTTCACTGCAGCACTATTTACGATAGCTAGAACATGGAAGCAACCTAGATGTCCATTGACAGATGAATGGGTAAAGAAGCTGTGGTACATATATACAATGGAATACTACTCCGCCATAAAAAGGAACACATTTGAATCTGTTCTAATGAGGTAGATGAAACTAGAGCCTATTTTACAGAGTGAAGTAAGTCTAAAAGAGAAAAATAAATATTGTATGCTGACACATATATTTGGAATCTGAAGAGAGGGCACTGATGAATTTATTTTCAGGGCAGCAATGGAGAAACAGACAGAGAACAGACCTATAGATGCGGTGGCAGGAGAGGAGGGAGAAGGGGAGATGTATGGAGAAAGTAACACAGAAATTTTCAATACCACATGTAAAATAGATAGCTAATGGGAATTTGCCGTGTGACTCAGGGAACTCAAACAGGGGCTCTGCAACAGGCTGAAGGGTGGGATTGGGGGGCGGAGATGGGAGGGAAGGGACATGGGTATACCTATGGCTGATTCTTGTTGATGTGTTGATGTATGACAGAAATCCACAAAATTCTGTAAAGCAATTATCCTTCAATTAAATTTTTTTTTTAAGTTTTATCCTTTTTGGTCTTGCTTTTAAGCTCTGTTAGCTGAACTGAGACAGTGCTTGCTTAGTCTAGGGACTAGGTTTTGCCCTGCTACTGAGGCAAAGCTCTTCCGTGAGCTCTATCAAGCGCCCATGAAATGTAAGGTTTTTTCTCAGTCTCACTGGTACAAACAGCACTATTACTGGCCCTGGGTGAGCACCAGGTACTGCTCCCTCTAATCCTCTCACATATTCCTCTAATGGTCCTTTCCTGAGTTTGGGATCATTTCCAACACGATTGCACCTACCATCGGTCGGTGTTATGCTAAGGAGTCAAGGGGGCATGCCATACTCTCCCAGCATCTTTCTGAGCAGTCTCTATAGACCTCTGTCCTGTGAGTTAGACAGGACAGGCTTGGTCTCCTCAGACTTCCAGCTGCATCTCTTCAAATCAGGGAGTCCACTGGGCTCTGCCTGGGGTCTCTTTCTCTGCACTGCAACCTGGAAATTCTCTCAAGGCAGTAAGCTGCAGCAATCTTAGGAATCACCTTGTTTATATGCCAGCTCTTGTGGATCACTTTCCTCCTTTGTCTGATGTGCAGTACCTTAAAAACCTGTCGTTTCACATATTTTGTCTGTTTTATTGCGGTTGTTATTGCTTCAGACAAGAAGGTGAATCAGCACCCTCTTTATCTTGGCTGTAAGGCAAAGTTGACATGTATCCACTTAAAAATTTTTATCTGTTGTTATAGAAAACAGAGATTGGTTTGTGTCTACCCCTCATCATTCTGCAACTTGTTGTTTTCATTTTTTAAAAAAAATAAGCTTATTTTTGGTAAGTTCTGTAAAATATTCCATTGCGTGATTATGTCGTATTTGTCCATTCTCCGGCTGATGGACATTTAGGCTGTTTCTGATCTTTGCTATTACAAACAATGCTGCAACCAGCCATCTCACACATGTCTCCTTGCATCTTATGTAAGAGTTCCTTTAGGGAATGTACGGAGGTCAAATTGCTCTCCAATGTGATCACATGAATTTACATTCCTACAATGTATGAAGACTTGTTTCTCCACAGTCTTACCAATAATTTATATTAGCAGCCTTTTAAGTTTAAGCCAACCTGCTAGTTCATTATTGTTTTCTTTTGTATTTCTCTTATTTTTAGGAAGTTGAGTCCCTTTTCATAGTTTTACTGACCATTTTTGTTTCTTCTAGGAATTTTCTATTTAGTCTTTGCCTAACCTTACATTTTTATTGTATTTTAATTTGAATAAATTCTTAAAATTTTAGATAATAATCTTATTTTATATATGGCATTATATGTTATGTAATATTCTATTTTATAATTATAAATAAAATATTTTATAATTACATTTTATTTTGTATCTTATAATTTTAAAATAGAACATTATTTATATAATTAGTTTCTCTGAGTTTATATCCTGTTTTATGATTTTCTATTGTCTTAATGGCACAGAATTTGAATTTTATGTGTTCAGGTTTATCAGAATTTTATGTCTTATGATTTTTCTCCTTAAAGAAAGCTTTTCCTGTTACAAAAGTTATTCAGAGATTCTCACATATTCTCTCTTAATAATTTTTAAAATGTTTTAAAGTGAGATATTTAATCTACTTGAATTTTACTTTTGTATATACAGTGAGGCAGGAATACAAATTGTACTGTTCCTATAAATAGCAAAATATCTTCCTAATACTGTTTCTTGAACTGTCCATCTTTTCACCATTTAACTGTCTCTATCATATAGCAGGTTTCATTAATCCACTGTTACTCACTATTGATCTTGCCATCTTTGAAGGACATTCCCTCTCTTTGCTATTCTTTTTCAATGTGATTTGACTTTACCTTTCCATATGAATTTGCAATCAGGCTCATGTTCCAGGAAAAGGTCTTGTTAGTGTGATTCAGTTTATATAGAACCTTCAGATTCATTGCATGCATGCTGAATCTCTTCAGTCATGAATTTGTTCCTAGTTATTCTATAGCTTTCTTTTCTGCTGTAAATGAGATCATTCCTGCCTGGCTGGTTATCACTGGTGTACAAGAAAGCTGTTGGTGTTCCTTTCGTGGAACTTTCTCTCTCCTCTGACCTAGATTCACTTATTAGTTCTAAAAGTTCTCAACTGACTCACTTGGATCCACCTTTGTGCTTTAGCTTAGAATAAATTCTAAATGACAAGTTGTTAAATTAATTGTTTAAATGACTGGTGATTTTGTAGATTCCAGAGTCACCAATTTGAGCCTGTGCTCTATATTCTCAGGGTACAAAACACAGGAAACTATGCTCTCAGGTGCTGACTGTGCAATTTTTAGTTGATCACTGATAACGCTCATTTGCCCTTCTCACAGCAAGAACAAAACAAAATCTCCTCTAGCTGATTTTCGTTAGTTGGGTTTCAGGTTTTAACATATCTGTTCATCTCTTTGTATAGACTTTCTCTCAAAATCTGGAGCATGAAATAAATTGTTAGTTCAGTTCAGTCGCTCAGTTGTCTCCGACTCTTTGCGACCCGTGAATCGCAGCACGCCAGGCCTCCCTGTCCATCACCATCTCCCGGAGTTCACTCAGACTCACGTCCATCGAGTCCGTGATGCCATCCAGCCATCTCATCCTCGGTCATCCCCTTCTCCTCCTGCCCCCAATCCCTCCCAGCATCAGAGTCTTTTCCAATGAGTCAACTCTTCGCATGAGGTTATATATAAAGATATTCACTAAGAAAGCAGCTGGAAATAATACCATGTCAAGGCACCATGACACATGGTATGGTGAGTGAGACCCCTGAGGCTGGAGGAGGATTTCTAGAATAAATTTTAGTGCTCACTGCCCAGTCTCAGCTTTTCTCCATGTCCTTCTTTTCCTCTTCCCATCTCTCATACCCTACCCATGGCATTCTAAGTGTTTTAGCCAAATACCATATGAAGAATCACCCACACTGTGCTGTTCCCTTTTGGGGAAACCAAACACAGCACAAAAACTGTGGTTTTCTAGCTTAAGCATCTTGATGTGTAGATAATTCAAAGTAAGCTTATAGGTGTAGACAAGAGAGATTTAATCTTGTGTATGTAGAAGGGCAGGCATTGCATAAGTGAAAAGTAGAAGAACCTTTAAAAACTATTCATGCATAAATCAAAGCTACAGTGAGGTAGCATCTCACACCGGTCAGAATGGTCATCATTAAAAAGTCTACAGACAAGAAATGCTGGAGAGGGTGTGGAGAAAATGGAACCCCCTTACACTGTTGGTGGGGATGCAAGCTGGTACAGCCACTATGGAGAACAGTAGATAGGTTCCTTAAAAAACTAAAAATAGAAATATCACAGTATCCAGCAATCCCACTCTTGGGCATATATCTGGACAAAACTATAATTCAAAGGGAATTCTAGCAAAACATCTACTTCTTTGGTTACGTGGATCACAACAAATTGTGGAAAATTCTTAAAGAGATGGGAATACCAGACCACCTCACCTGTCTCCTGAGGAATCTGTATGCAGCTCAAAAAGCAACAGTTAGAACCTGACATAGAACAACAGACTGTTTCAAAATTGGGAAAGGACTACAACAAAGTGGTATATTTTCACCCTGCTTATTTAACTTCTGTGCAGAGTACATCATGTGAAATGCTGGGCTGGTTGACTCACAAGCTGTAATTAAGATTTCTGGGAGAAATATTAACAACCTCAGATATGCAGATGATATTATGATTGGCAGGAAGCTAAGAGGAGCTAAAGAGCCTCTTGATGAAGGTCAAAGAGGAGAGTGCATAAGCTGGCTTAAAACTCAACATTCAAAAGATGAAGATCATGGCATCTGGTCCCATTGCTTCATGGAAAATAAAAGGGGAAAAAGTAGAAGCAATGACAGACTTTATTTTCTTGGGCTCCAAAATCATTGCTGTCAGTGACTGCAGCCATGAAATTAAGAGACGCTTGGTCCTTGGAAGGAAAACTATGACTAACCTAGACAGCATATTAAAAAGCAGAGACATCACTTTGCCAACAAAGATCCACATAGTCAAACCTATGGTTTTTCCAGTAGTCATGTATGGATGTGAGAGTTGGACCATAAAGAATGCTGAACTCCAAAGAACTGATGCTTTTGAATTGTGGTGCTGGAGAAGACTCTTGAGAGTCCCTTGGGACTTCAAGGAGCTCAAATCATTCAATCCTAAAGGAAATTAACCCTGGATATTCATTGAAAGGGCTGATGCTGAAGCTTCAATACTTTGATGCACCTGATGCGAAGAGCCAACCCATTGGAAAAGACCTTGAGGCTGGGAAAGATTGAAGGCAAAAGGGGAAGAGGGTGGCAGGGGATGAGATGGTTAGATAGCATCACTAACTCAATGGACAGACAGGAATTTGAGCAAACTCAAGGAGATGGTGAACGACAGGGGAGCCTGGTGTGCTGCAGTCCATAGAGTCGAAATGAGTTGGACACAACTTAGTGACTGAACAACAACAACATAATTCAAAAAGATACATGCAGCTATATGTTGCTAAGTTGCTTCAATCTTGTCCGACTCTGTGCGACCCTATAGACGGCAGCCCACCAGGCTCCCCCGTCCCTGGGATTCTCCAGGTAAGAACATTGGAGTGGGTTGCCATTTCCTTCTCCAATGCATGAAAGTGAAAAGTGAAAGTGAAGTCGCTCAGTCGTGTCCGACTCTTGGCGACCCCATGGACTGCCGCCTACCAGGCTCCTCCGTCCATGGGATTTTCCCGGCAAGAGTACTGGAGTGGGATGTCATTGCCTTCTCTGAGCTGTATGTTAATAGGAGCATTATTCACAATAGCCAAGACATGGAAACAACCTAAATGTCCATTGACAGAGGAATGGATAAAGCAGAGGCGGCACATATATACAATGGAATACTAACTACTCAGCCATAAAAAGAAGGAAATGCCATTTGCAGCAACATGGATGCAACCAGAGATTATTATACTAAGTGAAATAAGTCAGAAAAAGAAAGATAAATACCACATAGAATCACTTATATGTGGAATCTAAAATATGACACAAATAAACCTAACTAGGAAACAGAAACTGACTCACAGACATATAGAACAGACCTGTGGTCGCCAAGAGGGAGGGTTTAGGGGAGGGATGGACTAGGAATTGGCGTTGGTAGATACAAACTATTGCATAAGGAATGGATAAACAAAGTCCTGCTGAATAGCACGGGCCTCCCTGGTGGTTCAGACAGCAAAGAATCTGCCTGCAATGTAGGAAACCTGGGTTTGATCCCTGGATTGGGAAGATTCCCTGGAGAAGGGAATAGCTACCCACTGCAGTGTTCTTGCCTGGAGAATTCCATGGGCAGAGGAGCCTGGCAGGCTATGGTTCATAGGGTTGCAAAGAGTCAGATAAAACTGAGGGACTAACACACACCTACTGTATAGCACAGGAAACTATATTTAATATCCTGAGATAAATCATAATGGAAAAGAATATAAAAAAGAATATATACGTATATAACTGAATCACTTTGCTGTACAGCAGAAGTTAACACAACATTGTAAATCAACTGTATTCCAATAAAAAAGAACTATTTCTGCTTTAACATATGCAGCAGGACATTGTGTCCCTGTCAAACAGTATTCATATCAGCAAAAATGATAATATTTTCCTTATTTCAGTTTTTCAGTCCCTCTGTTAACATTTTGGAATACATCATTTTTATGCATATATGCAAACCTACAAGGGAATCAAATGGTATGAGACAATGAATGCTTAAAAAGGTCACCAAAAATAAAGGGCCATAAAAAGACATTTTAAAATTTCAAATATTAATTTCACTCACATTTGGACAAGGATGTAAATTCACCTCTGTAGTAAATTACAGTGTATTGTAAAGATGAAATGGTTCTTGGCCTGCATTCTCTCCTCACCCCATCCTATCCTCCACACAGCTGCCAGACTAATCCTCTAAAAACACCAATTTTCATATGCAACTTCTCAAAAACAAGCTTCCTGGCTTCCTGTTGCTGAAAAATAGTTTCAAGTGCTTTTGTCTGGCATTCAAGGCTCTCTCCCTCCCAAACATTTCACTCCTGCTTATTTCTTCCACTGCACACAGGTTCTGTGATCTTGGGGTATGTAAAGACCCATCTTGAGAATTCCATGGAGGTCCAGTGGTTAAGACTCTGTACTTCCACTGAACGGGGCTGGGGTTTGATCCCTAGTCTGAGAACTAAGGTTCCACATACTGTGTGGCAAAAAAACAAAACGAAAAACAAACCCATCTCCCAGCCGTCCCACTGAGGGCCCCATGCTTCTTCCAGGATTGTTGGCTCATTCGGCAATGCTTAGAAAGGCTATTCCTGGGTCATGTGCCAATCCTTAGAGTCAGGAGGCAGGGGTGATGGTGCCATTGCCTGATCACATGGATTGACTGTGGAATGATGGTTCTCCGGGAGAAAACTGACATTCCTATGAGAAGTTATATAGCAAAAACAACAGAGAGCCATTACCACTGCTTTAACATACTCTAGTCAAACATCCGCAAATACCTGTTCAAATGAACTTATTAACCCTCATTTGGGCCTCTTCCACCACACATACGGCCTCAAGGGTATATCAGATCAATTCAACTGAGGGATTGTCCCAGTCTGGAATGTAAGGAGTCTCCTGTGGTCCTAAATCCACATGCTTTCATTGCAGGTCTAACCAGTTTACTGAGTTCATTTGTTCACAATATGCATACCTTTTGAAATAAGGAAGTATAACTTTTTATCTCAGGTTGCATAAATTTAATAACACCCAAAATAATGTAAAATGAGAAAAAGCAACATATTTCAGTGATGAATCAAATAAGCTATGTTTTGAGTTGCTGTTTTCCCCTTTTGAAGATAACATTTCTGATCACGGTCATTGTCTGTGCAAAGACACAAGACCAGCAGTTTTCCCTCCACTTTAAGCTTTATAAATGAATGTCTCAAAATTTGCCTGAAAGCTTCCATGGCAAACTTGTCAGTCTGAAGGTGGTTACCACCAAGCCACTTGAGCTTACATATGTCTTCAGTCCCTTTTTTATACACATGTCATTTCCTGTTTTAAACTTTCATCATCTCAGTTCTACTGTGGATGAGTATTTGCAAATCTGACTCCTAAAATTTCAGGGCTTTCTTACTTTGGTTTCCCAGGGCTTGGCATTTTCTTTGGTGCATACAGAGCTATCAATCAATCCATTGATCCATGCTATGTGTGAACACTATAACAAATATTGGTTCATTTTTTGTAACAAAGGGAATAGGAGCTTCTCACAGTAAAGTTAAATTCCAAGGAAAAAATGAAGGCAGGAAGGTAGCTGGTTTATTTGTACCTACTATAAGCAAGGCACTTTTAGGTATTTTTATATATTTGTTTGTTGTTCTTGTTCAGTTGCTAAGTTGTGTCTGACTCTTGGCAACTCCATGAACTGCAGCACGCCAGGCTCCTCGATCCTCCACCATCTCCTGGAGTTTGCTCAGATTGCTGTCCATTGAGTTGGAGATGCTGTCTAACCATCTCATACTCTGCCATCCCCTTCTCCTTTCCCCTTCAGGGTTTTTTCCAATGAGTCGGCTCTTTCCATCAGGTGGCCAAAGAATTAGAGCTTCAGCAACAGTCCTTCCAATGAATATCCAGGGTTGATTTCCTTTAGAATTGACTGGTTTGATCTCCTTGCACTCTAAGGGACTCCCAAGAGTATTCTCCAGCACCACACTTTGAAAGCATCAATTCTTTGGTACTCAGCCTTCTTCATTGTCCATCTTGGGTGGATTTATAACTTCACTGAGTTACAAAAGCCCTTTCACCATGACAAGGCTGTGATCCATGAAGGGGATTTTTATATATACATGATTTCATTTCACTTTCATAACCCTACACATTCTTACAGACTTGGAGTTTCGATTACTTGCTAAAGTAACAAAACTCTTGGTGAGAGACCCATGAGTCAAACCCAGCATGTCTGACTCTGTGATTTATTGTGATTCTGAGATTCATCAGTTAATTTAGGTGCTATTAAGAAAAGTAGAAAATGTCTATGTTAAAAAATGTTTTAAAACACACTGCAGGCATCAGTAGAAGCTAAAGCAGGACAGTGTGACAACAAATAGATTGTATGAGAGCACTTTGGGAACTCTGGTGGATGATAGTTGTTCTTTAATTAGCTTTTTGTAAATTTAAAAATTAGTTCCATTTGGATTAGCCTTTAGAGTTCACAAAACACATGGGAAAAATAAGGTAATGAGGGGTTATGGTTGTAATTCATAAGATCAGGTACAAGGAAATAGAATGAAAGGGAATAATAACCTTTATTATATATAGTACATTTTCTTTAAAAAAATTAACCTTAAAGTGTGTTTCTGCCGCCTGCCTTCTATTTGTATAATAAGACTGAGAGTAATAAAACAATGAATTCAGGGTTTTGAAAAGCAAACCGGCTTTAGAGCAACGCTTGAGGTTGTGTTCCTGACTTGATATGTGGTTCTTGACAACCAACCTCAGAAATAATTCCACCTTCATGAGAAGTAAAGAACCACAAACCAAACCTCAGAATGGATGCTAAAACACCCTTTAAAAAAATTTCCCTTCCTATCAGAAGGCAGACCAAAAGGAAGTTCATCCTCCCACCCACAAATTCCCCAGCAAGCTCTCCATCAGAAGGTCCACACTCAGCGTGACCTTCTTCTTTGAGCCTCTAGTTCCTTCCATGGCATATTCTAGAGAATAAGGAAACGATCTGGGATCTGGAGAGTGCCATGGGCCTCAGGACTACTAAACAGATGGGGAGAGGCACAAAGCAGGCCTCTGGTTGCCAAGAGGGTATGTATGATAGATACTTTCTGCTTTCCTGCATTTTTAGAGCTGGGTTTTAGCTAGAGGCTGCTCCTTTCTGATAAATTGACTAAAAGCTATTAGTTATCTCTTTCCAGTTAATCTCTACCTTTCAATTCTTACCTGTGAAGAAAGACAGAGATTTTAAACCCTTAAGAGATTCCTTTTAAATTACCTGTAACCACTGTATAAAAAAAGATTTATGATTGATGCTAGATTTAGTTAAAATATAACCAACATATATATATTCTTAGTAAAGGATTCCAGTCGTGCACACGCAACTGGAATAAAATGAAATGAAAATTAAAATTTTAAAAGACCTTTTTTTTTTTTTTGCTTTTAAATATTTTTTAATACAAAAATACCCACACACAATCTTCCAAACACAAAGGCCAGTCTCCCTGGCCTTTGGGGTACCAGGTGCTACCGCCAGTTTTGAGACAAAAACTTGAAATTCACTTCTGGGGGGATATACTGAAATGTCGATTTAAGAGCTGCCGGGCGGGGGCGGGGGGCGGAGGGCGGAGAGTGGAAATGGTATTTAAGTTCAGAAGTTGTATTTAGACTTTCCTTTATTAAAGAACCGATTCAGCATTTCCAAGGGAGTGCTAAGCTATTTTTCTAGCGAGGCTGTGCGACCGTGTATCAGGCTTCCTCTTTTCACTCCTTCTGTGTTGCACTTAACCTGGAGGTCATGTAATAACCAATGCCAAAGAAAAATCAAAATAGAAATTATTAGCGTGTGCTGTCATGCAGCGGCGTTCTCTGCCTAAAGACCAGGAAATGGTTTAAATATCAGATCGCCGCCAGGCATCTCAGCCCAGGCCTGTGCGCGGAGGAAAGTTGCCTCCCGATTCGGGGCGAGATGAGGAGCCCGCAGGGCGACCCGTGACTGCAGCCAGGTTTTAAGGCTAATTAATAATTGCTTCGCCGCCGGTGCCGGGCAGCAGTCGCGCGAGCTCCGCGGCGGGACCTGCCGGGGGGACCCGGACGCGGGACTGGAAGGGCGCCCGCGGCGGGCGCTGGGAGTCCCGGGCAGCCGGGGACTCCTCCCCACGCTCCGGCCTGTGGGACCCGGGTTCCCGCCCGCGCCTCCGCAGGGTTGGGGGTGGGGGGGGGTCGGGACGCGCGGGCAGGGGCTTTGCTAATTGCCAAGCAGGAAGTGAGCGCGGGGAAGAGCTGCGGAGCGAGGGAGGAGGAGACGGGGGAGGCGCTGGAGGAGGAGGGGCGCGCGGAGCCACTGAGGTTTGCTCCCCGCGCGTCGGAACTGCAGGGCTCCCTGGCTCAGCACCCGGCTCTCCTCCCGAGTCCCGGAGGCCGCCCAGGCCCCTCGGGCGCCCGTCGGCCCCACCCCGCCCCCATGGCTTCTCCGGACGACCCTCTGCGCGCAGGTAAGGTGACACCGCGCCGCGCCCTCGCCTGGAGCGGGGACCGCGGGTCGCGACGCCAGCGGCTGCGGCAGGGTTGTCGGGGCCGAGCTCCCTGCGAGCCCCGAGGGGCGACCTGGGACCACCCTGGACCGCGGCGCCCCACCCAGGGTCGCCCAGGTCGGGTCAGGAGACGGCCGAGGCGCCCGGGCCCCGAGGGAGCGGCTGCTGGTGGCACCCGCCTCCTGCGCCCCCGCAGCCCGCGTCAACCCCTCGGACGCCTGAGACTGCCCTTTCCTCTTCCCACTCTGTGGCCCCAGCCGCTTTGTTCTGGACCCAGGGTGCCAGGTTGAAACAAGCCTCTCAAACCTCTCAGGCAGAGGAGAGCGCAAGGGGTGGGTGGGGGTGCTTTTCTTCCTCCCGAGCTCGTTCTTTCTCCCCACTCACGTGCTTTTCACTTCTCCTCTTCTCTCCTCGTTTCACTTTTTTTTTTTTTTTTTTTTTTCGTTTCACTTTTATTAAATGCTTTGGGTTCTAAATATTGGCTCTGGGAGCTATTTCGTAAATGTATCCGCAAAACCGAGCGCTGGATCCCACCTGTGGGATCCCACCTGTAGAGGCCCTTGATTAGAACGGCCGCTAGTTCTGTCCTTATCGTTAAACATTATTTGTACCTGAAGCCAGGATCTATCCTTTTCTTCCATCTGACTTGAAGTTAAGAACCGTAAAACACTGTGTTGTACTTGAGGTCAGGATCTAGCTGTTAATTTCACTTGAATTTAGAATCTTTCTTAGACTTCATCTTCGAGAATTCTCTCTTTCCTCTCCCATAACCTTGGCTAATCCTCAGTGAATGATTGTTGAACACCCGAATGAATGAATGATGTATCCCCCAGAGCACACTGGGGCTGTATCTAGTTTCTTTAGGCAGGAAAGGTTAGGGAGAAACCCAGGTATATGGAACTGCTTAAAGACGTGTTTCCTATTTTATTTCTTGGGCAGCATGGGAGCTTGACTGTTTCATTGTTCACTTGGGGCTTGAGCAGTTAGGAGGAGACAGAAAGTACCTGGAGGTGAGTCAGAAGATCACTAAATTGGCATTGTGATGTGCTGGGTCTGGGAGGGCTTCCTGGAGGTCTTAAAGGAAGATCTAAATTCTTCAAGTGGGGAATGGTAAACATTTTATCTATAAGAAATGGAAAATAAATGCATCGTTTGGATATCCTTCTCCTCCCTCATTTTCATTGTTTGAAAAAACAAGAGGAAATTAAGGGAGAAATTCTGCCCCTGTCCCCCAACTCTCGCCTCCACATCCACCTCCTCTTCTGAAAACCTAACTGACTAGGTACAAGAGGTGTTAAGCTAGATTTTATGAATGGTGGTTTCGGATCTTATTAAATGATGATGGTGAGGGAGATTCAAAAATATCTTTATAGGGACCCATTGAATGGGGATATATAGAAAGTCTGCTTGGGCCCCCCACTCCCCCCCAGTCAGTGGCACTGGAGAAGGTAGGGGCTGGGACACGGCATCACGTATAAAAGCTTTAGTGAGTCAAAAGTATGATGAGGCCACCAGGGCAACTAGTGGGAGCTTAGATGGCAGTAATAGCATCGCAGGATCTAGAATTTCAGTCATGGTACTTAGTCTGTGTGGCCCAGCCAAGATGGAAGCACACAACCCGAAACAAAGGGACTTGGAAATCCCAGCACACGTGCTAGGACGAGAGAGCTAAGGATGTCTTTCGGTATGAACGTGTCTCTTGACTTTTAAAAGGTAGAACCTAAGCTTACCGTGGACTCTTTTTGGCTTCCTACAAAGAATGGGGACCCCTCCTAAGTAGAGATGTCTCTGTCACTTGCAGAGATGCTTAGGAACATCTTCAGGCATCTGAATATACCCTCATATCCATTCCCAATCTGCAATTCTATCATCAATTAGATAGAGTTCTTCCATTAAAAAGAAAGATTTAAAAATGACTTCTTTCTGACGTCTCATTTCATTTCTATAACCACCAGGACACACCCACTTGCCCCTTTCATTTCTGTAATGAAGCCACAAGTGGTGATAATGTGAAACTTGTTAGGTGGAATTTTCCCGTCTTTACCCCAAACCCAGTTACCATGCTCTCTCACCTAATTTCCTGCACTGACCTCCCAACTTATGTTTCCACACCCACTCTTGCTTTCCACCAACTTGATCACCTAAAAGTGGCTAGAATGACCTTTTAATATCAACTCAGACCTGTCCTTCCTCTACTTAGGAACCTGAGCTGACTTTCCCGTATATCTCAGTCCTTTAACAGTGTACTCTGTTCATGGACCTCTAGGTCTCCCTTCAGTTGGTGAGCCTGCTCTGTCTCTGTGTTGCAGCCATGCCACCTCCTCTGTTTCCTTGAGAGCCCTGGACCACCTGCCTCCTGGCCTTTGCACATAGAAGACCCCCTTTAAGTTCCTGTCCACTCATCGCCCCACTCCAGTTATCTCCTGCTCACCATTCAGATTTCAGATCAAAATGGATATAGATCTGGCTCCACGTTACACACTCTTGGTGCACCCTTCCAGCGCTCGTCACCGTTTCTAGCCGTGAAATTTCACCATTGTCTTTCTCCCGCATTAAACTATGAGTTCTTAGAAGGCTCGACAGTTTATCTCCAACACCCAGGGCCGTACACAGCACATAGTAAGCCTTGGCTAAATACTTGTCATCTCAGCAAATGAATTGTTCAGTCGCTCAGTCATGTCCAACTCTGCAACCCCGCGAACTGCAGCACACCAGGCTTCCCTGTCCTTCAGTGTCTCCCAGAGTTTGATCACACTCGTGTCCATTGAGTTGGTGATGCCATCCTACCATCTCATCTTCTGTCGTCCCCTTCTCCTCCTGCCTTCAATCTTTCCCAGCATCAGGGTCTTTTCTGATGATTCAGTTCTCCCCATCAGGTGGCGAAAGTATTGGAGCTTCAGCTTCAGCATCAGTCCTTCCAGTGAATATTCAGGGTTGATTTTCTTTAGGATTGACTGGTTTGATCTCCCTGCAGTTCAAGGGACTCTCAGGAGTCTTCTCTCACACCACAGTTTGTGGGGATCAATTCTTTGGTGCTCAACCTTTTTTATTGTACAGTTCTTAACATCCATACGTGACTCCTGGAAAAACCATAGCTTTGATTATATGGACCTTTGTAGGCAAATGAATGGAAAATATAAAATGTAAATACCTATGCCTCAAACTATGACAAACTTAGCATATTAAAAAGCAAAGACATTACTTTGCCAACAAAGGTCCCTATAGTCAAAGTTATGGTTTTTCCAGGAGTCATGTATGGATGTGGGAGTTGGACCATAAAGAAGGCTGAGCGCTGAAGAATTGATGCTTTTGAACTGTGGTGTTGGAGAAGACTCTTGAGATTCCCTTGGACTGCAGGGAGATCAAACCAGTCAATTCTAAAGAAAATCAACCCTGAATATTCACTGGAAGGATTGATGCTGAAGCTGAAGCTCCAATACTTTGGCTACCTCATGGGAAGAGCCGACTCTTTGGAAAAGACCCTGATGCTCGGAAAGATTGAAGGCAGGAGGAGGAGATGACAGAGGATGAGATGGTTAGATGGCATCACCGACTCAATGGACATGAGTTTGAGGAGACTCTGGGAGATGTTGAAGGACAGGAAAGCCTGGCGTGCTACAATCCATTGGGTTGCAAAAATCATGCACGACTTAGCAACTGCATAATGCCTCAAACTGTGGGCAGCAAAAGCTCTTCCCATGTTGGCATCTAAGAAACTGATTCATCGAGTTAGATATGTTAACTGGGTTCACCTTGTAAAGTTGAAAAATAATAAACATCTTTGTATATCCACATGCATATAACAAAGGTGAATAGTATTATACTGTATGATCTTAATTTAAAAAACAACTCTTTACACTAAAAATTCACATTGGAAGGAAAATAGTCATGCTGGTTACAGTGTAGTCAGTCTCTATCTCTACCACTAATAAACCGTCCAACATGGAATGAGTCAGAATTGCCTGCTGAATGTGAATAAAATCTGGTTTGCATTCATACAGATGATATTAAGGAGAGAAAGAAGGAGGCTTTGAAAATCGATAGAGCTGGGGAGGTGGAAGAGTTCATGGCCTCATTGCAATGAGTTAAGTGCCCCGGGCCACAGAGCACATCGGTGTATGTTCCGCCTTTGTTCATTCTCTGGGTCTTGTTTGCATTGCACAGTGGGGCTGCTCTCTGGGAGCCCTGGCCCTAGAGACTGGCTCAGGACAGCCCCTTAGGTGGCCTCTCACCTCACTTGCACCCCTCTGAGCCTTCCTGGCTTGGATGGGTCTGAGGTGGCACCCTGTCCTTCTAGCAAACACCAGTGGCACTAAATCAGGGCTAAAGTGGGAGCATCCTTATTATCAAAGCTAGACCAGTCAGTTCCTCCTCCACATCCACCAGAAAGTGATGACGGGCTGCGATTTCCCTTTCTTCCTTCCCCTTCCTATGGGTTTTTCCAATGCCCACTTCCTTTCTTTCCCTTCCTCACCATGCCTCTAAGTTTTCTTCTCTCTACCCAGGTGTTTTCCCCTCATCTGTGTCTCCTCTTCCGTCCCTTGGTTCATCTCTTCCTCTCCTCTCCCCTTCCCTCGCCCTCTTCAATGGGACCCCTTCAGCTTGGCCCCCATCCAGAGGCACACCTTCTTGATCCCTGGTTCTTTCTCAGCTTGTTCAGCCCCTGCTCTGAGGTCCAAGGATGACAGAGCAGGGCTGCTGCCTAAGACGGGGAAGAAGATTACACAGCGCTCCTACCCTGAGAGCTTCTGTAATCCTGAATACGGTTAGGACTCTAGGGCTTCTTTAGATTCAGGAGTGAAGACAGCTGTAGGTCAAAAGAAAAGCTTAGGTACAAAAATAATAACAAAGGAAAAATAAATTAACTCTGATATCACAGGTTCAAAGAATTGCCTTTAATTCTTCACTAAGAAGCATAAGAGGCCTCACTGTCTTGGCTCGAGAGACTTGAGAAAGCCAGTAAGCTGTGACATGCTTTCCTCTTTGTTTTCCTGAAAGAACATCTTTAGAGGAGATCTTTGAACTTCCTCTGAAAAACTGTCTCAAGGAACTTTTGGCCCTTATCTAATGTGATTCATAAAGGGAGATGTCTGGACATGACCAGGCTGCTCTTGGGTAACTCACCCATGTATGTGTTTCTGTGTTGGGCAGCTCTCCTCCGCAATTCCTGGTGGAGAAGCTGCCAGCTGCAGTCCACAGGCTCCAGGACTCCTGAGAATTCTCATCTGGAAGCTGATGAGAGCTGGGTCTTTGAGTGGATGATGGGTAGATGGGATTTTGGATTTAGAGTTGATGCTGGAATGATGACCACCTTGGGGAATGTTGGGTGAATGTATTTTGCGCATGGGAAGGACATGAATTTGAGGGCCTGAGAGTGAATCGTTACAGGTTGAACTCTTCCCTGCACCCCACAAATTTTGTTGGCATCATAACGTCCAATAACTCGGAATGTGACTTTATTTGGGAATAGAGTCTTTACAGAAGCAGTCAAAATGAAGTCATTAGAGTGGGCTGTCATGCAATGTGACTGGTACCCTTATGAGAAGGGAAATCCTGGGCACAGAGATCCCCCTCCCCCTCCCCCCAGGAGAGCCTGTCATCCGGTGGCCAGTGCATGGACCACTTCTGGCACCCTGAAGGTAGTGGGAAACAGGCAGATTTTGAAGTTAGGAAGTCCCAGGTCCAAATTCTGGCTCTTCCTTTGCCCTGTGACTTTGGGCACTCAGTATGGACACAGGAGAGGCATGGTGCTTTCTCAGGGTGGCTCTGAGGATGAACTGGGGCTCTGTGTAAACCAGGCAGCCCTGGGGGGGGAGACTGTATAAGAGGGAGCTGTAATTGTAACTGGGCTTCCTGTGACTTTCACCTGAAGATGCTCCTTTCCCTGTGGGGCCTGTACTTCTCACTCCTCATGGACTTAAAAAAAATTATATACATATATGTAGAATATTTATTTATTTTGTCTGTGCCATGCAGGATCCTAGTTTCCCAACTAGAGATCGAACCCATGCCCCCTACATTGGGAATGTGGAGTCTTAACCCCTGGACCGCAAGGGAAGTCCCCACTCGTGGACTTACAAAGCTGGAAGAGCGTGTGGAAGCTCTCTGTTCACCCCTGAATAGTGAAGATTGGTATCTTGAGGCCCAGAGAAGTAAGTGACAGCTTCACTTGCTCTCACCTGGGGCTCTGGGAGTCAGGCTGGGTGTCCCTCCAGCTGCCCAGTGACATCAGTTCACCATTGGGTTTCGCTCATGCCTTTTGAGGAGCTCCCCAGGAGATGCTCATATGAATGAAACATCTTCTCACTGCCAGCAGTGAAATCCGCTTTGGTCAGTTACCAGCTCATTTGGGGTGATCTCTGCTTTGTGTGGGGTGCTAGTGGTAAAGAACCCACCTGCCAGTGCAGGAGATGGAAGAGATGGGGTTCAATCCCTAGGTTGGGAAGATCCCCAGGAGGAGGAAATGGCAACCCACTGCAGTATTCTTGCCTGAAGAATCCCACTGACAGAGAAGCCTCGTGGGCTATGGTCCATAAGGGTTGCAAAGAACTGGACACGACTGGAGCAACTTAGCATGCACTGCCTCGTGCAGAGTCACCTATCCAGGAGAGTGGAGGCAGCTTTAGAAGAGTATAGTGACAGCCAGGAGCAGTAGGAAGGTCCCCACTGGCCCCTCACTGAACTGCTGGCCTTGCCACCTTGGAGCTCATGTGATCCTTCTTTTTGTGTCAGCTCCTTTGTGCCCTTGTCTTGTCTGATATCAGAACCATGTCTGGGGGCCCAGCCTGCTGTTACCTGAGGCCTGTAAAAATAAACATTTTAAAGCTTCAAAGTAAACTATTTTATTTTATACTTAATAATATTGTCAACATGTGGGTCTAAGAGCTCTAAGAAAATACTTTAGGACAAATGCTTACTGCTAGACTGGTCTCAAATAACCAGGATCAGCCCTCCTCCAGATAATCTTTGGGTACACAACATGGCCCTGGGAGAACAAGCATGAAGGGGGCCACTTCGGGCCTGGTTCTCGGTCTGTGGGCGGATTTGACACTAAGGAAGAACATCATCCCCAGCCTGGTCCAAGTCAGAGGTTGATACAGTTACAACCATTCGAGTGAAAATAATAAAAAACAGAAACAAAAATGGAACTTCCTTGGTGGTCCAGTGGTTAAGAATCTGCTTTCCAATGTAGGGGGTGCAAGTTTGATCCCTGGCTGGGGAACTAAGATCCCACATGCCAAGAGGCACTTAAGCCCACTTGCTGTAACTGTTGGGCCCATGCGCTGTAACTGGAGAACCCCCACCCCACAATGAAAGATCCTGTGTGCCACAGCTAAGACCTGATGCAGCCAAATAAATAAATTAATAATAATAATAAAAGACCTCAAAGTCCTTCAAAGACTAGTTCTAAACCCGTTGTGGATGTGACTGGTGATAGAAGCAAGGTCCGATGCTGTAAAGAGCAATATTGCAAAGGAACCTAGAATGTTAGGTCCATGAATCAAGGCAAATTGGAAGTGGTCAAACAGGAGATGGCAAGAGTGAACGTCGACATTCAGCAAACTAAAATGTACTGGAATGGGTGAATTTAACTCAGATGACCATTATATCTACTACTGTGGGCAGGAATCCCTTAGAAGAAATAGAGTAGCCATCATAGTGAACAAAAGAGTCCAAAATGCAGTACTTGGGTGCAATCTCAAAAACAACAGAATGATCTCTGTTTGTTTCCAAGGCAAACCATTCAATATCATGGTAATCCAAGTCTATGCCCCAACCAGTAATGCTGAAGAAGCTGAAGTTGAATGGTTCTATGAACACCTACAAGACCTTTTAGATCTAACACCCCAAAAAGATGTCCTTTTCATTATAGGGGACTGGAATGCAAAAGCAGGAAGTCAAGAAACACCTGTAGTAACAGGCATATTTGGCCTTGGAGTACAGAATGAAGCAGGGCAAAGGCTAATAGGGTTTTGCCAAGAGAACACACTGGTCATAGCAAATACCTTCTTCTAACAACACAAGAGAAGACTACACATGGACATCACCAGATGGTCAACACCGAAATCAGATTGATTATATTCTTTGCAGCCAAAGATGGAGAAGCTCTATACAGTCAGCAAAAACAAGACCGGGAGCTGGTTGTGGCTGAGATCATGAACTCCTTATTGCCAAATTCAGACTTAAATTGAAGAAAGTGGGGAAAACCGCTAGACCATTCAGATATGACCTAAATCAAATCCCCTATGATTATACAGTGGAAGTGAGAAATAGATTTAAGGGACTAGATCTGATAGACGAGTGCCTGATGAACTATGGATGGAGGTTCATGACATTGTATAGGAGACAAGGAGCAAGACCATCTCCAAGGAAAAGAAATGCAAAAAAGCAAAATAGCTGTCTGAGGAGGCCTTACAAATACCTGTGAAAAGAAGAGAAGGGATAAGCAAAGAAGAAAAGGAAAGATATACCCATTTGAATGCAGGGTTCTAAAGAATAGCAAGGAGAGATAATAAAGCCTTCCTCAGTGATCAGTGCAAAGAAATAGAGGAAAATAATATAATATTATTTTCTATTGAAATAGTGACTAGAGATCTCTTCAAGACTGTTAGAGATACCAAGGAAACATTTCTTGCACAGATGGGCTCAATAAAGGACAGAAATGGTATGGACCTAACAGAAGCAGAAGATATTAGGAAGAGGTGGCAAGAATACACAGGAGAACTATACAAAAAAGATCTTCATGATCCAAATAATCACGATGGTGTGAACACTCACCTAGAGCCAGACATCCTGGAATGTGAAGTCAAGTGGGCCTTAGGAAGCATCACTATGAACAAAACTAGTGGAGGTGATGGAATTCCAGCTGAGCTATTTCAAATCCTAAAGTGCTGAACTCAATATGCTGGCAAATTTGGAAAACTCAGCATTCACCACCTGACTGGAAAAGTCAGTTTTCATTCCAATCCCAAAGAAAGGCAAAGCCAAAGAATGCTCAAACTACCACACAATTGCACTCATCTCACACACTAGTAAAGTAATGCTCAAAATTCTCCAAGCCAAGCTTCAGTAATACGTGATCTGTGAACTTCCAGATGTTCAAGCTGCTGTTAGAAAAGGCAGAGGAACCAAAGATCAAATGGCCAATATCTGCTGGATCATCAAAAAAGCAATAGAGTTCCAGAAAAACATCTATTTCTGCTTTATTGACTATGCCAAAGCCTTTGACTGTGTGGATTACAATAAACTGTGGAAAATTCTGAAAGAGGTGGGAATACCAGACCACCTGACCTGCCTCTTGAGAAATCTGTATGCAGGTCAAGAAGCAATAGTTAGAACAGGACATGGAACAACAGACTGGTTCCAAATAGGAAAAGGAGTACGTCAAGGCTGTATATTGTCACCCTGCTTATTTAACTAATATGCACAGTACATCATGAGAAACGTTGGGTTGGAGGAAGCACAAGCTATAATCAAGATTGCTGGGAGAAATATTAATAACCTCAGATATGCAGATGACACCACCCTTATGGCAGAAAGTGAAGAAGAACTAAAGAGCCTCTTGATGAAAATGAAAGAGGAGAGTGAAAAAGTTGGCTCAACATTCAGAAAACTAAGATCACGGCATCGGGTCCCATCAGTTCAGTTCAGTCACTCAGTCGTGTCTGACTCTGCAACCCCATGCATCGCAGCACGCCAGGCCTCCCTGTCCATCACCAACTCCCAGAGTTCACTCAGACTCACATCCATCGAGTCAGTGATGCCATCCAGCCATCTCATCCTCTGTCGTCCCCTTCTCCTCCTGCCCCCAATCCCTCCCAGCATCAGAGTCTTTTCCAATGAGTCAACTCTTCACATGAGGTGGCCAAAGTATTGGAGTTTCAGCTTCAGCATATTCCTTCCAAAGAAATCCCAGGGCTGATCTCCTTCAGAGTGGACTAGTTGGATTTCCTTGCAGTCCAAGGGACCCTCAAGAGTCTTCTCCAACACCACAGTTCAAAAGCATCAATTCTTCAGTGCTCAGCTTTCTTCACAGTCCAACTCTCAGATCCATACGTGACTACTGGAAAAACCATAGCCTTGACTAGACGGACCTTAGTTGGCAAAGTAATGTCTCTGCTTTTGAATATACTATCTAGGTTGGTCATAACTTTCCTTCCAAGGAGTAAGCGTCCTTTAGTTTCATGGCTGCAGTCACCATCTGCAGTGATTTTGGAGCCCCAAAAATAAAGTCTGACACTGTTTCTACTGTTTTCCCATCTATTTCCCATGAAGTGATGGGACCAGATGCCATGATCTTCATTTTCTGAATGTTGAGCTTTAAGCCAACTTTTTCACTGTCCACTTTCACTTTCATCAAGAGGCTTTTTAGTTCCTCTTCACTTTCTGCCATTAGGGTGATGTCATCTGCATATCTGAGGTGATTGATATTTCTTCCAGCAATCTTGATTCCAGCTTGTGCTTCTTCCAGTCCATCGTTTCTCATGATGTACTAAGTTAAATAAGCAGGGTGACAATATACAGCCTTGACGTACTCCCATCACTTCATGGGAAATAGATGGGGAAACAGTGGAAACAGTGTCAGACTTTATATTTTTGGGCTCCAAAATCACTGCAGATGGTGACTGCAGCCATGAAATTAAAAGATGCTTGTTCCTTGGAAGGAAAGTTATGACCAACCTAGATAACATATTAAAAATCAGAGATATTACTTTGCCAACAAAGGCCCATCTAGTCAAGGCTATGGTTTTTCCAGTAGTCATGTATGGATGTGAGAGTTGGACTGTAAAGAAAGGTGAGCACTGAAGAACTGATGCTTTTCAACTGTGGTGTTGGAGAAGACTTCTTGAGAGTCCCTTGGACTGCAAGGAGATCCAACCAGTCCATCCTAAAGGAGATCAGTCCTGAGTGTTCATTGGGAGGACTGATGTTGAAGCTGAAACTCCAACACTTTGGCCACCTGATGGGAAGAGCTGACTCATTGGAAAAGACCCTGATGCTGGGAAAGATTGAGGGCAAGAGAAGGGGACAACAGAGGATGAGATGGTTGGATGGTATCACTGACACAGTGGACATGGGTTCGGGTAAACTCCGGGAGTTGGTGATGGACAGGGAGGCCTGGCGTGCAGCAGTTCATGGGGTCGCAAAGAGTCGGACATGACTGAGCGACTGGACTGAATTGAACTGAAACCCATTGCCTTGCTATATTACCCTTTCGCTCTGCTGTTGTTCTTCCGAAAACAACGACGACAAAAATTAAATTCTCCTTGCCCTTCTCATCTTAAATTTCATTTATTCTCAGAGATTTCAGACCAAAGCAAGAGGCTTTGGGCCTCCAAACAGTTGTGGTTGGCAGCCTGGATTTTGCTGTTTACCCCATCACCCTCTGAGGCGCAGATTCTCAGGGGGAGTCATTCCCAAACCTGGACCAGAGTAACACTGACCAGCTGGGTGTGGAAACCAGCCACCTGGACCCCCTCGTGTTGCAGGGAAAGAGCCTGAGGCTGAGAACAATTATTTGAGTCATGCACGGTCACCGTGTTACTCAGACCTCTAGGTCTCAGTGGTGTGGCAGACCCGCGCCTTCCCCCGAAGCTCTGTGCGCCTTCCCTTTAACTGTTCTACTTGCATCCTCACTGCTGCTTTGGGGGTATTTCTGCCTTTTCCCAGCAGTCTCCTCCATTTTCTTCTTTATTTTTTTCCTTTTACTTCCTCTCACATTAATGTCTCTATAGGAAAGAAGCCCTGCATGTCATAGGATACCCGCACAGGATACCTGCTAAAATCCCACACCCGTGGTGGAGATAATCATTTAAAGTATTATCATCTAAGGACTTCCCTGGCCATCCAGTGGTTGAGACTGGTTTGATCTGGCACAGGTTTGATCTCTGATCAGGGAACTAAGATCCCACAAGCCACTCAGCCAAAAAAAGAAAAAAAAAGGTGTTGTCATTCAGATACACTTTAGGGAAAATGAAATGGTCGAGACTAGGCTGCGATTGGAGGAGGGAAGAAGGGACTTGAGGCTCCTCAGTGTGTCTTCTACTACCCACTCCCTATCCAAGAGCCAAAACACGAGAAGGATGGAAAAACAAAACTGGAAAAGCAAATGCAAGCGTCCAGCTAGACCTAGTTGAAGTCCAGTAGTGTGTCATGTTCTCTTTCGTCTCTAAGCCTTCGCCTGTGCTGTTCCCTCTGTCTAGAATGCTTTCCCCTCCCTGACTCTTTCTCCTGGCTAGCTTCAACTCAACCTTCCAGACTCTGGCATCACTTCCTGTGCAGGCTCTTCGCTCTCCACCAGGCACCCCAGGTCAGGCTTGTGTTCCTCCCGTGTGTTTCCCTGTCATTCTGCATTTCTCCTGTCTTCACACCACATGCTCTGTATTATAATTGTCTGTTGTTTGAGGAGCAGGAGTTCTGTAAACTCAGAACGGAGTTAGCAACACAGTTTGTTCTTATTGTCTTTACATCGATTTAAACTCAAGTCTGAGTCTGTCATCTGCTGGGCTGGCAGGAAATTCCATTTCAGTCTGAACTGGGCTCCTTCCTTAGTGTAACACAGGAGTCTAAGAGGATGATATGACGCTTGGAAAAGGAAGGGTCTTGAATTTTTTGTGCGTCAGAGTCCAAGCCTGAGAAGACTCTGAGATCCAGGAGCCCTCTGTTTCTGTGCCAGACCCACATCATGGGCTTTCTTTGCTGGGGCTGGGAACCCTGGGACCCAGGGGCTAGCCCCCTCTGTGTATTCCGTGATGTGATCTTGCCACCTGTGGGCTCTGCCAGGGACAAGGGCCCAGTCCCTACTTGCGGAGTTGCAGGTGTCTGTCCCCTGCTCCACGGGGGGACACTGGCCAAAGCTCTCTCCGTCTGCACCCCCTTCTCTGGGCCACCTCCTTTAATCTCTTCACTGACTGTAGCCCATCATAAAACAGATAAAGAGATGTTCCCTTCACATGACTTTTCCTTTGGGCATTGTCAACACCCGCAGAGAGAAGAATGTGAAAAGTCCAGACACAGTCTCAATGAAAGACATCTAGGGAGAAGGAACAAACCACAGGTTGTCCTGTCCTGTTTGTTTGGACGCCCTAAGGCATTCCCAGGACCTAGGACCCAGGCCACCTTATGTACTTCATGATGGTCTGGGAGAAAAATGAAAGTTGAATCTTGACTGGTCTAAGGCTGCCCCTTAGGGTTTTGCAGCTTGTGTGCTGACTGCACAAATACTGAAGATCCCACTCAGGTATGGTTATCGAGCAAGATAGTTTTCCAGCAGATGTTTCCTACAGTGTCTAATAAAGAAAGTGAAAGTGAAGTCGCTCAGTCATGTCCGACTCTGTGACCCCAGGGACTGTAGCCTATCAGGCATCCTCTGTCCATGGGATTTTCCAGGCAAGAGTGCTGGAGTGGATTGCCATTTCCTTCTCCAGGGGATCTTCCCAACCCAGGAATTGAACCCGGGTCTCCCGAATTGCAGGCAGACGCTTTACCGTCTGAGCCATCAGGGAAGCCTGTCTAGTAAAGGGGGAGCTTTTTTTTTCTCTCTCTAATTTTCTTTCTCAAAGTTATAATCAAATCGTTGCTGACCTGGGTCCTTGGACTCTTTAATCAATTGTAATTCAGTCACTCAGTCGTGTCGGGAGTCTTTGGGACCACATGGACTGCAGCACGCAAGGCTTCCCTGTCTTTTAATCAATAGAAACTGATAAGAGACCAGATGAGGAATTCAGGCAAGGCTTTACTTTGAGTGAAAACAAGAAAACAGGTGCCCTTGCTCTCTACAGAGGGCAGACTAGTTCCTTAAGTGGGGCAAGGGTGTGGATGGACCAGAGGGCTGGCTTGAGTGATCTGCCCACCCCCGCAGTGGTGCTGTGTGCGTGCAGGGATCATATGCAGTTCTCTGCCTTTGTTCCCAGGGCCTCAGAATGGCAATTGGTTTGTGCCCTTTTTGTGTTCCTTATTGTATGCTGTTCATAACTTGCCCCAACTACACATGCACACAGTTATTTTCAGTCCCTTATAGTTTCTTTGTATCTGTTGCTCAAGGAGATATTTGTCAGGTGTGAGCACCGCAGTAAAGAGTCCCAGGTCCCAGTTTGTCTCAAAATCCAAAGTGTAAAAGAGTCATTAATTAATATCATGTTTGACTTCCCTGGTGGCTCAGATGGTAAAGCGTCTGACTACAATGCAGGAGACCCAGGTTCGATCCCTGGGTTGGGAAGATCCTCTGGAGAAGGAAATGGCAACCCACTCCAGTACTCTTGCCTGGAAAATTCCATGGACAGAGGAGCATCGTAGGCTATAGTCCATGGGGTCACAAAGAGTTGGACACGACTGAGTGACTTCACTTTCACTTTCACTTTGCATCATTTGTAGTTATTTGTACCTCTGAGTGTTTGTAGATGTTTATAAGTAAACTGTTACAAAATATGTTTTTTTAATATAATTTATTTTTGGCTGTGCTGGATCTTCATTGCTGCTGGTGGGCTTTCAGTGGATACAGTGGATTGTGGCAAGCAGTGGCTACTCTCTGGTTGCAGTGTCCGGGCTTCTCATTGAGGTGGCCTCTCTTGCTGTAGAGCACAGGCACTAGGGCATGTGGGCTCAGCAGCTGTGGCTCACAAGCTTAGTTGCCCTGCGGCATGTGAGATCTTTCAGGACCGGGGATCAAACTTGTGTTCTCTGCATTGGCAGATGGACTTTTCACCACTGGACCACCAGGGAAGTCCAAATATATATATAAAATAAAATATATATATAATAAAAATATAATAATTATATATATAATATATATTTGTATATATTTAATATATATAATAAAATATATAATACATATATAAAATAAAAAAATATATTTTTTAATGTAGCTTGTCTTAATCACTTTCTTGATGCAGACTGAACCCATTCTTCCTTATTTTGTCTCTACTAATGATCAACAGTAAGTTTCTGTCCAAACTGACGGGGGTAGCTTGCATTTATATGAAGACAGTTATCAAAGGATACATTTGTGCTTTTAAGTTAAAGAAAATTCTCTCATTGTATTTTGTTTACAGATCATTTGGCAAAGGAACCAGTGGAAGACACAGACCCTAGCACTATATCCCTTAATACGGTAGGTTACGCATTTTACATTCATGGTGATGACTTTGGTTTACTCCCCCGCTCCTGTTATTGGTGTTAGACTCTGTTCTTGTTTTGCACATGTCAGGAGTGTTCTTCTTAGATTATGTGAGGTCTTTATCTACTTGTCTTTTTAAATATGTGTTTTTATTTATTTTAAATTTATTATTGTTTTTGGCCACACCATGTGGCATGTGGAATCTTAGTTCCCCCACCAGGGATGGAACCTGCCATGGAAGGCGAGTTCTTAATCACTGTACCACCAGAGAAGTCTCTGCTTGTCTAATTTTAGTACTATCTATTTTTAATGACCCCCTTCTTCAGAAATCAAAATATATAGCTTGAGATTGAAAGAAAAAATATGAACTCCTTACAGTAATGGAGGGCTGCCCATATGTAGGTGGGCATACATTGTCAATTACCTCTTTTACCCCTGAAACAGTCCTGAAAGGTAGGCATTGCCTGCTTCATAGATGAAAAACGGAGACCCAAGGGGTGAGGCAAGTTGCCAAACTTGGAAGCAGGCCAGGTGGGATTCAAACCCGTCAGCTGGCTTCGGATCCCTGCCCTGCCATCCCGTAACCACTCTGTGGTGTGTCTACTGTGATAAAAGATTTTATTATTCTGCTGTAGATGAGGATATGGCAATTAGCTGATTTGTAGAAAGTCAGCCGGACTGATGCCCTGCTCCCTACTCGATACTGCCTCTTACTTATGACCAAATAAATGCCTTTGACAGCATCGCATGTGTTACTGTGCATGCAGTGTGAGATACATTCCTGTTTTTCAAAGTATCCAGAGGATGTAATCTGTTGAGTCATGAAGAATTTGTATTAATTTAGTTAGAATGGCATAAAACACTCTCAAGATATTTCAGTTAAATGTCTTTAAGTCTTTGGTGGAAACTGCCTGGGTGGTCCAGTGGCTAAGACTCCGTGCTCCCAATGCACGGGGCCTGGGTTCAACCCCTGATCAGGGAACTAGATCTTACACTCCTCTACTAAGACCCAGCACAGCCAAAGAAAAGGGGTGATTCACAAGGCACCTTAATGTTCTAGAAACCTGAAATGTTTGTTTTTATGGCCTTACGTCATAACTATAGCACAGTTTAATAAATGTGGATAGCATAGGGAATCAAACTTTGAGACACTGCAATTATGAAAAAATTCCAGCTCTTAACTCCTGCAAAAGCAGAGTACACAATGGCCCTGTGGCCAGGTCTTATGATCCTCTCAGGTGTAGCCTGTTACTAAAGCCATGGGTTCTGTAGAGCAGCGGTCCCCAACTTTTTTGGCACCAGGGATGTTTTATTGCAGACAAATTTTCCACAGACCAGGTGGAAATGGATGGTTTGGGGATGATTCAAGTGCATTCTATTTATTGTGCACTTTATTTCTGTTATTATTACATCAGCTCCACTTCAGATCACAGGCATCAGATCCCAGAGGTTGGGGACCCCTGTAAAAGGGTTACTTAATTCACCTTTCACACTGCCTGACCTGTGATTGTCTTGCTGTCCACTAGATCCCCTGACACCAGGGTCTGCCTTCCTTGGGGGCCCCCTCCTTACAGCTCAGCTTGAGTCCTGGCTGCCTCTCCTCACCCCTCTGTGACTCCAGGACAAATTGCCTTTACGGCAGCTTCCCTGTATTCATGTGTTGGGGCTGCCTGACAAGGTCCTGCAAATGGACTAAAACTCAAGGGCTGTGCTCCCTCTGAAACCTGCAGCAAAGAATCCTGCCTTGTGTCTTCTGGCTTCTGGTGGTTGTCGGCAGTTCGTGGTGTTCCTGGGCTTGTAGATGCTCCCCTCCTCTCTCTTCCTTCAGTGGCACGTGGCCTTCTTCTCCCTGGTGTCTGTGTCTCTCCTCTTCTTACAAGAATGTCTGTCCTGTTAGATGAAGGGCCCACCCTACACCAGTGTGACCTCATCTTAACTAATTCTGTCTACATAGACTCTGTTTCCAATAAAGTCACAGTCTGAGGGACTAGGGGTTAGGACTTTGACGTACATGGGGTGTGCACAGATTTCAACCATAACATTCCTGCTGCTTTCAGGATTAAATTGATAGTCCTTGACATGGTACATGAGGTCTTCTTGTCTCAGCATCCCAGTCATGTGTAGCTATTTGCTGCTTCTTGGATGCCCCACGTCCTCTTGCCATCCTGGGATACCCCTAATGCTGGCCCTTGCCTGCTTCCTCACCTAGTGAGCTCAACTTAAGCATAAGCGCCCTGCCACTCAACTTAAACATTCATTACCTGGAAGGCCTTCTCTGCCTTATCCTGGGGCCTTCAGCTGTTGTCTTCTCTATTTTTTATGCTATTGTGTGGGGATGATTTGCTTGCCTGGCTTTCTGCAAGTCTGTGCCGACCATGTTCTTATATGCAGAGGTGGGCACCGAGCAGGCAGCAGTGTTTGGTGAGTCAAGTTTCCTGAGATCCTAGAATAGCCCCACAATCCCTTCCTCTCACTTCCAGGGTCTTCCATGGAAACCGGCTCCATCATTTCATATCCAGCTGTGTCTTCCTTTTCCACCCCCAGCCTCGTCTCTGCTGCAGGCTGACCAGTCTTCCAACCACCGGGCCTTGATCCTCTATGTCCACCATCTGCAATGGCCATGCTGAGTCCTGGGTACCCTCTAAGCTCGCTTAACTGTCAGTCTGTCCAGGAAACCCACACTTGTTCGTTCTTGTAGACTGAACTTAGTCAGAACCTTGGGATGGTCCCTTCTCTTGAAACACTCACAGTCTGAGACAAATACTTTGAAAAGAGTCTGAGAAGTACTATAGTACAGGTGTGTTTTCCACGTTGTAGGGGGCAGAGTATGGGGAAGGATTTAGTCTGGGGGGAAAGTATTTGACTTTTAAGTTCTTTCTGATTGATTTTTTTTTCCACTCATGATTGTGGTGTATTATAGCAAAAGGATTCAGATTAAAGTCAGCCAAAGGAGGAGGAGCATAGGTCAGGGCCCAGGAGAGTTGTAAGCAGGTGGCTTTCAGTTATCCTCTCTGCTGTGTGGACAGTGTTTACCGGTCTCAGTGATGGTATGTGATGATACACACAGAGTACTGACAACCAGGGAAGCTCATCCTGCCTTTGGTGTCCAGAGTGTTCTTGGGGCTCAGTTGTGTAGACATGCTTAACCACCAGTGTGTCTGACCTTAAACCCCAAGCCCTTCAAAGGTTGAATTGATAACCTAAAGAAGATTAATTTCTTTTGTGGAAAGAGGTTGGAGGCTCCTGCTCCAAAGAAACTCCAAGGAAAGGCATTTAAAACAGAATCCCTGGATGCCCAAGTCCCTTCCATAAAATGGCATAGGACTTTAGTCCAGTGGTTAAGACTACATGATCCCAATGCAAGGGGCCCAGGTTCCATCCCTGGTCGGGAAACTAAAATCCCACTCGGGTATCCAGAGTTTGGTATCCATGGAAAGTCTTAGAATCAGCCCCTCAAGGATACTGAGTGACGACTGAATGTCAGCCTTCCTTTAACTCCTGGTCAATAAGCAAAATTAAATACATAGATGACAACCATGTAAACTCGAACATCCATAGAATATTGGACTATGTTAAGGAAGCCATGTTAATTTTAAAGCTTAATAATGTTAATAAACTCAGGGTTTTTTTCCTTAAAAAAAGAATCTCTGGTTCTGCCTTTGTTTTCCTCCTCTGTCCAAGGAAGACAGCGGTGAGACCTACAGGAGAGTTGGGAGGTGCAACTTTGTTTAAGCTGGAGAGCCATGGACCCAAAGGCCCAGAGGAGATGATGGTGGAACTGAGGCAGGGTCAGAGGCAGGCTAGGGAAATTGGGCACATTCAAGCTTCTCTCATAGAAATCTACAGAAAACAACTACATTGTGTAATCTGAAGTAGAAGTTTCCAGAAGCTTAGATACCTGCATATTTATCAGTACCAACACAGAAATATGTGATTGCAAGAGCATTTGCTATTTTGAATTCCCTGTGACAGTACTGCCCTCAACGAAAGCATTGAGGAACTGTGCGTAATTGTGCATAATAGAGGACTGATCTTCGTGCAACTTACAGGATAGTTCCTTTTTCAGTCCTGTCAACCCAGGACAGAGCTCTCCAGTTGTGAGAGCTGGCCAGAATACGTGCTTGTTGACCCAAATGCATGTCACACAAATGGTGAGAAAAGACACGACAGTCCCTCAGTGTTGAGCCGCAGGAAGTAAAATAGCTCTGCAGACAAGAGAGGAAATGTGGTTTAGTGGTCAGAGCTGAAGGCTTATTGTTTCATGTTCTCTCATTGACGTTTCATCAAATTTGATTTCATCTCTATAAAATTGAGAATAAAAACAAGCCATGGGTCAGGCCTATGGATAAATTCAAGGCTAAAAACTTGCAAGGTTTTAAATGAAAATCATGATTTTCCCAAGACAAAGCTTTCTTTTCACTTTGATCTTCTAATTGACTATGGTGTTTAAAAAAATAACTTTCCCCTTTTGTTGGTTTTCTACAGTCAGACAAGTATCCCATTCAAGACACAGGACTCCCTAAAGGTATGTACAGTTAATGCAGCAACTTGTGCTTGTGATTATTCCTCCTGTCCTGAACAAAGCACTAGTCAGAGTTAAGTTTTCATTTGTTAAAATTGTAGAACAGAAACATACTGATAATTTAGGGCCTGATTTGATCATCTGTAGTATGAATTTTTTAATTAAAATCTAGAAATGACTTTAGATCAAATGATACATCAATTTCCTATGGTGTTTTTGGCATGCTTAAAATGAAGACAACCAGGACTGTGGGTTGCAAGTGACAGAAATATAACTCAAATTAGTTTAAAAAGCGGGGAGGGGGGGCAGGGACTTCCCTGGCAGTCCAGTGGTTAAGACCCTGAACTTCCAATGCAGGGGACACAGGTTTGATCCCTGGTTGGGGAATGAAGGTCCTGCATAATGCATGGTATGGCCCCAAACCAGTAAAAACAAAAAAGGGGAGGGGAAGGATTTGGTGGGTTAGAGTCTTTGAGTCTCTTAAATCCAAACATTTAAAATGGTGTCTCAGGCTCTCTCTCTCTTTTTCTTTTCCTCGTCTCCTTCTTCCTCTTCTTTCTCTCCCCACCCCTCTCTCTGATTCTCATGGCTCAGCCTTCTGTGTTGACTCAATTCTCAGGCCAGTTTTCCCCACATGGTGGGAAAGATGGTCTCTGCCACCTCCAGCTTCACCTGGTGCTGCTTACGACAGTGGAACAAAAGGGAGCCTTTCCCCCAGCACACGTGGCTCAGTTTTAGGGGCAGTTGAGACAGGAGCAGTTTCGTCATGGGGCGATCATATTGACTGTGGTCCTCAGGAGGATGGAGGGCTGACCAGGTCTGAGCCTTGAAGTTAGATGGTGCATGTGGAGGGCATGGAGACAGTTCTACTCAAACCACAGGTTCCATTGCCAGACAAGGATGCTTGTCAGGTCCCAAAGCAAAAAAGAGCTTTCTTTCATGATCCACAGATTAACATCTCAGATGTGGTGCAGACCCACCTGAAAGGAGCCTGAGCCTGTCCAAGGTTATAGTCTGCAAGGCTGTATCCAGTAAGGAGAACGAGCTGATGGCCATCACACTGGAGCACTTACCTTATGTTGTGCTGACAACCGAGGCTGAAGGGATGGGGTGGGGGGCAAGCAGATCTGACCAGCGTCAGAGTTGGCAGGGCCTCCCCGGCTTCCTGGAGAGAGAGGACTTCCCAGCACAGCCTGCTGTGGGTTTCCCCAGCCTCTTTGTGGTGATGGGTATCACAGGACTGCCAAACTGCAGGTCGGAAGGGAGCTCCCTGCCAGGGCCCATCTGTGGTCAAGTCTGTGATTCTGCTGACTCCCCTTCTCTCATTCTCTGCTCACCAGACTCCTCCCCCTGCTTCCTGAAATGACATCAGCACAGTTTCGCCCAGGAATGGCAGTAGTATAAGGAAAAGAGCCTGAAGGCCGCCTTTGAGCCCAATTCCTGGTTGTTCTAGGGGAGGCTGGCTTCCTGCATGTTTCCTTTCCTTTCCTCTTCTCCCTGAATGACTTCTCAGCATCCTGAATTCCCCACCCTGTGACTGTCTAGTTCAGCAAGAAAGTGAGAGGCGCAGGCCAAGACACCAGCGTAGATAGGAAACTATCCTGGGTAGTATTCACTGGACTTCAGGGAGGGTGCAGTGAAGAATTATCTGGGGAGCTAGTTTAAAATGCAGGTTCTGGGCCCTGCTTCTCCAAAATCATCATGTGGTGGGTCTAGGATCAGGCCCAGAAACCTGCAGGGTTTTTTTTTTTCACGTGTTTGTTGTTTTTTTAATTGGAGGATAATTGCTTTACAATGTCGGATTCGTTTCTGCTGTACAACGAATCGAATCAGCTATATGTATACATATATCCTCTCCCTCTTGAAGCTCCCTCCCAAACCACCCCAACCCCACCCATCTAGGTCATCACAAAGCACTGAGCCGAGTTCCCTGTGCTCTACTGCAGCTTCCCCACTAGCTATCTGTTTTACACGAGGTCGTGTGGTAGGGGAGGGTGAGACACATGGGGGATTAGGGTTGATGCCTGTGTTTTAATGCGTCCCTGAGTGAGTGGGTCTCAGACCTCCCTTTGAGAGCCTGCCCAAGAAGCTTCAAAAATGTGGTGTACCCTCCAATGGGGCATGTAGGAGAGAACCGGCTGACGAGCCTCGCCAGCTCTGAGAGGACTCAGCAGATGACTTCACAGCTTAGGGCAAGGTAGATCCCACCTCCCAGGGTGCTCGTGAGAATCAAACACAAGAATAGCGCCTGGCACCCAGGAGCTTCAGACAGGGTAGAGGGAAGTCTGGCAAGAGAACTGTGATCAATCAGGGCTGAGGACTGCGGAAAGCTCTCATAGCAGAGGTGAGAGTGGAACCACTGTTTTACGCACAGACCGAGCCACAGTGACTCTGGGAATGCATTGCCATGGTTTGATCCATCTGAAATCTTCTTCTTTCGATCATCTTGAATGTGATTTCCTGTTTTAAGAGAAAAAGATTGTTGCTTAGCAGCCTGATAATACAGTAACTGTACTGTAACTGTTTCTTCAATAATTTAAGTTTCACAAAACCTCAATTAAAACGGTGGTGAGTTGACAAGTAACATGACTGTTAAAAACCATACTCTAGACCTTTCTTCTGTCTTTATTCATGGGGTAGAAGAGCATTATTAAACACATAATTTTTTTCTCCAAGAAACACATGATCTTAAATGTAATGAACCATGTCCGGAAGTTTGAAAACTTACTCCAACATTTGCATTTGATAATACAACAATTTAATGTCTGCAGTATTTTGTTAAAGATACCATAATGGAGCCAATATCAGTATTAAATGATTATGGTAATTTTCTTGTTGCTTTTAGAAATACAAAGCCCACATAAATTAGTGAAGAGGCTAATTTATAGATTAAAAGTAAATGTAATCGAATTATATTAAGTACAGATTCAGACTCTGACACGTAAGTGAATTCTCTGGGGCTACTATATTTAATAGAGGAGTCATTTGTAATTAGCTTGAACCATTTCCATATGATTAAAATGTCTTCAAAATATATTTTCTTAAGAAAAGAAGCATGTTTCACAAAATCTTCATCCTAATTCTAGTATATTCCTAGTTTCCCCATGGACAATATAACACTGTTCCTCAACATGGTCCAAACAAAAGTGGGTCTGAATTTTTTGCTTTTTACCATAAATGAACTGTAGGCATCTAGTGTAATTTCAACGATCAGCATCTTTTTGAGGTAAAACATGTTATAATACTTGTTTTCTTGGGAACAAATGTGTAGCTTCTGCCTCCCCTGATTTTAGAGATTTCAGGCTGTTCATTATGTCAAGCGTCTGTTATAGGTTCTCTGTGAGAGTCTTTAGGCACTAAACTCAGGACTCATTTAAGATTGGGGTTCAGTTTATTTCATGAATTCCTATATCTTGTAGAAACTACTGGCTTGAGGATTCTAGAGGGAAGGTGGCTCTTCACATTTTGAGAGAAAAATGTCTTTTGAAAAGAATTCTGATATTTCAGCTGCTATTCCTAGTGAGGGGAAATTGTACAAAAATATATTTGATTTAATCAAAATTTTATCACCTTTATTTTCTCTGAGTTTCATTGTTCAAAAAAAATTATATAGCAAATATAAAGTGAGAGAGAAATAGACTGATTTTATTGTTAATAATTTTGTGTAATTTGAACTTCAACATGGGTGATATTTGGAAAAATTTGTTAACAAAATGTAGTAGTTCAGTTTGGAAAAGTTAGGAGAAAATAAACAAGTACTTAGGAAATCACTAAAATAATTCAGAAATGTTGGGTTGGCCAGTAAGTTTGTTTGGGTTTGTCCGTAGGCTGTAACAGGAAAACCCAAACGAACTTTATGGCCAACCCCCAGAAAATGTCTGCCCCCAAACTAGCAAGCCAATGTATTGTATTTTATGATTTCTCATTTTGCCAATTGATTGATGGTATTTTGCTATTAAGTTTGTTTTAAAATGAAACTAAAAACCTCTCTCATCTGTGTGATATGATATTACCTGGTCCCATTCATCCCACCAGCTCACTGCTTGCCTCCCACCCAACCTTGACCCAGACTCTTGGCAGTCTCCTGTTACAGCAAACCAACAGTTAAATCCCCTCCCCCAAATTATAATGATCCCCTCCCCCAATACAAAGGTGACCATTCCGCAAAACTTTTTTCTTTACTGGAGGGTGGATGGGAGGGAGAAGGATATGACCACAGGAGTGTTTGGGAGGCCGTGTAAGAAAAGTTGCCTTTTAATTTCAAGTTAACATTGTGTTGGGAAATAAAAAGCCCTGCCTTTTCAAAAGTGCTCGGGTAACGGTGATGACACTGGCCGTTGTGAGGGGCTTCCCGGGTGGTGCTAGTGGTAGAGAACCCGCCTGCCAGTGCAGGAGACATAAGAGACGTGGGTTCGATCCCTGGGTTGGGAAGATCTCCCGGAGAAGGGCATGGCAATCCACTCCGGTATTCTTGCCTGGAGAATCCCACGGACCTGGCAGGCTACGGTGCATAGGGTCACGTAGAGTTGGACACGACTGAAGCAACTGAGCACGCACAGCACGCACGGCCACTGTGAGAATTAATATGACTGAAAAAAAAAGTCTGTCACTGTGAAAAATCCCTTTCGTATGCATCTGAATTCTATGGGGTGCTTGTTAGGTGTCAGATTTCTGGACTCCCCGAAGTTCCAAACCAGAAAGTCTGGAGGTGGAGCCCAGGAATCTGTATTGTTAACAGTCAAATGATTCTCATGCAAGAGAACTGGAACTGTATCATGAGGAACACAAGCCTAGGTGAGAGCTCCATTGCTCCAGCTTAGAAAGATATAGTGTAGGGATTTCCCTGGTGGCCCCGTGGCTCAGACTCTGCCCTCCCAACGCACAGGAGCCGAGTTCTATGCCTGATCAGGGAACAAGCCCTCTCATGCTGCAACTAAGAACCAGTGCAGCCAAATAAATTAAGAAGAAGATACCATATGGACTCTTAGTAAAAAGATTGTGCTTTTAGTTTAAATTTCGCAGATAATAATATTAAGGGAAAATGACCTTTTAGTCAGAATCATGTAGGCAGCAATAAATATAGCCCCTTACATGAACTATCAGACTATCAGCTCAGTCTGGAGTAGGTCAATGCATGTTACAGAATGTAAAAATAAATAATGGATGAATCAATCAATCTGTCATTCAGTCCTAACTTTTGAACCTCGAGTTAAATGATTCTCTGTGTAAGGCTTTATAACTCTAAAATTTTACATGCCACTAAACTTTTGTTTCATAGTGTACTGTATTTCTGTCAGCTTTCAAGGTTAGTGTGATACTGAATTCTATAGTTAAAGAGTAAAATCTAATGGAAAAATTCAGCTTTTTTTTTTTTTGCCATATCACATGACATGTGAGACCTTAGTTCCCCAACCAGGGAAGGAACCTGTGCCCCCTGCAGCAAAAGTGCAGAATCTTAACCACTGAACAACCAGGGAAGTCCCTCAGCTTTTAATGTATTTGTCTTCACCACAAATTGGGGAGCTGTGATGTTACCACATATGTAAGACAGTGTAAGAATGGAATTTCCTTCTTCACAATTAATTATGGGAAGTATTAGACGTTTCACATATCTATCCTGTTCCTCTGACTTTCACTGGCAATCCCCACTTTAGAACTGAAATGGTTTCAGTTTGACTTTTAGGAGGCTGAGCTATCAAGATAAGTATAATCCCACTCCCTGATCTCTGAAGGGCTTAGTAAACTGTCAGTCAAACAGCCAACACCCTGGAATCTGATGTAAGATTATCAGAGGGGAAAGTTTGAATCACCTCCTGTTCACTACGTTGGCCAGGGAGGGATCCTGCCATGGGGTTATGAGGATGGCCATGCACAGGACATCTGGCGGGTGAGATTGACAGCAGCTTATGAGTCAGGGAACCTCATGGCCTGGGGGAGGACGAAGCTGCATGCCGTGCAGGGTCATACAGGGGCTGCACTTGGGGACAGAGTGAACAACCAGGGGCTGCGGGTGACAAGGCTGTCCTATAAACGGCTGTGTGCCCCAGGGCTCCTGGAAAGTGAAAGTGAAGTCGCTCAGTCGTGTCTGACTCTTTGTGACCCCGTGGACTATAACCCACCAGGCTCCTCCGTCCATGGGGTTCTCCAGGCAAGAATACTGGAGTGGGTTGCCATTTCCTTCTCCAAAGGATGTAATTGTCTGAATAATTCAGTGGTCTGTCAGGGAACCGAAACCCACCCCTCAGGAATAAGCAAGGGTTGTGCCTGATCCTCTTGAGAAGGAGAATTGTTTAGCTGGGGTCTTGTCCACAGGAGCAGAGCGAGGAGGGGAACTTGTAACTGGGCCACTCAGGGTCCTCCTGGTTTTACCAGACGTAAACAGAATGTAATATTAAGTCTTCATTTTAGGCCTTATACTACAGAGCATGTGCTTTCTTCATCAAGCTTAGCATATATATATTTTTTTAATCCATAGAAGAAGAGTGTGATCCAATTACTTTGAACTGCCCAGCAAATTCCGATGTGCAGCACCAGGTAAGAATAATGTCAGTTATATTTTTACCCCTAGGCACTTGGTAATCCAACTAGAATTTATTTAGTAATTATCTTCTAGAGCTTTAAAAATAAAGAACAGGATTTTTGGATAAGTTTGGAAATGATCTTTAAGAATCCCAGTAATGTGGTGTATCTATATAGCTTCTATTACTTTTAGTAACTGGGTAGCTTTACTCTACTCTTTGAAATAAATATTATCCATATGCCAACAACAGACCATCAGTGTTATTGAGTTAGAAAGGAAAGTTGCTTTCTTTTGCCTGTCGTTGGTATGCAGTAGATGGGAACTTTTTCTTAAAGCCTCAACAAAACTGGGTAGTTTCAAGACATTTTTGTAATGTTTTATAAAGCTTTTACTGCATTCAGATACCAAGTTTTAACATATTATTTTAATTGTCCTTTTACAAAATACAGCTGTTGTTTTCTGCTTTTAAAAGAGTGCTTGTTATTTTAAACTTCAGATCAGACAAAAATGTACCAAAATGTTGAGAATCACTTGGCACCTTCTACTGTTCACCTCGTGAGGAACAGTAAGTCCCCTACATAGGAATGAGATCTGTTCTGAGAGCAGTTTGTAAGTCTGATTTGTTCATAAATCCAGCAAAGTTAGCCTAGGTACCGAAGTAACATAATCGGCTATATAGTACTGTACTGAAATAGTTTTATAATACTTTTCATGAAAATAATATATAATAAAGCAAACATGAAAAATAAAACATTTTTAACCTTAGAGTATAGTACTTTGAAAAGGACTGTAGTATATAGTACAACAGCTGGTGCTTCTTAGCACCACCAGCTGCATCACCGCTGCTTTTACATTGGCTTCCAGACACCCTGGGCTTGAAATAAAGGCACTGTACTACTACTGCCCACATACAGTAATGTACAGTAAAGTACACAAAAGCACAGCCACTTGGAGGGGATGCACACATGTGACAATGTGCATCAGACACGTGAACTAATTTATGTGATTGGACGTGTGAACGCACATTCACATCTTTGAAAGTTCTCAACTTGAAGGTTTGTATGTAGGGGACTTACTGTACATCCTTCCAGAAGCTTCTCTGGGTCACTGTGTGCTTCAGTTACTTCTGACACTTACCAGTCTATCTCTGTTTACTCATTCAAAGCACATTGGCAAAACTTCACAATTCCTCACATCCGCCTAACTATAGGACATTAAGTCTCAAAATGGAATGTGTTGCCTCAAGACAGACTGGCTGGGTCCTGCTCTCTCTATAATACCAAGTTAATTGTTAACAAGACTGATTTGAAGCTTGCCTTGCCTGGAGAATCCTACGGACAGAGGAGCCTGGCAGGCTGTGGTCCATGGGGTCGCAAAGAGTCGAACACGACTGAGTGATTAACGTTTTTTTTTTTTTTTTTTAAGTCTTGCTGTTAAAGCATCAGTCAGTAATAAATCAATAATAGTGATATTCTTAGATAATCAAGTCACTTTTGTCGTAAAGCAGACTTATACAGTAGTTGATAAGATAAGCAATTTTAACCATAAACACAGTTCTCTTGAAAATTGTCAATGGTGCTACTTCTAACTTTAACTTGGCAGTCTTTAGTCACCAGTTGGGAATACCATTTTCTTATTTATTAATGCTGATACTCAGCATTTTCCTTGGAATTATAACCCAGTGCTGGACTTTGACAGTGACTGAATTTCAACTATTTTAGTGAACTTTATGTTAACTGAAAACTTAGTATAAGTTTTTCCTTTCTTGCAATCCTTAATTTGTTTAACAAAGTTTTGCTCCTCACATTTTTTTGTGACAAGATACAAGAATGTTATGTTGTTTGTTTAGTTTTAGGGATTTTCCAAAATCATATAAGATTAGATACAGAATATGTTTTAGGACACTGTTCAGTATATTTTCTAATTTTAGTATTATAGTTCTGGTTTGATCAAGTATACTGCTGCTGCTGCTGCTAAGCTGCTTCAGTCGTGTCCGACTCTGTGCGACCCCATAGACGGCAGCCCACCAGGCTCCACCATCCTTGGGATTCTCTAGGCAAGAACACTGGAGTGGGTTGCCATTTCCTTCTCCAATGCATGAAAGTGAAAAGTCAAAGTGAAGTCTCTCAGTCGTGTCCGTCTCTTCCCGACCCCATGGACTGCAGCCCACCAGGCTCCTCCGTCCATGGGATTTTCCAGGCAAGAGTACTGGAGTGGGGTGCCCTTGCCATCAAGTATAGACTATCTTCAAAGATGGAAAAAGGATTTTTCAACTAAAAAAGCAGGGTGCGTGCTCCGTCACTTCAGTCGTGTCCGACTCTTTGCAGCCCTATGGACTGCAGCCCACCAGGCTCCTCTCTCCATGGGATTTTCCGGGCAAGAATACTGGAGTGGGGTGCCATGCGTTCCTTCAGGGGATCTTCCTAACCTGAGGATCAAACTCATAGCTGCCTGCATCTCCTGGATTGCAGGCGGATTCTTTACCCACTGAACCACTTGGGAAGGTCCCCCACCCCCAAAAAAGGGGGGGACCTATTTGAGACTTTTATTTAAGTTCTGTTTTAAAACAGGATGTCATATATTCCTATAAAAAGTAGCACTGTACCTACTACTTCAGTTGGTTATTTCTTTGCATAATCTGTAGGACTTGTTCTAACCGCTAGGTATCCAGAAAGAATCTTTGAAACCAACTTGGCAGTTAGAACAAAGAAAACTCACTAGGGGAGAAATGTTTAAAAAAAACACACACACAACAGCACTTAATTTTCTGTAGCTCAGACTTTAAAAGCAAGTTGAAAATACATTCTTTAGAATATTTATCATTTGCTGTTTCTTTGATTTTTCTAATTTATAAACTAAAATCCATTTCTATGTAAGATCTGATTTTAACCAGGTTTTTTGAATGATGTCAAGGGAAAACATTGTGATACCTTGTTTGTCAAAAATGGAAAACTGACATCTCATAAAATTTCATAAAGAATCCTTTTCTTTTAGTAATTTGAAATCAATACCCCGTCAATTAGAATTATCCTACTTGTCCAGTTTGTTACAGCTGGTACTTACCAAGTCTGTGTCCTGAGCTTGGGTATTCTTAGATGTGCAATACTCAGGGTGGGGGTTGAGATAGTGGGGGGAGTAGGGAGGAGACCAGACCCAAGCAGAGCTTCTAGACTTGTTAAACAGCAGTGTACACAGTGTTAGATTCTAGATGTGGCTCTGGTTCTGCTGTTTAAAAAAATTTTCATGGTTCTTTATGTTTATAGAAAATATTTCCCAGAACTTTTAAATCAAATAATAAAATTGTAACTACATGCACACATGTATGGCAAATGATAGCAGGGCAAAATTTGTTTCGGTTTTTAGTTAAGAATACATGCCAAGAGGAGACTGAGATAATAAGAAAAATAGTAACTATGAGGATGCTAAGTTGGAGTTAGAGGTTATGAAAAAATGACTTTTTCCTCTGTTTATGCTGGTTATTTGGTTTTACCAAACTATCATTTTTTTAAGTTTTAAAAACCACATTAAATGATTGGTATTGGTATTATTGACATTATATTGATACCATACCATATTGATATGGTATTATTAGTGTGATACTAATGTATAATGTTGCTAATAAGGGAAACCACTGTAGGGTGTATAGGAATGCTCTATATTATCTTCTCAAATTTTCTGTAAATCTAAAACTATTTTGAAACATACATACACTCACACATATAATATTTTTTTAAATTTATTTTTCTTTTTTGGCTGTGCTGCACAGCATGTGGTATCTTATTTCCCTGATGAGGGATGGAACCCCCACCCCTTGCTGGGGAAGCAGAGACTCTTTTTTTTTTTTAACTTTATTTTACTTTACAATATTGTATTGGTTTTGCCATACATCAACATGGATCTGCCATGGGTGTACACGTGTTCCCAATCCTGAACCCCCCTCTCACCTCCCACCCCATACCATCTCTCTGGGTCATCCCAGTGCACCAGCCCCAAGCATCCTGTATCCTGCATCAAACCTAGACTGGCGATTCGTTTCTTATATGATAGTATACATGTTTCAATGCCATTCTCCCAAATCATCCCACCCTCTCCCTCTCCCCCAGAGTCCAAAAGTCTGTTCTATACATCTGTATCTCTTTCGCTGTCTCACATACAGGGTTATCGTTACCATCTTTCTAAATTCCATATATATGCATTAGTATACTGTATTGGTGTTTTTCTTTCTGGCTTACTTCACTCTGTATAATCGGCTCCCGTTTCATCCACCTCATTAGAACTGATTCAAATGTATTCTTTTTAATGGCTGAGTAATACTCCATTGTGTATAAGCACCACAGCTTTCTTATCCATTCATCTGCTGATGGACATCTAGGTTGCTTCCATGTCCTGGCTGTTCAGTCCTGAACCACTGAACCTCCAGGGAAGTCCTGAAACATACATATATTTTAAAAACCACACTAAATAGAATTTAGAATCTAGAAAAATGAAAAGACTCATCTAACATTCCACCACTCTAATATAATTATTTTTGTCATTTTGATGTATTTCTTATATAGTTTTATCTGGATAATTATTTTTAAAAAAACCTATTTGCAGACAATTTTGCATCTTGTTTTTGTTGTATAGTATGATCTCACAAGTTTTCATCCAGTTTGAAAACTGGATCTCATTTCATCCAGTTTGCTGCACGGCTTTACCATCCATCAATGGCTGCATGATACTGTCACCTCTGATATTTATTGATAACAGAAATAGACTTGAGGATGTGTGCCTAGGGGCAGGGTGACAGCATGCCTCATAGAAGGAATGCTCTGAGGAGAGTCAGCGACAACTGACTTTGCCTAGAGCTGAAGTATTGGCAGATTGAGGCAGTGAGGCTGGAAGATCATTTGGATCCAGGACCCTAGAACCTTAAATGCCAGAAGGAGGCAGATGGAAAGTATTGGTGGCTTTCAGGGATGGTCCTGTGACCAAATCTGGGACCCTGGGAACTGGAGAGAGATGAGACTCAGCCTGTGAGCAGAGAGGGATGCTACTCAGATCAGTAGAGGATTAAGGGGGATGATAAGATTTGTGTTGTTAGGATTGAGACTGGGTTTTCCTGATGGCTCAGATGGTAAAGAATCTGCCTGCAATGCAGGAGACCTGGGTTTGACCTCAGAATCAGGATCCCTTGGAGAAGGGAATGGCTACCCACTCCAGTATCCTTGCCTGGAGAATCCCATGGGCAGAGAAGCCTGGCCGGCTGGTGCATGGGGTCGCAAAGAGTTGGAAATGACTGAGCGACTTTCACTTTTCAGGACTGAGAGTTGTCTGTTTATGGACTGCAGAAAAAGGAGATTGAAGTCTGTAGAGTTGAGATGTGTGGCAGGAAGTGATTGGTTTAAGATGCCTGCTTCAGGAGGTTACAGTTGAAGTCCGAGAGGAGGATGGGACTGTCAAGGAGAGAGTCCTTGTTGAAAAGCAGAGAGGTGCCAAGGATGGAGCCTTGAGGAGCACTTCCATCTGGAGTCCAGAGGAAGAAAAGGAGCTGAGAGGCAGAGAGAGGAGTAGCCAGAGAAGAATGCTGTCTGTGGTAGAGGCATCTGTACTTCGCAACACTTTCCTGGTCGATACTCAAATGTTTGCTGATGGTCTCATTGTCTCTCCCTGTGAGCCAGGGACTACTATGTCTTTTGGGTCATAAGTGTATTGTCAATGTCTAGCACATAGTAAGTCTTAATATATGTACATTGAATAAAGACAGAAAAAGGTCAGGGTTGGGCATTGCTTCAAGTGCCAAGGAGTGTACTGTCAACATCATCTTGTAGTCAAGGGCAGGCCCTACAAAGACACCTTTGCATTTGTCCTTTCAGATATTACTTTCAGGAAGGACCTTTTAGGAAGGAACTCAGTTATAGGGACAAAAACATAATTACAAAAGGCTTGAGGAGTGAGTGGGTGATAAAGTGTAGTTTTGTCAGATTTACTAAGGTAGCAAGGAAAAGTAGTAAGCTTTTATTTAAAGGTGTTGGAAAATATGGCAAAAGTTTCTTTTTTAAGGATGGGAAACAACAGATTTTAAAGGATATGGTGTCACCAGAAGTGTAGAGATTAAAGATTAAGAGGGAAAAGAGAGAGAAGTAGAATAATTAATGGGATTTGTTTTCCCTGGGAAGGCAGAGAGGATTAATTTTCTTAGCAACTATCTACCAATAAGCATTTTCTATTGGAGAAGACACAGCACATTGCTTTCCCTCAGGGAATTTGTAATCTGGCAAATGAGATATATGTACACCCATGTTAGATAAATAAAGATACCAAAAACACAGAGGGAGGAGTTGGATTTTAAAAGTAAGAACTTCAACACTTTTTCAGGGGTGGGACGAAAAGAAGGGTTAGATGGGAGAAAGATAGAAACTTCTTTTTTAGATGTAAAGGCAAGTAGTTGAGTTAGTCAGTGTCAAATTTGAGTTGTGCCTTGAATCATGACATGTGGATGGAGCAGGAAGAAAGGAAATCCAGCAAAGATATCAGGGACTAAAGACTTTGTTCCATTCATACAGCACTGAGGCCATAGGCCTTCTTGAACTTGGTAGTGGTGTGACAGTGTTTGATAAATGGGAAATAGATTGCAAGAGGATAGATGATGACACTTCCATCCATCCACCCACCCATCCATCCATCCCCCCACCTGCCCATCCACCC